>NC_134190.1:13438853-13754515 GCF_964188355.1 Buteo buteo | reverse complement strand
TTAGTGTCAGGGCACTAAAGACAATGAAACGTTGCTTTGCTCCTGTTGAAGCCTTAGAGTCTTTTTGTGACAGAAATTCAGAGAAGCCTCCCCCCAGAATTATGTCGTCTGCATAATCATTCTTTTGAACACCGGCTAAGAAGTTGGATTTGTTTTGAAGCTAATCATCACTGACTTGCTCACTATTTCCAATGCCAGGTTGTTAATCTTGAGCCTGGGTAGGAGACTGTGTGTTAAAACAATTTTATTTTGATGACTTTTTTACCTTGATGGTTAACATTCAGATCATGGGATGATGTGTTCAGGTACAGGACTTGATCCCATATCATAGCTTGATTCCAAGTCAGTGAAAGGCTTCACAGTAACCGGGAAGCAATCACCAAGTTACTGTCATGGGTATGTCCCATAACAAACCTTGCCAGGGTGAGCTCATGGCACACTGAGCAAGTGAGTTCTCCTTCTCATTTTCCTGGCTTTCTCCCCAGGCGGTTTGCAGCTGCATGGAGGGACTTCTCAGCAGATGTTTCAGACAAGTACGCTGGTATGTAAGAGGAACCTGCAAAAATCCCTTTGGGAAGAATATCTAAAATGAGTTGCTTCTGAAATACATTGTCACACAGCACTGGACTCACCAGAGGCAGCACCTTATGTACCTGCTGATGCCTAACTAGAGTTTATCATCAACTTCATGGAATTATGTTCACCCCCACCACAACAGACTTCAGCCAGCAGCTGGGCTCCTTTACAGCCTCACTTTTCAAACCTAAAGAAGCATCAACTTGAATATGAAAACAGAGTGTCAACTTGACATATGACCTTTTCTCCATAATAGACAAATGTAAATCTTACTTCTGGGATAGAAAATAACTTTGAAGGGCAGTGACTATAGAAACAGGTCTCCCAAGTTTTTGTTTCATCTAAGGAAAGGATTATTGGCATAGAAAATTTACTTTCTCCCTCCTCCACCTCTCCCCTGAAAAAAAAAAAAAAAAGAACAACCAAAGACCTTTAAAACTCTGCTTGGAGCTAGTGTTCAAAATCAAACAGGTAGAGCTGTAGCATATCAGCAAATTTTACATTACCTTCACAGAAAACTATGCTCAGTTGTATTAATGCTTTTTAATATCACAGCTAACACATTGCCACTCTCAGTTCAAATACTCCATAAAATTCCTTCCTCTGAAATCAAACTATTTATTACCTCTTCAGGTACCAGTTAATATTCATTCCACTCTATTGCCTTTTGTTACCACAAATGGGGCAAAGAAACACAGTCACACTTGGCAAAGATTCCCATTATTCAGATGCAAAGGCAAATCCTAGGTCTGCTGTCTTTACACACGAAGACTGAGTCTATAGTCAGATTTGAAATTCCAGCCTGTGTTGGAAAGAGTACCTCAGGCCAGACTTCTCTATCAAAAAGCACGGAAGAGATTACTAATTTACAAGTAACAAATTTATGTATCCCAGAATTTGTACTTGAGTGAACTAGTACCATTACTTCCTGGCAAAAATCTGCTAGCAGAAGCTGCAATTAAGTTTCAAATAGCTAAAAGCCTTAAAGACATGTTTCATTTATATACTTTAGTAGTGTTAAATATTTAACAACACAAGATTTAAAAACAAGCTAAACAACTGATAAGAATTGTTTCCCGGGACCCTATCCCTGTTGATGGTTTGCTTTTCATTTAGAGATACTATAGACTTGTTAACCCCAGAGGTTACCATTTTCAATTCTGTTACTCACTACCAGAAAGAGAGACTGAGAAGAAAAACAGGTCACAGTGAGAGGCTCTTAGTCACGCTGTCCTCCTGCTTCCTTCCTTCCTGTTGCACAAGCCTGTCAACTCTGCTGCTCTAAGGAGAGAGATCGATACAAGGTAGACCGTCATCTTTACTACCTGACAAAAGAAGCCTAGGAATAACTACAGTGTTATTGTGATACATATGGGGGTACAGACCGATGCAAAAATATTTTCTGTAGGATACTACTTCTCAATTTCTCTTTTTTCCTTCCTTTTCCAGTGCAGAACCACAGTACTCAACTGGTTAGAACTGCTGTCCTAGTGGCCGTGTTCTCTGCAATAGTTACAGGAAACTAATATCAAATAGGATTTCTCTTATACTAATGATTTGTTAGCATTGTTTTTCCTTGCTGCTTATTATCACTCCTGACAAAGGTTCTTAAACCATTTGCTTTAGGACAGAACTTGCATTAAATATTAAAAAACTCGTCCTTGGTGAAGGCTTCACTTCTGTTATAAAGACAAACCCTTGCACTGGGCGCTAGAGGGCACAACAGATCCTTTGGATACACGATATTTTAAAAATATACGACTCCAGAGACAGAACAATGTGAACAATAAACTTTGTATTAATCCTAGGAAAATGCATAAGGAAAGCTAAAATAGTTCCTGCACTGTTATATTTTAAATAATTCCTTTTCTCATATAGACAATGGTACCTTGCACCCTAACCCACGTTCTGCAATTTGTATGAAGAAAATGCACACACACACAAAAATATGGTATTAGCATTTCTACATGAACTTATACGACAGATATTAAGGATCATAAAATTGCGTGCTGTATCATCTGATAAAGTGGGGGAAAAAAGAAAACAAAATGCTAATCTAGTTCAGTTGCTGAAGGAATCAATCAACATAAGTGCTGTATGTTTTTGCAATTTACACTGGCATCTCTAATGTTTTTTATTGTGTTGATGACTCAGTTCATTGTTGGCTTGAAGCAACAAAGCTGACTACTTCAGAGTACTTTAGGTCTTGAACTTCAGAGTCTTATTATAATATCCAATAACATATTCTTAGCATGCAGATTTTAAAGCTAGGCCACGAATGGACATAACTTGGAGACAATAAAATATGTTAGTTATTTCCTCTCTCTTAGCGGTATTTGAAATGTAGGATTTTCTTACCTTTCTCTTATAATCAACTCAAAAATTTTATTTCAATGCTTGCAAGATATTAGAAAAGAGTGTAAATAAAAGCACTTAATTGTTTTTAGGTATTCAGATACTCGTTTTGACCCTTTTTACTTTTCTTTTTTACCACCAATTGACAACTTTTTTTTTTTCTTACAGGATGCTAGTGTAGGAAGTATTATTCAGACATGTCTAGGGAACAAAGGTCTCTGTTCACAAAGCACTGTGACGCACGAAGTAGCACCACAGATGTCCCTGTATCACTCTGCCAGTATATCACAGTTTTGACCTGGAAAAATAATTTCATTTCAAAGTGTAACCTTTTGGTGCCGCACCTGCTCGTGGCTCTACCTAGTTCCTTCTCCCTGCAGCCACTTTGTTAGCTGCAGTTTTTTAGTCTTCCTCCTGCTTCTACTGTACTTTTGTTTGCTGTATAAATTTTGCTGGCACCGGCACAGCAATAAGCACTAGGCTTACTCTAAATACTTCCCAGCAGAGGGCTTTCTGGTTTAGAGCTTCTGACTCATCCTAAACTATTCTACCTCAGGAATTTTATAATGCTGTTCTTACAGCATCCAGTGCCAGACAGTAATTAGCCTCAGCACTGTAGTGAAATATGAAAATATCCCTTATTTCTTACTCTTTGACATTATATAGCTGGGTTTTATACACTTGGAAAACTTGGGTCTTTTACATATCCCTGACAATAGCTGCGGCTCAAAAGGCTGTGGGAGTCCAAGTATTCTGACAGGGAAGACAGCATTCGTCTCCCTGTAGCCACCTCGATGCTGCCAGGTGTCTGCTGTAAGCCAGGTGGTGGGTCGCCTTGCACTAGCATCCAAGGCAAGTGAAAGTATTTGCATCTGAGAGTGACTCTCTCAGCTCTAGAGGGAGTGTAGACTAGATGATCTAACTTTTACATGGCTTAAATTAGGAGACAGGAATCCCACCTGCTTGCCTACCTAAGTGGAGAACAGTTACATGCATTTGGGGTAGAGCGGGAAGAGAGAGGTTGACTGTTCTGGGCCCCACAATTTAAGAAGGATGTGAAGGTCCTTGAATACATCCACAGGAGGACAACAAAGCTGGTGAAAGGGCTGGAAGGAATGTCCTGTGAGGAGTGGCTGAGGACTTTGGGCTTGTCTAGTTTGGAGAAAAGGAGGCTGAGGGGCGACCTCCTGGCTCTCTACAGCTTCCTGAGGAGGGGAAGAGGAGAGGGAGGGGCTGATCTCTTCTTCCTGGGATCCAGTGGTAGGACACATGGGAATGGTTCAAAGCTGTGCCAGGAGACGTTTAGACTGGACATGAGGAAGCATTTCTTTACCGAGAGGGTGGTCAAACCCTGGAACAGGCTTCCTAGAGAGGTGGTCGACACTCCAAGCCTGTCAGCGTTTAAGAGACATTTGGACAATGCCCTTAACAACATGCTTTAACTTTTGGTCAGGCCTGAATTGGTCAGGCAGTTGGACTAGATGATCATTGTAGGTCCCTTCCAACTGAAATAGTTTGTTCTATTCTGTTGTTGCCTGTAATCCCTTATGTCATAACATTTGCACCACTACAGCATCTTTGAAGTGGGCTTCCTACAGCAATGACAATACTTGGATGTCCTGTCGCTGTTCAAAGGGACTGTTTGGGGTTCAGGAAGCTTAGTTCTCTGAAATCATAACAACTGGACAAGTATTTCACATCACTGAGCTGGTTCTCTCCAGTTCCTAGCTGAGTCATATACACCTTATGATCATGGACATTTTTTATTACTAAACTCAGTAACTTCATAGCAATATTAAGACCAGATATTTATTACTGAAAATAGAATACAAAAGCTTCTTGGCAAGATAAAGGATTTTAAAAGTACTCTGTACAAAATGGAGCTTGGTTTGTGCGCAGAATATGACTGAGTGGCTTAAAATCAGTGATTGCTCATGGGACTCAACCGGTAACAGTTCAAGAAAGTATTAATGGGGCTCATTAAGGACAACAGCTGGTTTCAAAGAAGCCTAAAATACTTAGGAACAAAAAGAACTGCAGATAGAAATGTGTCTGGCTTCCAGAATACCATTTGGCAGCCCAAGGCTATCCAAACTGACATCCCACCTGTCAACTAGTGAAGGAAAAGTAGGGGAAGAACTTGCAGACAGTATGACCCTACATCTCAGCATAGAAAAGGAAAGGAAGAAGTCAGCGAAATTTGTCTCTATACTGGGGAAGAGAATCAGGAACCAACTTTTGATGAAAAGGTTTATATGAATGGTTTTCTCCCTTTTTAGTTACATGTCCTTTCCAATTTTGCAAGGTACTTCCTTTCACTAAGGGATAGCAGGAAGCTGTCAAATATGCCTTGTTAGTAGCTAAGAGATTTTCTTGACCAGTACTTGGCAAGTTTTTGCCTTGGAAAACCACCTAGGCCCGCATCAAGCTCTTGATTCCCATTTTGCTATAAATCTCTCTATAATTGATCACCATCCCGCTAGGGCTAGTTTGCTGCCTTCCTCATACTTTCTATTTTCTTGGGTGCTTTGTTTTCCCTTATTTTTCATATCTCAGTCTTGCTTTGTCACATAAGGGTTATCTGTCTGACCAAACTCCAAGCCTATGGAAGACATCCAGTACAATACCATTGGAAGCATAGCAACAGAATTATCTAACCTGGGAACTAAAATATATTTTAAAAGGAAAGGGGAAAAGGTAAGGTTAATATCCAATGAAAATTCCTAATGTAGGGCCACTTTTTTGAGATTTCCAAGTGCAGTCTCTTAGGTTTCAGTTTAAATGTTTACCTTGACACGAACTACACTTTCCTACTTACAAGAATTTTCTCTTTTCCTTTAGTTAATGCTAACTGTGCTCCCTTGTAATAGGAAAGAATGAGTCCTCAGAGGGAAATGTGACAAAACAACTGACTTTCTTTTTGGGCCAGATATTTAATTTAAAAAAAAAAAAAAAAGACTTAAAATCACATAAATGACAGGCAAAAATGAGCTCCTGCTACCTTCAAAACTTTCACCCAGTTGATGCCTAACCTTTGGTAAAGAGAGCATGAGCTTTTGTTTTGCAGCAAAGTAGGGGGTGCGTATGCACCCAGCTGCTGTTGCATGTTAAAGGTTTCAGCAATGCTTGACACCGGAGGACTGGAGCCTTCATGTTCCAAGGTCATCCCAGTGCCTAAGTGACAAAATCATGCCTGCTTTCTCTCTTTTCCTTCACTGAAACCCAAGATATTTTTCTGCAGTGAAACACCTTCAGCAGGAACTGATGATATAGCCTCTCCAGAACAGCCCACAGTTTGATGTGGGAGTCACTCCTTAAGAATCGGTATTTGGTTTCTCTCAAGCTGAAGGCAGAATTAAATCCAGCTCTTGAACTTCCTAAACAAGTAGTCCAATAAGCAAATATTGCAACAGTATAAAAAAGAGGTATCTCTGCCCTCCTCACCTATGTGTCCAATCCCCTGCCCCAATAAAATCAACAGAAAAGCATGATCCTTCTTTAGTTTTTCAGAGGAAAAAAAAAAAAGAAGTTATTTATCTTCACTAGAGGGTTTGGGGCTACAAGTCAAGAGTAAAAGTATTTTAGATAACAGTAGCAAAATGTGGCTAGAATATATCTGAAGAACAGTATTTAAGCTACCAACTTGTGCCAAATTCCTCCTATAGGCGAGTCATTCACAGAGCACGAGGGCTGTTTCTAACCTATATGGGAACTAAGAGTCGCACAGTGTTCTGGACACTGCTTGGGAGGCCAGGCAATTAAAAGTTATTTTTAGTCTCTGTGAATCTTAAGAGATGCACATGGGAGACAAACAAACCAACTCGGCCTCACATTTAAAATAAAGGGCTCTGAGCTGACTACCACCACACAGGAGTAAAATCTTCTAATTATGACGGGTAATTCCACACAGCCATCAGCTCAACACTCGGTAGCAGCCAAAAAAGCAAATTTTACAGTAGGAATTATTAGGACCACATAGCAGAAAATCATACCACAGGATAAATCCAAGACACGCCCATACTGTGAATACTATATGTAGATCTGGTTGCCTCACTTCAGGAAATGATGCAGCAGAACTGGAACAGGGCAGAGAAGAGCACTAGGAAGGACTGAAAGTACAGAGCAGTTTCTGAACAAAGACCCCCTGAAGAACAGTCTTCAGTCCAGAGAAGAGGTGATTCAGGAGGCACATGATGCAGGTCCACAAAATCACCAATGGACAGAGGGGATGAACAGGACTGACTCTTCGCTGTCGCTCCCAGTACAAGAACTAAGGGGTATCAAATGAAGCTGACAGGAATCAGGTGCAAAGCAAAAAAAAAAAGGGGGGAGGGGTGGTTGTTCCTCACACAGCAGGAATTGAGTCTGTGGAAATCCCTGCCAAGAACAGTGTACATATAAGGGATTGGCATGGATTCACAGGGAGACTAGGAAAAGTGCTTGACAGAGATGTAAATTGGAGGTTACTACATAAACAAACTACAACATGCCCAAGCCTAAGTTGAAGACAGCTGCAGGCTGTGAGCAGTGGGGTCAGTATGATCACACGTGCTTACCTGCTCTTACTCTTCCCTAGGCATCTACCTGTGAGCAGGCTTGGAGACAGGGTGCTGGGTTGAACACACCCTTGGTCTGAATTACTACCATAATTTTCATTTTCTTATGTTCTCTGTCTTGTGTTAGAGAGATAAACAGTTTGCGTCACTCAAAAGCAAGAGAAACTGCAAATATCCAAACTTCCTATGAAATACGGCTCGCTCAGTCAATGCTCATTAATGGCTGACAGCAACAGAGGAATTTTCTCCCAGTTTAGCCACAGCTACTTTTTCCATTGCTAATTAGCAATTAAGTCCTTAGTGTTAAAGGAGTTTCAGTCATGGGTTTCTCTAGGTTTGCTTTATTAACAACTCAGAGTTGGGCCACCACCACAGTGAATGGCAACCTTCTAAAAATTTCCCAGTCTTATATTCCTTTCTACCACCCATTGTCCCAGTCCAAAGTCTCTGTAATTTTCCAGTCGATCTCTGTTCCCATGTCATTATTATTCATCTTATCTTATCAATTCTCGTCTCCCGGTTCTTCTGAAGTTAGTGGTAGTAGGCAGAAGGTCTTCGGTCACCACAATCACTTATCTTCTTACACATCAAAGACTACCTTCAAACTTCTGAAAATCACTCATGCTATTCTGTTAATTTATATTGTTTTAAAGTTAATCACTTACTCCCATGTCTTAGGTCTAAGATGTATGATCCTTCTTCTGTTGATTCAGCTTGACTGGGTTTCAAGCCAGCCATGGAGGGGGAGACACATAGGACAAATAAGCAGCTTATGCATATTGTTTTATAAGCACCTGCATTCTACTAATCATATCTAAAACAATTTCTAATTATTAGTTATATGTCTAATATGAATAGTCTTAGAAACGATAAGGCTTAAGGCCTAGTTCCTTTTACAATTAGGAAAACAAAAAGTTAATGGGAAAAAAAACCCCACTTTTCTTATTGCAAAGGAGGACTAGAGAGAGGGATATCAAATGCAAAGGTGGGGGAGGAAGATAATAAGAAACATTCCCAACCTGCAAAATTAAAATCTCATAGAGTGTTCGAGCTACTGCAACATCTTCCTGAGTGCTAATTAACTTTAAAGGAGGCAGGGGAAGCAGGAGAGGGAGAAGGAGGCTACAAGAAACTTCACTCTGTCCCACACAGTTGCCCAAAGAGCAAAAACAAATGGATTCCTAAAACTATGAAATTTGAGTTTCATAAAGAACTCTCTGAAGAGCTCTGAAAAACTAATGGGTGCTCACAAGATTGCTAAGAAATTGCTGAATGTGGCTGCTAAAATCCTTATAATGGGCCTCAGCCAAAGACAAACATGAAAGGATTTTTTAAAATTTTGTAAAATTATTAGAGATCATTCCAACAGTATTTGAGGGAAAGGTACTTTAGGATATATTAGGAATTAACACAGGAACTAATCCTGCAAACTCTTACAACCTTACTCAGAAACTGGGGGTTCACCTCTACAGTGAGATCACTGCTGTCAATCTTATGTGTAGAAACATTTAATGATTTTATGCTCTTCAAATTCATGAACTCCTCAAGGTTGAGACTACAGCCTTCATTTGTCTAAAATCACAACGCACACCTACAGTATTGCAGTATTTTCCAGTTGTAAAAGCCTATTATTTACTGGTAGTAAAATAAACCATCTTTCCTCTTATACAACTGTGAAATATTTTAACATAGGTGTCTAGCCATCTAATGCATCACAAATGTGTTCTCTCAAGTCCTTCCTCCTCCCAAAATATACTCCCCTTTTTAATGCTGTTTTTGTATGCAGGTAGACCTTTTCAAATGTTGTTAACATTAACAATATATATGATAACAATATATACTGTGGAAGACAAAAGTATTTTGTGCTCCAAGAGAAAATTGGCCATTCACTTTATACATGTTATGCTCACTCTTTACTTTAAACCTCCAAAAGAGACCAAGATAATTGTCAGTCTGGGAGCTATGTCAAAACCAGGGTGGGAATCCAGGAGTGATTCTGATACTCCCTGTCATGGTAAGACCAAGCATGTGTTGACTCCCACCCAGCCCAGAAAAAGCTTTGGACACACAGGCTGGGAGACAGCCATCATTCACTCTGATCAGTCTCCTGATAGCAGGAGGTAAGGATAGGAAGGGAAACGGGGCCCCAGAGGAGGCTACATGCCAGCAGAGACCCGGCCAATGCCTGGGTGATGTCCAGGCAGAAACAATTTCCAATGCAGGGTGAACACTGAGGAGGAAAGCAGGAACAGGGAAAATTAAAAAAAAAAAAAAAAAAAAAAAAAAAAAAGACCCCTTGGAAATACTCTAGTACTCTGCAAGTTTTGAATGGAGAAACATTAGCAGGAACAGTGTAATTTTTTTTTACTGTTTCTGTGAGGTATCCTATTAAATAGCCTGTCAGATAATATTACGCAGGTATACAAACTACTAGCACTTTTCCTTTAGTTTCCCATGTCTTACCATGAATAGACCTTATGCATGGGGGGCTGGAAATGATGGCTTGGTCGTTTATATGAGCTATAAAAAACAACTCTAGTAAAACAGCAACAAAACTCAAAGTCTTTGGGCTATGTCCATTTCAGCTTCTTTGCCAGTTTTTGCCCAGTCTTCACAAAAGTGAATTCTACTTGCTAGCAGTATACTAATACCAGCAGCCCTTAGCTGCTTAAACACCGAGTGTTTTGTCAGAAGATCTCGTTATTTCTGTTACCGGATGGGATGAAAAGACAAAAATAAGACATCCTACCTGATGGGAAGTAAACTTTCAGTCTGGGTTTCTGGAGTCCCTGCCTAGTTCTTTACCACGCTGCTTCCCGTATAACCAACAGAGTGCAGCCAAGCAGAATTAGGGCTCGTGTTTTATGTTCAGTGTATGTTGGCGAGTGGCAGCTCTAGCCTTGGGAAGCCAGGGAGGACAGCTGAGGGGTGCGTGTCTCCCCCGACCCTGACAGCACAGAGGGCAGCGGGTGGAAAACGCCGATGGTGCGAGGTTTGCGGAGAGGTTTCCCGCTCGCCCCGCTGCAAGAGGACACCGGTAGCTCGCCCATGTATTTCCCAGGCCGTCGGCCCAGTCACTTGATTTCGGCCTCGGATTCTCCATTTGAAAACCACAGCTGATGGCACTCCGTCGCTGGCAGACGGGCGAGGACCCACCGAACGCCGCCAGGAGACGGAGGGGTTACCCACCCGTGAGCCGCCCCGCTTCCCCCCCGGCGGCACTCGGCCGGGAGCAGCACTCGTTCCCAAGAAACGCCAGCCAGCCTGCCTATTAGTAACAGTTACCGCCTGCGGTAACCGCGGCGGGTGGCGAGCCCCTCACGGTGCCGTCTGTCCACCGCCGCAGCCGCAGCGGGCGGCGCCGAGCCCGTCCCCACCCCCGGGGCCGGGCCGGGCAGCGGGGCCGGCGGGTGGGCCGCTGGCAGCCCCGCCGCGGGGGTACGGCGGGCCGCGGGCAGCAGGTACAAGCACCCGGCAGTCGTTTTGAAACCGGGTTTTAGAGGGAAGGGCGAAAACCAGGAGCAGCGCCCGGCGCCTCCGGGTCGGCCCCTGGGTGAAGCGGGAGGGCGAGAGCCGGGGGGGCGCTGGGCCGGCGGCCCGGGGGGCGAAGCGGCGCTGGGTGCTGCCGGCCCGGGGCTGGGCGAGGCCCGGCGTGAGGCGGCCTGCGGGGCCCGCCTGTCCCGCCGGCGGCGAGCCCGTCCCCTCCACACGGAATGGTGCCTTTCCCGCTGAAGCAGCCGTTTTCCTTGTACCTTTTCCTGCTGTTTCTCACGCGAGCGAATCTGTCGTTGGAGTTCACAGGCCGCGTCAGAGTCTCAAGACAGAAGCTACTGGGTGCTTCCTGAAAATGGCAGGTAAGAACAAATACCGATAAAAACGGTCCTCATGTCAGGCCTGGGCACGCTGGTACGTGGCATATCTGTAACGTTTAGTTGGGATACTACGGTATTACTTTTTCAAAGGACTGAAATTACTTCAGTAAGCGATGCCTCTGAAAACTCCGGTCTCTCCCAGCACTGTGTCCGAGTGCCCCCAGCTCCACTGAAATGGAAACAAACCAGCAGCTTGCAGAACTAATCTTATCGCATCTGTGCGCTTGTGTCACCTCCAGCTACTGAACCACCTATTTACTGAGAGTTAGCAGGAACAGCAGAGAGGTAATGGCTTCTGGTATTCCAGAATAAGTTATGGAGCAGATGGTTAAATAGTTTATACGCGTGTTAAATTTATGATAGCATCTGACCACAAATTGTAATAGTCTTTTGACAAAGCTGTTGTTTCATGGATGCTATGCACACTGGAGAAATAATCACCCTTTACAATTTAGGTTAAAAGTGAGGTATTTTTTCTTCTAAGCCTTCAGCTCTGGTTCTATTCATTATCTCTGATACCTGAAACCTACCTGTCACCCTGAGGGTGCTCTGGGCTGTACTCCTTCTGTGTCCCCTGGAGACACTGAACTCAGGAGATGCCTCAGGTTTTGTGGCGGCAGTCAGGAACCAAAAGCTGCATGTTTTTCAGATCTGGTAATTTTCAACAATCCCTGGAAATTTCATTCTCTGCGGTGTTTATATATAAATAACTACTACCTCAAAAAAAGTATTTCACATTTCCCTTGTGCTCAGTGATCATTTTTTTTAGAGAATTATTAAAATTGAATGGCCTATGTATGGTAAAATTTTGAACAAGTAAGCTCTGATATACCTTGTTACATCAGTTTAAGAAGCTCCATCCCCAACATATCCATCTTGCTGCTGAGCTTACCTTAAAGCTACTTTGTCAGCAGTTTCAGATACACTAGGACAGCTCACTCCCACATCTAAGAAAATAATCATGTTGCTTTCTATTGAAGTTGCTGTGATGATGCTGAACTGGGATAGCGGCATCTTAAACATCTACCCCAGTGTTTTCACTTGTGCAGCACTGAAATGGAAGATGAGGGGATCCCGCATTGCAGTAGGAAGATGCTCTGAGCTTTCAGAATTTGTTCCACAACAGTTTGAGGGAATCTAAGCTGGCACCACTTTGAACCCAGTGCACCCCTCACACTTGTGCTGTAGCTTGTCTGACCCAGTCTTAGGGAGCTAAACCAGCAGACAGCTTTTGTTTTGATTTAGTTTTTTTCCTGTTGTTGGGTGAGTTTTTGGGGGTGGGCAGTAGAATCGGATGAACACAAATGCTGACTCAAGAGGAGGGACTGGGTTGTGCTGATGTAGGGCAGTGTCACCTGCTATCGAAACGCACCCACTGTCCACTGAGTTCCACCTAGGAAAGCCCAGTGTAGCACAAAATTGCGGAATAGGGGGCATTTACTGATGATTTCCTCATGAGTCACTCATTGCTGCTGAGCAGGAGTCAAATGCTGCCACTATCATTCTGTTTTCACTAGTTTTGTGCCGCTTGGAAAACACACTACAGAAAAATGAAGGACCAGCTCCACAAACTCTTTTGTATCTAGCTCCTATACTCAAAGGTATCTTCTGGTTTTCTTTCTGCCTCCAGGGAGAAAAGTCCTGATAGTCTATGCACATCAAGAGCCCAAGTCCTTGAACGGATTTTTGAAGAGGGTTGCTGTGGAAGAACTGAGCAAGCAGGGCTGCAGTGTAACAGTGTCTGATTTATATGCAATGCAGTTTGAGCCAAGAGCAACAAGAAATGACATTGTTGGTGAGACTACCCAAAATAGACTTTTTTCAACAATAACAACGAGACAAATTTTCATCTTGTCTATCCTGCTGCACTAACAATCCAGAACAACACTGTTAGGTGCACTCCAAAAAATTGTTGCTATGATTTTGTACAAATATCCCCCAACTAACAAGACCCAGCTTTTTATTTTCTATTAGCATTGACTAAGAAATGTCAGTGTAGCAACCCAACAAGTATCATCTTTATTTTAATAAATCTGATCACTAGAAATGGTCCCTCAATCAGAAAAATGAAATATCCATATAGTGCAGATTTGTAGAACAGTGTTTTGCCTTTTGACTAAAGTGAATGAGGGAAAATTACTATTTTTGTGGTATTTACAATCAACTGAAAACACTTTCTAAAAACCATCTACTCTTAACAAACAAGATTACAAAGGCTTTCTGCAAGTTAGCTCCAGGCACTTAAGTGCTTGGGCTTTTGAGTTGTCTTGGCACCTCCTGACTACCTTGGTATTATAGGATTACTAAAAATGACCAGATGATGCAGTTAAGATTTGACAAAAACAGTGATGCTCTTGTTAGGCTTATGTGATATTTTCACTGTGCTCTTAATAGCATGTAGCCCCGGTATTTTTCCAGGTTAGGAAACACAAAGCCATGACAATCTGTGACAGCTGAAACACCTTCTTTAAAACAAGAATCAAAAGGCAATAGCACAGGTCTAGTGCAAGCACTGGCAAAAAATGAGAAAAAAAAACTTGCTAATGACCAGACATAAGCATTTCTAAAAGTCCACTCCTGAATATGAACCTTGGCTCATAGTGACATTACTGGAAGGGAAAAATGCATTAGCATGTGTCCACAATCAATTTCTGAAGTCCATTTCTCGTGGGTGAGAAATGCCTTCGGATAGCATTCTGTGACTTGCTAGAGTTTAGTTCATGAGGCTCCTGCCACTCTCTTCTGCTAGAGATTGATGATCTACTAGTTGAATCAGCAGAATTGAATGTATACATCTGATGTGGACATACTTGAATCAGCTCACCTAACTGTAGTGGAGTCAGCAGAGCCAGCCAATACTGGTTCCCCAGCCCCAGCTGAATTTCCCGGTTACAGAGGCTGAAAAGCAGCTACATAGTGCTTGTGACTGTGTGATGGTTTCAGTAATCCCTAATGCAGAAGCAGAGCAATTAGCAAAATTCTCTTAAATAATCCACCTGCATCACCAGAGTCTAGAGCCAAGCTTAGGTCCTCTTACTGCACTTTATATGTTGCCACAGAAAGGCAAAAGTTTTAGTAGTCTGAGATGCTATATTCCTCTTCAGTTTAAAATCAAATCGCCATCAACTGTGATGCTGCTGAATATCCACAGACACACACAAAAAAAGGAAGTGGGGAAATATGGAAAGCAGTAACTCAATTTAGAACTGTAGATTGCAGCATATATCTAATTCTTATTTGGCTACAATGCTAGAAACAAGGCAAGGAATGACTGTTCACTTCTACCCGCAGGTTGCTTGCACAACCCAGAAGAGTTCAATTATGGTGTGGAGACATGGGAAGCTTACAAGAGAGGAGATTTGTCCAATGATCTGATTGAAGAGCAAAAGAAGGTGCAGGAAGCAGACTTAATGATTTTTCAGGTCATTATTTTAAATTGTATTAAAAAAAGACTTCAGCTGTAATATATAGGGTTGAACAAAAGAAAAGCAATAGTGAAAAGATTATAGATTTCATTAGGAACATTGAATCTAGCCAGAGTAAAAAGAGGTAGTAGCTCTGCCATCAACATAAAACAATCTGTATCCAGCATAGCAATTTCAAGGTGTCTGGTTTTTCTGATATGATGTGGATTTTAGAAAATATAAAAAATACCAGGTCATGTGTGAGCATTATTCGTGCTAGCACAGTGTGAGTTTTTCACACGACAGTGCAACACTGGCATTTTTGGAGAGTAGGAAGGCATCTGAAATTAGAACCTTAAAATACCTGAGTAGAACTCACAGCAGTGCTTCACTTAAAAATTAACATTCAAAAGTAGTTTGTCTGCATACGTTTTGTGAAAACTGGTCCTCACACTACCTGCACTCCAAAATGATTGCATTGAGCAACTCAGACCAGAGAGTATTGAGTGCAAAATAATACTATAATTCTCAATATGAAAATCATGCCATGTTATCAGGCAGCCCGATACTACCCCCTTGTCTTGGAGCTCACCCAAAACAAACACAGATCTACACACAGAGGTGTGTGTAAGGGCTTATGGCAGCCCCACTGAGTTACAGGTTTGGGATATGGTAACAGACACCAGATCAACAGCGTTAGGAAAAAACACTCTATCTCTAAGTAATGGTAGAGTAACTAAATACAGATCAGTAGTACAATTATCCGGGTCATTACAACAGCAAATCCAGTAATTCAGTAGCACAATTATCCAGGTTGAAACAACAGCAAATCCAGTAATTCACCAACACGTGGCCAAACTTCATATCTGGATGCATAAAAACATACGTGACCATAGTTATCAGGCAGGCTAGCAGAAAGCAGGGCAAGGCTTATTTTCTGGGCAAGCAGCTGGGAGCAGCCAGTGGTCTCAGGGAATCGGGACTTCCCCAACCAGACTGTCCTCATTTATTGCTGAGTTGCAGAAGCACTATCTGGAATTGCTAACGGATCATTACACCCCATCTCCACTCCCCACTGTACCAGCTCTGTCCTTGGTGTCCACAACTCCCAGAAGTACTGTATAAGGCAATACTAGCCTCACATTTCTCTGTGTGCCTGTGTGACTGTTGGCCTTAGGCATAGCCTATATATATTCCACTGCCCAATTCTAGATGAAATTTAGAATATGACCATATCTCAATTAAGCATTTCACAGTAAGTCTTCATCATTTTTACACTATTGCTTCTGAGATAAGTATAGTAAAATATCCCCTGAAGGAAGTGGTTCCTTTCTGCTTTCTGTCTGTAGAATGCTATGAAATTGAGTATGTTCTGGTGCAGAAAATAAAAAGAAAGAAAGAAAGAAAAAAAAGCCTCTCAAAGACATCATAAAGTAATTTAAAATTAACTGCAGACTAAACTCACCACTTCCAAAGATAATGATGATTGCCCAGTTTCCACATTGTTTCCATCTTGAATTAAGCCACATATGGGTAAGTTTTTACAGAATTTCTTCTTCTGTACTGCAGCATGTACCAAGGTTTAGGGATAGTGATGCATCTTAGAATAGGAGTCCTTAAAGCATTCAAGATAATGCAAATAAGACGTGATAGCTTTAGGCTGTAGTCCCATGGGCTAACTGAAGAATCTAGAAGCAGAGGGTCCTACTGTTAAAGAAGTTTTCTTCTCTATAAAGTGATTCAGGGTCATCATGACACCAGGGCATGAAAGTAAGCCTTTCTTAAGATCCCATGGCATTTGTCAGCAGTCTGTCAGATCAGAAGTGATCATCAGATGTCAGTCCTGGTAATAAGGTTCTCTGTATGCATTTTGGCCACATTCTCCATTAGATCATATGTTCCTCTGGCATTTCAGCAATAGGAGACACAATTCTGTACAGTCTTAAGTTTGAATTAAATGGTGCCTTCCTGCTTCATCATATTCCAATTTAATTTGTGTGGAAGCCCTCACATTCACTATGGTGTTAGTGTGCTGTAGGTGCTCAGGTAAGTACCCGAGACTACTACAAACAGAAAGCACTTCATTTATTTTTGCCAGGCATAGTTACTGCCTCTCCTGACAGAGAGCTGAAAGAAGGCATGTACAAGATCTGAACAGATTAAGAGAATAGGATTTAGCCTGTTGACCAGGCCTAAGGATGGCCCGGACTCTCTGTGCTAACAAGGTAATTTACTTTTTGCCTAGTTTCCTTTGTATTGGTTCAGCATGCCAGCAATCATGAAGGGCTGGATGGACAGAGTCTTGGTCCAAGGATTTGCTCATGAATTTCCAAACTGTTATGATTCCGGTTTGCTCAAGGTATGTTTTTGAGATTGTTTTGTTAAGATCATGATTTGCTCTTGTCTGGCTTGTTAAAAGTGTCTGAAAGGTAGTACAATAAGAAGAATGCAGTGCTTGCTAAAGATTTAAGCAATCTCCTAGAGATTTTTAGCTGGCCTACAAAATGGGCTTTGTAATTTGGTAGGTGTATCAGAGTGCATTGGGGTGGCATACAGCTTGCAAACAGTTTAAATCAATCCATTTCCTAAAACTATAGTATGTCATTCTTCCCACCACTGTAGGACTGCACAAATCTGTAATGAGTCACATACTAGAATAGGTGACAAGATCCTGTTCTGGGATTAGATGTCAAAGGTTGGAATTAAACTATAAAACTTAATCAGAAACCTGAAATACCCAGTGCACGAGCCTCTGTCCCAGCTATCTTCTTTCAACCTTTTCTTCTTTGTAGCTTATAAATTAAGCAAGATCAGTATCTCTCAATGACAATCCATAAAATTTTAATTCTCCACGGCACTGAGAATATCCCTGGAAAATGTCAGCCCACTGTCTGATGGATCTTACTTGGTGACAACTGTAGCATCCAGAAACAATATTAGTTTCATGTTTATGTTCACTGCATATTAATCTCTGTAATTTCTGATCTTCTTAACAATTCCAAACATTTCAGTTTGTTTAAATTTCAGAAACGACTGCCTCACTAAGATGAATAGGAGTAATCCCCAACGATCATAGCTGCATGCTGAGTGCAGGCTCAAGGCAGTTTGGATACTGTGCTGGAAAAACATTATTTCAATTACAGAAGCTAAAACTGAGTGGGTAGAAGCTGAGCACAAGCCTATGGCTAATACCAGTTACAGAAGCAGAAGAAACACAGGGGTTTAGAACACCTGAGGAACACCTTGTCACCTTGGCAAGTGACAAGCAAGCCCAAGTTTGAAGGAGGACTGTAGCATTCAACTTCTGCCTCAAGGAAGGACAGGGATAAAGGGATTCTCAGTAACAGAGTGCTTTCCAACCACAGTTTTCCAAGCATTGCATAGGGGAGAACAAGGATCAGTCCTGCTGCATGCAAGAGTGTCAGACATGTAATTCCTTTTCTTTTTAACCTGTATCTGCCCAAAGCCCTGACACACAGTCCAATTGTCTACGCTGTATGTTGTTAATCTTTGCCTCAGAGGTGCTGCTACACATAAAGTCTGGGAAAGAAGAGGACACCACCTCCTCTAGAAATTTATGCTGTTCAGGTTCCCCTGAATATCTTTTGAACTATTTAGCCATTCTTCTTTAAACATGCCTAACTCAAGCACTGCTTTCTTAATTCTAGAACAAATTAGCCCTGTTTTCTTTCACCACTGGAGGAAGCAAAGAGATGTATGCAAAAGGAGGTATCAGTGGTGATATTCGCTACCTCCTGTGGCCCATCCAGGTATAATATATTAATATTTGGTTGTTGTTTGCCTTAATTTTTATTATTCCAATTATTTGTAACAGTTGTATTATTGTTTATTTTATATGAAATATAATGTAATAAGAAAGAATTAAGTTGTCAGTTCCAAGCATCTGCAGATTATAAATTGGGCCCTAAAATCCTGAGACTACTTTAGAAGTCCACAGAGTTTTAAAGTTGTTTTGTTCCCCTTCCTCCAGATTGGAATCTGGAGAAAGCTCATACTGTCAGTCTTTTAAGTTTCTCTGGTATTATAGGATTTTCTTTATCCCTGGTGTGCAGGATTTCTTTTCCCCATAGCTACCTGATTCATGTAGGATGTGGGGCAGAAGGGGAGTCACACATTATCCTGGTATTAATGATCAGCATACGAAAGTTAGCATGCCTTTTCTTATTGCTTATCTTCTTCTTATTATTATTTTATCAGAACTAGCAAGCATGCTTTGAGAAATTTAGGTGGTAAAGCAAAGCTACTACTTGGTATAATACAATGGATGTGCTTAAGTTCTTTGGTCTCCTACCCATTACCATTACTAGCTGTCTGCCCTTGTGAGGCTATCTAGTGGCAGAGCTTGCAAGTCAACATGACAAAGAATGAAACACAACTGTGAATTCAGAAATACACAGAGGGAAAATGGCAAGTTGAACTGATTTGAAAGGCACTAGCCTTCATTCAGGATTGTTTGGCTAAGCCAGAGGCAAAAGGTTAAAAAAAATACTTAGAAGTAGATGAGAAATACACTGCAGTTCAGGAACAATCTGTGGAGATTCAAACAGTACAATGAACTTTAGGCTGTCTCTGGTCCTTGCAAATTTAATAGCATATAGCAGCCGAAGAGAACAGTTCTGTGGGTTTAATAGAACTTAAATAGCACAGAGCAGAATAAATAAAGTTGACCTTATTTTTCAGTGTATTATATGTCATTCTACCTAATGTCTAGCCTTCACTAGTGACTGCCAGGACAGGTAGTGAACTTTTGCAATTTATTTCCCTTCTCCTGATAAATGCACAGGTTTAGAAAACCTGCCTTATATTGGGCCAGAGAAACAGTTTCAGATTTGAATCTTCTACATTCTTGAACTGAAAGTGAAAGACTAACTATTTCCTGAGGCATTTTTTTCTTTGCTTTGAGTCCAGCATGGAATCATGCACTTTTGTGGTGTCAAAGTCCTTGCACCTCACATCTGCTTTGCTCCGGAGTATGTGTCTGAGGAGAAGAGGAAGGAGATGCTGATTGCCTGGGCCCAGCGTCTGAAGGCTCTTTGGAAGGAAGAACCCATAAACTGCTCTCCTGAGTGGTATTTCAAGTAATGTTCAGGTACAAGACTACAGAGAGAAGACTTTTTTTTCCCTCCATTCTTTTTGGTGCTTTATTTCAATATCTGAATGCTAATCTCCTAATTCGAATGTATTGTAAGTATCTTGAGTACTACATCTAGCAGCTTAACTGACAATATAGCATTTATCTTCATTGATTCTTGAGGGATTCTCTTCAATGATCGGTGCAAAAACCTTTATGAAGAATTATCCTTGCTCATATAAACAGTGACATCGTGCCTACAAGTGGTTAATAACACAAGCAGTATTTAGTTGCAGATTATACCGTTGCTGCTTATGAAACAGTAAAGTACATCGTCAAGTTTATTTTAACAGTTTTTGTACCAGCTGCCACTTTTTTTTGTTTGCCAGGGAATATGCTGACCATACTCAACCTTGTTATGGCCAATCCTGTTCTTTTAAATGAGAGCTTTACACTTGTGCCTTTGAGCTATGAAGTCAGATCATGAATAATGCAAAAGGCTGTACAGTTGCACAGTGACTTAGACAACTGGAAAGCCTTGTGGACAGCCTTAGGCTTTTCCACATATTTACAAAGCAATATTAAAGCTATGACAGACACCAGAAGAGGAGAAAAACCAAATACAAATATCATATAGCAGTATGTGCATGTATTGCCTTTCTTTATAAAATGTATCTCCCATTTGTAAAGTATGTAGTTTCCTAAAATCAAAGGCAGTTCTGTATTTTTGTTACCCTAAGTAACAACAAAAAGGAATCGAATCTGTTCCCTGCCCTTTCACACCACTCCGTATTGCTGTTTGGGTCTGGAGGGCTGGGTGCATCCCCTCCGGCATCAGTGCAGGTGGGCTTCCTTGGGGATCTCCAGCACTGGAAGTTGGTGAGGCAGAACACCTACCCTAAAACCTGCAGGAGCACTGTCTGTCTATGAGCCAGGATCTAGTAGGACAAAATAACTGTCTGGCTCTTAACATCTGTGATTTTTACCTTGAACTTTAGTGGGATTATTTTTGTGTTTGAAAGCCGTTAACCCATTTTGTGCATAATGCAAAGGGTGGGTTTCTCTCTTAGCTACACAATTTCTTGCTTTAATCAGCTTACCTAACAGCTGGCTTTGCACTTTGATATTAAAATAACATGGCCCGAATAAGAAACGGTCTTCTAAGTCACTGACAAATGACACTTAGGCCTCTGCACAAAGAGCATGCATCTGCCATACATTCTTTGTAGCAGCCTTGTCATGCCCCACCCTTATGTTTCTTTAAGGGCTATTTGGATAATAAACATGCTGAGCCCAGATTTTGGAGTGGCAGCGTAAGCTTATACACCAGGCTGGGAATTGCTGCCACAGGGAAAGAGTCACATGTTCCTGTTTGTCACTGTATGAAGTGAAGGTCAATTTCTAGCAGAGACAGACCCCTGAAAGCAGTGCTGCCCTAAGTTTTTGCAGATGTCTGCCTCAGTGCATATGAGTCAAAGTCTTTAGGTTACACAAGCAAGAAATTTGCTTTCGCTCAGTAACTCTGGTATAGGAAAAAGAAAGTGAAAGGGAATAAAATGGAAAATATTATACATAGAAGTTGTGGGAAAAGCAGATTCTTGCCTAAAAGACCTAAGGAAAACAACTTTAAGTTACCTGAAGAAAGACTGAAGGACAAATGCAAATATTAAAATTGGATGGGAGAGGAATTATCCTTATATTCACTGCATTCAGTTACCAGACTATTCAGGAAAGAAGGAAATGGATAGCAGAAAGCAGAAGTTGCAACTGTCAAACCAAATGTTACTGTGCTGGATCAATTGCAGAGCTTAGTGGGTTTAACTGTTAGATGAAGAATCTCAGACTGACCTATGTGATGAAGATACACTTCTTTACACTATTTGGCAGATGCATGCCAGCTCCCCCACACATGGTAGCATTAAGTGCCTATATTAGACTGGATATTTGTAATGTAAGTATACAAGAGTGACTGTGCTGGGTCAGAACAAGGATCCTCCCACCCCAAGTTTTTTCTCCACAGTGGTTATAGGCCAGGAAGAGCAAGCACTTCCCCTGAATACTGTCCTGGGCTATATTTAGTGTGGGGGATTTCCTGAGCTATACATGTTTTCTCTATATTTACCAAGCCAAGTAGATGTCTGCTCTGAATTTTGTTCAGTCTTCTCTTAAATTCATGCCAACTTGAAGCAGCCAATACTTTTTGGCAAAGTTCAGCAGGTCAGCTTTTTCCTTGCATGAAGCATTGGAGTGGGGAGTGATCCCAGGGAGAGTGAAGCACCTGGTTCCCAGTAGCTTCGTTTGATTCCTCCCAGTCAACAGTAAATGATCAGTCCCATCCACCCTTTTACATGGTACTTACAGTTTTGTAGATGTGTGTCTCCTCCTCACCTAAATAATCTCCTCAGGCCATGGAGTCCTGTCCTGCTCAGTTGTTCTTTCAAAGGAAGGCATTGGCCTTTGGTCACTCTTGTTGCTCTTCTCTGAACTCCTCCAGTCTCACTATTCCATTACTGAGAAGAGCAGACCAGAAGTGCATGTGGAGTCAACTCCATGACTTTTGGATTCATATGACTTTCTCTGCTCCTTTCCTAATAATTTCTGACATATGATTTGCTTTAGCTAATGTTTTTTCTGTTGTAACCCTAGATCTTGGCCATCAGTGGTAATGGTCAGCTCAGGGGCCATTATTTTATACATCAATTGTAGGATAATTCTTCTTCCACATGCGCACCCCTTTACATAACTTGAATTTCACTTCCTGTCTCATTGCCCAGTCACTCAACCATTTTTCCAGAGCTCTTCACAATCTGCTTTCCTTGTGCCCCCTCTTCTGAGTAATCTGTATCATCAGCAAACTTTCTCAACCTCACTGCTCATATCCCTTTCCAGATTATTTTCAACAGCTCAGATCCCTGCACTTGTAACCTCCCTCTGTTCTGAAAGCTAATCATTTACTGTTGCCCAATTTGTCCTATCTTTTAAACACATCTCCATGCCATGACCTTCTTTCTTATCCCATACCTGCTTAGTTTCCTTAAAAAAAAAAAACCTGATACGAAACTTTGTTAAAAGCCTCTTGGAAACACAAGTAAACTATATCAGCCGGATCACCATTCTGCATATGCTTTAACTCCTCCTAAAGTAATTCTTCAGGTATATCATTCCAATTCGAAAGCCATTGTATGAGGGGGTATACAATAAGGGGGAAACTGAGAACCACTATTCAACTGTGACTTTCTGCAGTCAATCTCTGTCCTCCTGTGTAGTCTATTCTCATACAGAAACGTTCCATGTGCCTCGTAATTCTTGTCACTTTCCTTTAGTTCATGTCTGGCTCTCCTGGATCTGTTCAGAGAAGAGGTGAACAGAGCTGTGAGCTGTATCTCAGCTGTGGACACATAACAGATGAAACCACATTTGCTGAAGGGTGCTGCTCTTGCAGTGCTTTGGAAGCCAGTCAACTGTGCAGTGATAGGGGGTGCTGAGCCAAGAGTTCATGTCCTTATCCTGACATGCTTTCAGTGCCTGCTATTCAGCACACTATACAGGGGCACACCTATGTTCTGGCACATGCCTTTCAAAAACTCAAGGGAGAAAAATTATAAATACTGGAGAAGTTCTTATTTTTTTGAACAGTAAAATTTAGTGAAATAATGTTTTATGACCAGTTATTTCCAGCCATCCAAAGACATTTTTAAACTCGTCCAGATTCAGCAGTATTGGTTTAATGCAGTCTGAATGCACAGGAATTCTGATCTCTTTAGAAAACTCAGTAAGGAGACAGAAGACCAGTTTCTTCCCTAGGTTTGTGCAGCTAAAATACCCCATAGCTGGTTCTGAATTACCAATTGCCCTTGATGAAATGAGAAAGCATTTTGTTAACATCCAACAGAGAGAATAAACCAAGACCAAATAACCAGCTTGTCAAAACAACAGACTGTCACAGAGGACTGCCACGCCTACAAATGCTATGTACTCCACTGAGATGTGCAGAGCAAAGGTGGTGTCTTTACTGGAACTTCATATGAAGCCAAGGGGAAACAAAGTCCTCTCAATATACTTTACATGTACACCCTTGTATTTCTGTCATCTGTTGCTAGGCCACACCTCGGCATCTAGGAGAGACCTCAGGTGGTCCTCTTCTGAACTTAACTGCAATGAAAAATTGTGGCAGCAATCAGTCACCAACAGTGGTTCTCAAGTCTCTTGGGCATCCTGTTCTGTGTTTGGACTCCCCAGGGGACATGGCCCTTCTCCCCATGCGTCAACACTGTTGGTTGCACAGTGCTACAGTTTCTCCCATCTCAGCCCTCTGGGTGCTCAGAGAAATACAACAGAAGTTTTGTTGCACTGATGAGCCAAAGCTAGCTAAAATCATGGCTTCTTTCTGTAAAATGAGCTGTAGAACATAATACCTTGACAGCTGTTGGACAGCAGTGGGATCAGTCAGACCAGATAATGCTTTAGCTTTAGATTAAAAGGTAGATTACAAAAAGATTACAGACAAATATCTCCTTAGGGTTTTGCCCACCAATGATCCCCCTCCCCAGAGTTCTGGGCAGGGTGCTGAGCCCAGAATTAATGTTTCAGCATTGACTCATCTCCAGAGCTGAGAACCTCCTGTGCAAGGGAACACTCATCCCTGCTGGGCTCAGCGGAGCCTTTAGCTGGGGACAGCCACAGCACAATTACACTCAGGTCCCTACGGAGCTCGCAATTCACGTGAGACATGGAGAAGGAAAAGCCTCTAAAGAGATACCTGGCAGCAAACTGCAGGTGGAGAGGAAGAAGTGGAAAAATTCAAACCTCTGTAGGCAAAGCTTAATACACTATAGCCTTCAAAGTTAATACCAGGAAAATAACCCTGTGTGAAGTCACTCTCCTGTTATGGCACAAGCTTACTGTAATTTGATTTTAGTTTTTAAGATTAATGAGACAGGTAACCATTCCAGGTAGCCATGGTCTAGCACTGTGGAGTTTTGACACTTTTTATTTATCAGCCCATACAATTTTTCAGTGGTGCAATGAAACCTGCAGGTTTCACATACAGCAGTTTTCACCCTGCTGACAATAAAAACAGCTACATGTTAAAAAAAAAAATAAAGCATTTAGAATTCTATATATTTACTTTTTTTTATGTCAGTTTTAATAAGATGACTGAGATATTTAGTACAAAGAAAGTGAAGGTTTGGTCAAGATTAGCAAAAACTTCAGTTAAAGTAAAAAGAACTAATGGGCTTATTTTATTTTCATTAATACTAAAATTGAAAACTTCTGCTCACATAAATGCATTATTGTGAAAAGCATTAAAACTGTACTGGCCTTATCGTCCAGTTCAGGATAACCTTCCTTTCTTCTCAGAGTTAAGATATTTCTCCATAAATTCAGATTGCATTTGTTGATCAATTTATTTTTCCCTATTCATTTTGAGAAGGACTGTCATAACTGGCAACACTGACCTCTAAGCACCAACAAAAAAATGCTAATTTCGGTCTTTTGCCTAGCACTTGTTGGCAAACCACCACTGAATGAGACTGAAACCTTTTTAACCACAAAATTCTTATAAATTTAGCCATCTTATTTCCTGCCTTCAGCCCATGTCTTCAGCCACACACACAATGCAAAGCTCAAAAGCAGAAAAAAACCAAGCCAAAACAAAAAACCTCAGAAATAAAACATTATCAAAAGATTCCTGTAATGTTTGGGATTGCCACGGAAGACTAAAACTGCATGATCAGCCCACCAGAGATACCATGTCTGGAATTCCTTTTGCTTTATTTAGTTGACAAATGTCCCAGATTCTCTGGACTGCAGGTTTAATAACATCCTCCTTACAATACCTCACAATGTGGATGGACATGAGATGTCTGTATTCAAACTGTGATGAGCTTAGTCTGGCAATTCAGCGTAGCTGTCCTGTGTCTCCTCATTATAGCAGGTGTGATCAGCCCTTGCATCTGCAGCTGTCAGAGCATTAAACTCCTGTTCTGCCTCAGTACTAGCTGATCCAGAATCAGTGGAAAACAGGGATGCGCTGGGCACATGCCAATACTGTTGCCAAGATTTTTTTTAAGAGTGAAAATGATTGCACTGAGCATTTTTTGGAGAGTTCTTGGAAAGAAGCCTCTTGTTCAGTTTGTCCAACAAGGTGCAGAAAACTGCCTCAAGTCTTGGAGAGAAAACTTGAAAGCTATCACCAAGGCTGTTCTACCTCTCCAAAACTGCAGCCACCTGCATACTACTGTTTCCCATCTGTCTTTCCAAAGAGACACCTTTCAGAAAGCTGGAAGGTGGGAGCTACCTGCCCCTAGCAGATGAACATGCTGGCCAGCAGAAGGCACAAATCAGACTGTGTCTTCTAGAAGGGCAGATAAAGGTACATGGGTGGTTTAGGAATTCAGATACTATGTTGTTGACCATGAGGGACAAATTCTGTACTTGGAGAGGGCCACAGACCCAGAACGTGCCAGCGTTACACACCAGCGCCCCCATCTAAATCCCCAAGGCCACATAATACTGAATGGGGTTCTTTTGTTTGCTAATGTTTTGTTTGTATGTGGCAGGAATAGGACCGGTACAAACATAGCCTCAGAAGTCCTCCACAGCTGAGGACTCCATCCATGAAATCTACCATGGGGCTTAGCACAAAATTAAATCAAACCCTCTGTGGGCATTGTGCTTCTTCCAGATCTAGGGCAGTCTGGGGCCTCAGCTTCTACCAGGAAAGAGGACCAGGTTCCTAGACCACTTTTGTTCTCTCATCACTACCAGGCTTGCCCTCCAGCTTTAGAAAGGCTCCCTCCCTTAAACACAAGCTGTGGGCTGCTCTTGTCCTCCCACGTGGATCTGCTGCTGCTGTTCTGGTAGTGCCTAGTAGTACTGAGCCGCAAACTCCACAGCATCCACAAAGCACCGTGGGGGATGCAACAGTTCCCCAGAATGGGAAGGTCACGGCAAAGAGGGTAGACACTCATCATCACCATTGTTTCACTGGAGGAAAGGCGAAGGGGTCAGTCTTATGTAAAGAAGCTGCGTTAGACACTATTTCTATACGAGAACAGTTTTCCTAATGAAAATAATAGAATGTGTTAGTTATGGCATCTTCTTTGCTGTTAGGACAATAACAAACTACATAAAATCTCAGAGATGCCCTAGACACACCTGACCTCCACAAGAGGATGGACTAGATGGTTCATGGCAGTCCTTTTAGGTTACGTATTTTTGCAGCGGTCCCCAAGACTGTTGACAAAGAGGAGAAACTCCTGCCTCCGCCCTTCCTGAACGAAAAGCTGCCTCTTCGGCACCAAAACAACAACAAAGAAATGCATTTCGACCACGCATCAAACTCCCAGCTGCTGTCAGTCTCGGTAACGTGGCCAGGTTTGCACCCTTCGTAGATGGTCCGCACCAGGCTCACACCGGCGGGTGGGCGCTGGGAGCCGACCCCTTCCAGGCGCCGGCGGCGAGAGGCAGCGATGCTGGGAGGCGCCGGGTGCCTGGGCAGGCAGGGCTCGCACCCTTCTTCCCGGCAGCGGGCGTGCCTTTCGGCGCACAGACCCGGCCGCTTTGCAGCCCCGGGGGCAGCAGCAGCTCCGCGGCGCCCTCGGCCGAGCCCGAGCCGCCTCTCCTCTGCTTCCGAGCAGGCGCGGCGGCGGGTTGTGCCGAGCCCTCCTCCCGCCGCCGCGGGGCCGGTGAGGGCGCACCCGGACGCCGCCGGGCCCTCCCGAGGGAGGCGGCAGGAGGGCGGAGAGCGGCCCGCAGCCACGGTAAGGCACCGCGGACCGGGAGTAGGGGGGGCGGCGGGGGGGGGGGGGGGGACCCGCGCCACCCCCCTCCGTGTTGCGAAGTTGCCGCCGCTGCGGGGTCCGGGTCCGGGTCCCGGGGGGCTGCCGCGGCCGGGCCGGCGGGATGACGGGCCCCGGGACGAGGTGGCCCGGCGGGGTTGCGGCGTATCCCCCTAACCCACCCACCCCGCCTGCCGGCGGTGGCGCTGGGAAGGGTCGCCCGGCCACGGAGGAACCCCCGGGGCGCCGCGACGGGAAGCGGTGCGTGCGAGGGGCGGCGGCATCGGCGGCAGGAAGCCGCCGGGAGGAGGAGGAGGAGGAGGAGGACATGTCAAGTCGGCCAACGAGGAACTAGGCCGGAGGAGACCTCTCGCTAGGACTTCCCGGGCCCGCGTCTCCTGCCGAGGCGCCGGCGAGCGGGTGCGTTTGGCGCTCCCCGCCCGGGGCGCCGCGGCTGCCAGCTGGGTTGCGGGGGCCGAGCCCGGCCTGACCGGGAGGGCCCGGCCCCGGCTGGCGCCTTCCTCCGGCAGCCGCGGCAGTACGAGGTGCCTCTGCCGAGGCAGGCTGGCCTAATTCCCGTACAAGAATACACTTTTGTGACCGCTTCTGTGCTAAAACCGAACCGACTGTGACACAGTTGCACCGGTGCAAGCCACTGCGCAGAGCCCCTCCTCTTCCCTTTCCACCCTCCCTCTGCTCTGGTCCTGCCGAATGTCGCAGTGCATTCCACCCTCCCTCTGCTCCAGAGCTACCAAAACTCGTGTTTCATGAACACTTTTGCTTTGCTTGTGTTGGGTCTCCCTCGCTTTCCGACAGGATCCCTTCTGCAACTTGCTGCTGATCTAGCACAGGTATTTTCTTTGCTACCTCCAAAGGAGAGGTGGGGGGAAGTCATTCATCAGTGACAAAATACAACAGCTGAAAACCCTTAGCCGAAGGGAAAGGTTTAGACAGAGTGGGTTATGAGAGTTACAGCAGCAGAGTTGAGATGGGCTGACAGCTTTTGAAACATCTTCCATGCATGCAGTATTTTTGTCTTCAGCTGCAGGGACCCTTCCATTTATCTCCTGTTACCTGTATTGGTGATAGCAGCTTTGGTTCTTGTCTGTTATTCCCTTCTGTTCCTGATAACTACATGGCCACAAGTTCTGATGCTTGCAGACTTCTTCACTTTCTCCAGTTATACCTGTAACACCTCTCAAGAACTTGTGCCCTGAGAGCATCATTAGGCCAAAAGGGCTGCTATTACCGTGTAAACTTTTTTCATATTAACGTGCTAATGCACTCAGCAATCCTCCCTAACTGTGCAGGCTACACAAGATCTACATCAGATCAGTAACAAATCATTAGAAGAGAACAAACTGCTTTTGAGTGGTGACCAGGCCCGATATGACCTCGTGACCGGGTCACGATTCTTGGGAGTTTATGTGCCCTTTGGGCATTAGAGGGGAGTACATAACTGTGGTGTTAAAAAGAAAAATGTCACAAATGCACTTATTACACTTTTATCTCTCTCTAAAGAAAACTCAAACATATTAGTGGGCAAAAATCCCTCTCTTTTAGCAACCAGTGTTCAAAGTTTTCATAATACATGTTGGCACTTGTTAAATATGAACCCACCCTAATACAGATGTTCAGAATTTATATTGAAAAAACCTGCTTTATAATCACTCAAGTATACAGATGAGGGCTGCCTCACGGAACACGAGTTAACCCCTAGAAGTACATGTAGCTTATGTAAGGTTAGGCTAAACCAAACTACAAAACTTCCTGTCTCTTAACCACAGATACGTGGTGTTTGCACTGGTGTATCATAGGTACTGAGAATACATGTGAATCACCATGTATCTCAGTAAAAAGCAGTAAGCTTGGAATGAACTGGAGCCTTTGAGCTTCCCCCCTTGATTTCTGTATCATCTGACATATCCAGGTAACATCAGCCAATAGCCTCATGTTAAATAGTGTACTGAAATATGTAGTCTTTGCTTAAAAACCTGGCTAGAGATTGCTTTCCTTTCTACAAAAAACTTTGGGTTTGAAGTCTTAAGATCAAAGAGCTTCTACTCAAAGTACTTCACTACTTAATAACAACAACAAAAAAAAGTAGTAGCATCCTAATAAGAGAGCATGCCCAAGGAGGAGGGTTCCCTCCCATCTTATGGGAAAACTCCCTCTGTTGAGTGTTGTCCAACTCATTTCAACAGATGTCTTATGATTTCAGAAGTTATTACTTCTGAATTTCCAAGCCTTCTGGTTATGGTGACTACATGCTGCTTGGTAGGAACAGGTATTAGCAATGTAAATAGGAACAAGGTCCAATATTGTTGCAGTTTGAGGCAGAGCTGTTTTTTGCCAAGTTATGTGGTATTGAATGGCATCCCCAAGCTATCAATAGTATTAATGCAGCTTTAGAGATTCAGCATTCAAAATTACACATCCAATTTGCCTTCACAAGAAGAGCACGTGCAATTCTTACAGGAATAACTAAGATGCATAGTCACTGTTAGCATGGAAAAATTACCATAGATATGTGCCTTTGAAACAATTCCTGAAAGGGAGAATCCAGATAAAGAAGCAAGACATTAGTTTATGCCACATTAAAGTCTCATGACTGAATTCCAGCCTTTGTACCTGTGACACCCACCCCATCTACACAACAGTCAGTAGCACCACCCCCAGAAAGCCAGAGAACCATCACCAGAAACTTCCAGGGAGACGAGCGCTCACCTATGAGAGTAGAAGTGGCTATTCTTGGCACTTCTGTGAGTCATTTGTTACTTAGCTATTTGATTAACTGTAAAGGAATTTAAAGAAACCAAAACCAACAACAAACAAAACACAACAGTCTCCTCTCCCCTAATAATTATTAGGCATAGCAGAGCTTACCTTCTTAGTAAACAAATGCAATTATATCCTTAGTCTTGTTCTCATAACACAGGCTAGTACTCCAGCAAAACAAAATCTGCATCCTTTCAAATCCAGGAAAGCCAAAGACAAAAACTCTGAAGAGAGCACATTGCTCCAGCTGTAGAAAGGGTGTCAAAAAGCAAGTGGACAGGGTACTTCAGGACATGGTTTAGTGGGCATGGTTAATGGTTGGACTCAATGATCTTGAAGGTCTTTTCCAACCTCAACGATTCTACGTTCCATGTCTATACAGCAACAGCCCATAGAGTATATATACACTTAGAAGAGGAAGCTTTTGCTTTGTCTCTTCTACAGGTGCAACTTTTTTTTTAATTAAGTTTACTCTTCTCTATTTTGGCTTGTCAGTATTGAACTGACCAGACAACTTCCAAACATAAACATCTCTTTTCCCTCAGAGACCTACCTTCTACAGACACTTCCTCTACCTCCTTATTCCCCAGGCTCCAGAAAGAGGTTGTGGTAATTAGGCTGCAGCTGATGTTCGTAACAACATTAAGCAATCTTTTCAATTAGAGATTTGATGATACAGGTGCACAGTAGTTAGCAGTCACTTGTTAGTCTGAAAAATTTGTTAATCCCCTTGCTACACTATTTAGAGCTCTTAACTGCCTGAATGAGCCAATCTACTGTTGCTGATAGTGGCCCTTTGAAATGGTGCCTTTCTCCCAGCTCTGTGTGTTGTAGTCACCCAAGAGGAATGGAAACTGAACAGCCCTGCTAGACTCTTGGACTTTGTCTTTTCTCAGCAAGCTCTTTCCTTACCCGTTGTAAGGTGCTTAAAGTAAAAGTTCAGTAAGGGGAAAAAAGAGAGCTTGTGGCTTGCACCTGTGCTAGCAATGCAACTTATTGGTGTGTGCCAAAGGTACCGCCTGTCTAGCCTTCTTTTAAGGTTTCACGTCCAGAGAGATGTGTTAGGCAAGAGAGCACCACAGCTTTATCAAAGACTTAAAATTATTCTGGCATCTGCTGAGGTTTACTTATCTACCCATTTCATAGGCTCCCCCAAGCTCTCTTTTTTTCTTGGTGTACTTAGGAGATACTGCAAACCTTCACAATTTCTTTGTTCCTCTTCTTTTTGAGAGGCAGGGGAGAAGTTGCCTTATATCCCCACCACAGTCCTTCCTAGCACTTGTCTCCTTAAATTCAGACAGCTGTGAAAATAAGTTTCCCACAGAAGCTGGGTTCTTTGTTTCACTCTCCAGAGAAACCTTTTGTTTGTTTGTTTGTTTTAAGCTTCAAGCAAACCCTTTAGACCTGGATTTTCAAAGATGCTTAAAAGGTAGGTTAGAGTTATATAAGTATCTGGGCACCTGAGGCCCATGTTCAGGCAATTTAGAAAATGAGATACCTATCAGAATCCTTAGGCACTACCTGCCTTTGGGACTGTGGCCCTTGATTTTTCTGGGTTTCAGTTTTTGCACGTGTGAATTGTAGGGACAGTACCAATCTACTGCGTATTATATGAATAAAAACTATTTATGAACAGTACTTTGAGATCCTCAGGTGAAGAAATGGGTTTACATCTACTTAATATAACTGTAATGGATTGACAAGATAAATCATTGTGACCTTTAGGTCTGATCCTGTGAGAACCACAGCATCTTTGGTATCAAACTGAGGTCCTGTGTTCATAAAGGTCACAAGAGTATATGCTTGTGTCCCGCTCCTTGCATACGTGCTTATTTAGTGGAACAGCTACATGCTTGATAATGACACTTCTTTTTCCTCCTTTATACTACAGGTCCAGAAGCACTAGGGTACTTGATTTTGTTTTAATTGCTAAGCCACAAAGACTGCAAACATGTCTCTGGAAGACATCCACATGAACACCCAAGATTTGCTTGAAAAAAAACCATTAGATGCTGGAGGATTTGGAACAATTTCTTTATGCTTTCACAAGAAACATGGATATGTGGTATTAAAAAAAGTGTATACAGGACCCCAGCGCACTGAGTAAGTTACAGACCTTAGTTCTGATTTTTATCTTTCTGTTAGTCTAAGGAATCCTCTAAACTCAATGGAGATAAATCTAAATTAAGTGTAATAATTTCAGATCTTTGGATTCTGGAGATACTGTATGTGGGAAAAATACTCTAAGACAATACTAGCAGCTGTCCTGCAAATTTTCCTTTTTTCCCTCATGAGCCAACTTTTTTAGTTTTAGCTCATTGTTCCAGTGAAGTTCCTGTTTTCTGTTGTAAGGCGAGCACACTGGATTGTTAAGAATTGAGGGCATTCTTGCACACTTAAGGAAATGCAGGAACTCAGTGGGCACATGATATTTTCAAGCTTGCAGATCAATTTTCAATATAATTGTCCAACCGTAGATGTCCACTAGGAACTAAACACATATGAGCTATCAGTAGGACTCCAATGTCACACGTATAATACCAAGAATGTAACCCTCTCTCCCTTGAGAAAAAGCAGAGTGAGCCGAGCCTGCTGTTTTAATTCAAGGATTGAACTAGCTGTTGATTTCAGTGGATTCAGGTCACATTGCAGCTCTGCTACCTCAGAGCCGTAATGATCCTGAAACTCTCCTGTGAGTCATCCACTAGAGAGAGACAAAATCCCACGTTCTTCTAGTTTGGGTTATAATAAATAAATTAACTGAGTTTTTATTTTGCCAGTGAAAAATGAATTAAGAGATTCTAGTAGTTTGCAAACTGCACTGACAGTTTGGGATGAACACAGTTAAAATGGACAAGCCTGTATGGTTTGTGTTTTTACTTTCTCACTACACAGGCTCATAAGCTTGTTATTCCTTAAAGTCTTGAACCAAAAGCCTTAAGCAAATTTACAGCTGAGCCTAATGCAAACAAAACAGCCACTTTCTTCTCTAGTACTAGAGGAACACAGAGGGAGAGAGCAGTTTCATGTTAAGTCACAGGGTAGGAAAGCATTAGCAAGCAACATAGTCTCAAGATTTTCTTATATTCTTTTGCCCTATGACTAGAACAGGAGCAACGGTAAAAAGAATACTATTTAATATAACAGGTACCATCCTTCTCTCACACCCTTAGCAAGCTCCCAGCTGTGTACCTGTGACTATTGATGGGTTGTACTGAGGCCCAGGTAAAGAGTTAGGCTTTGAATTCATCCTAAACCTGTAATCATTAGTACATGTTATCACCATCCAGTACGTGGATGGATCCCCTGTAATAAATCCATTTTGAATGTGAATACCAGCCCTTTGGAAAAGAGACCTGTATGGTTTCCTGTACAAGAGGCAGTGGAATGTGTCTCAATCCTCCTTGTCCGAAGACTCTTTCAGCCCTGCCCTGTCCTGATCCCACGCCAGTTCAGGGATTTGGACATACACAACCAGCAGTGCAGCTACAAGAAGAGTGCTTATGCACTTTCTGAAAAGCAGACCTTAAAATCAGGCTGAGCAGACAGTCTCTGTGCAAGGCGTTTGAGACTTAGAGAATATAACCTGGCATGAACAAAACTGTATCAATTCAAAACCAGCTGAAGGTATAGTTCATCTTACAGTGGCTTTAGGGATGTTGACATGTTTGGCCCTTGTTTTCATTATGAATCAACAGCATTTTCATCCCTGTGTTCTTTCTTGCCTGGCACCTAAGTTCAGCGTAATTTCTGTTTTACAGATATAATGCTTCCCTCCTTGAAGAAGGCAGGATTATGCGCAGACTGCAGCATAACCGTGTGGTAAAACTACTAGGTATAATTTTGGAAGATGGAAACTACTCACTTGTGATGGAGTATGTGGACCGGGGCAACATGATGAAAGTGCTACAGAAGGTGAGCAGTGAATTGCTTCATCCCTTGCCGCTCCTTAGGGTTGATAAGATGCTTGAAGGGGACAAGATGTTACTGCAATCTCCAAAGAATGGAGTTTTTAGCTTCTCATTCTCCTTTCTGTGTTAAAGAGCCAGCAGCAGCCCTGCCTTCTCTAGAGACAGCAGAGGACAGCTATGGCTTTCCTGTGCATCAGAGGAGCAGACCACAGTTAGAGGTTCAAACTTACAGGAGTGTTTGTAGAGATAAGTGGAGAATTTGCTAAAGAAGAATGCTTTTGTAAATATGGAGTGACTCTAGAATTACTTCAATGCAAAAATTTAGATCCAAGAAGGACCTTAGTTCTTTTTTATTATGGCTTGAGCAGAGGTATTCTTGGGACTGAGAAAGAAACTTGTTTTTTAAAGATTGTTTTTTAATTTGATGGTTGTAGTAGCATTTTTTAATAGATGGTATTTCTTGTTCTTTGTTTTAGCTCTCACTGCCTTTGTCAGTGAAAGGGCGTTTCGTGCTGGAGATCACAGAAGGAATGCTTTATCTGCATGAGCAAGGTTTCGTACACAAAGACCTAAAGCCAGAAAACATCCTTGTAGACACAGACTTCCACATTAAGGTACGTGTTAGAACAATGTAAATGGAGAAGGCTAGGGATTTGGGTTGAAGAACCCAGTTCAGCTGCATTGGTTAGTATTCCTGATTGGTAGATGAACTCCTTTGCTGTGTAGCGAGCTATTGCCAAGAGTGTTAGCAGTGGATCACTGAAGTATGGTGGCCTATACAATCTCTGAGCCTGAGCTTTGCATAATCTTCCCCCAACTGTGGAAAAAAAAAATCACTAAGGGCATTAAAAAAATGAATAATATTGTTGAGAATTAATGAACTATAAATAACAAAACAGAAAAAAAAAACAAACCTTAACGCATAGAGATTGAAACAAAATAGAATGCCTTATGGATCATGCCTTTTGTCCTTTATTGCTGTAATTTCTCCTCCTGCCTTTACCTCCTCCTTTTTATTCCTTTCCTTCTTTTGCCTATCATCTTCTCCTCTTTGTCTCTCTCTTTTTTCCCTTAGTCATCATTTTAAAATGACAGACAGCAGCTACAAAAAAAGCAGCAGGAGACTACTTCAAAGAATGGTTTATAAGCCTGTTCCAAAGCCCTTCTATTAACTTTAGTGGGGTTTTGGATCAAGACACATAGATATAGAGTCTACTCCTGAATAAACCTGAGTAGAATTTGCAGCAGTCCTCATCAAACATCCTGTCTCTGGTCAAGGTGAGTTGCTGAAATAACCACCCCATTACGGTTGAAACTACAGAATAAATTCCTGTGAAGAGAGCCTTGTCATTTGGTATTTCTCACACGTAAATTAGTGAGAAGTTTTTTGACAAGGTTAATATAGCAGCAAGTCCTAGTGGAGTATAAGCAGCTTGCAGAGAAGAGGTATAAACTTTTTTTTTTTTTTTGCCAAAAATAAAAAAAATCCTGATCTGCTTTAAGCGTAAATTGGATGGTTTTGGGGGTTTCAGCTTGCTTATATGGACAGGACCAAACTATGCTATCATCATGCTGCATGACAAACTGAACTGCAACCCAGGATCAAATTCAGAATAAGATCAGACTTCCTTAAGCAGCTTAATTAAAAGTATAATTTAAGGCAGCTGTTGTATGATCTCTCTGCTTGAATGTGTCTAACCTTGCCAATATTTATAAAGGGAAATAGTTGTTCTAGGTAACTGCAAATGTTGGAAGATTTATATCATGTCTTCCTCTATCACATTAAACCTCTCACTTGTAGACCTGAACTTGGACTCCTGCTTCCTCAGCAGAATATCACTTACATTGTCCTCCTCCTCTGAATACATGACCTGTAAATTTAGTCCAAAGCTTCAGAAACTCAAGAGGAACAATAAGCTAGTTAGAGGCAACAAGAAAGAAAAGAAAAGCAAGTTATAAATAAGGCAAGACGTCACCTCAGTTTTATCTGAAGTGATTGGGTTACACAACTCAGTTTGACAGCTGCCTGTGGCCAAGAGAGGCAGTCCTATTTTCTTCCATTTTTCCTCTCCTGCTGATCTCCTGTTCCCTTGTCTTAGCACTGATGCTAATCTGACCACCCTGCCCTGATTTAAGCAGCCAAACCAGCAGATTACAATTTGTCTTGTTGGCAGTGCTACCCTTCTGTTGTGGTGCACTTGATTAGGCAAGCCATTTGAGTGCCTTGCACTAGGTCTTCCCAGTGTCAGGTAAGTGTCAGTGCTGGAACAGGAGGAGCAGAGGTAGCACATAACAGAAGGCTGTGGGGAAAGGAGGGAAGGATTACTTTATTCGCCATCAGCCATTAGTCTAGCTGTAAAACTGCACCCTAAGGTTTCAGTAACATCACCTTGTCAAGCACACAGTACCCAGGTATCCCTGCTTTAACTTATCCCATGCTATCCTTTTCCATGTCTCTCTGCCATACACATCACATCACTTTAGATCCTCTTCCTCCCCCTTTCTGTAGGAAGATATAAGGAACTTGAGTTAAATGGAATCTAAATGCAAAGGGTAGTAAGGGAAGAGGGATATCTGCCCATCTCATAGATTACTTCTGGATTTGAATCTTAGCTTGTTCTTATATGGGTCTTCTGTTCTGCCATGAGCACTGCAAGCAGATCTTGAACGTGATTGTCATTATGAGCAAAACCAACCTTTTTTCTTACATTGGGTGATTGTTCCAAGTGAGGTTAAGTTAATAATGAACATTCAGCCTAATTGTTCTCAGTTGACAGTGATAATTTATTTGGGGAAAAAAAAACCACCCATAAAACAGCAAGTAGTTTGTTTTCCTTTCTTGTAGTTGCATTTTTTGCAGTGTTTCATTTTTAGGTAAGTTATTAACAGCTATTCATTACAAAATTGAGCACTGCTTGAAATACTTGTTTATCTCCTCTTCATCACAGCACTAGCTCTGATGTGTCTCATTTTTCAGATTGCAGATCTTGGTGTTGCCTCCTTTAAGAACTGGAGCCGGCTGACCCAAGAAGAGACTGTCCGACAGAAGCAAATCAAGAGCACTTGCCAGAACAATGCTGGGACTCTTTTCTATATGGCCCCAGAGCATTTACGCTGTGTTAATGTAAAACCTGTGGAAAAATCAGATGTTTACAGCTTCGGCATAGTGATCTGGGCAATTTTTGCTAACAAAGAGCCATATGAACGTAAGTTACTCCCAGAAGGACACGATCACAAAACGAAGTTACAAATGTTAAGCATTTAAAGTTATAAAATGAAGATTAGTAGATTAAATCAGTTATGCCCAAGAATAGCGCCTGTTCAGCACCTCATGGCCAGTGAGAGGCATTAGTTGCATCATTCCTGACTTATAAGCGTGGACAGGAATATCTGAATTGAAAGGTAGGCGTGAGCCCAAACTATTTGCATACACATGGTATGGGCATAAACCTGCACTCAGTGGCAGAAGTTAAACAAATCTTGGGCAGGCCAGGATGGAAACTTTGATGTATACTATTGCCTGAGGTAGGCTGGTTACATGTGGTTTTTCTTGTAACAGGAATGGTCATATAGCCAGTTACAGCTTCTCAGCTGTATGGTACTAATTTCTCAACATGCAGTAGTATTGTCATGTAGAACAATAGGAGCAGACTGTGGAATTCCAGAGTAATGTGTTTATCATTTTGAATGGATTTTTTGCTAACTGAATAGCTAAACGTTGCCTGTGTGGCCATCTTTGTGTTCATACCCAGTGCAGAGCATAACTGAGATTCAGATTCTAGAGAGCTAGATGTCACCCTTACTCACACTGGGCACATCTTATATGTAAAAGTAAATATTAATCTTAAAATAAATCTCTAATCCATGGAAGTTAGGGCAGTGAATTAAAATTCACTAGTGTGAGATATTTATAGCTGTAAATCAGTCACCTTTCTTTGAAATCTTCTTTTATATATCCACAAACACACAGGGAGCTGCTTCACTATTTCTTTTACCTACAGAAAGGTAGCAAAACCCGTGATCAAGATCTGATAGGGAATTTTATTTTTCAGATTGTATAAATGAAGCCCAGATTTGCTTTGGCATCATGAATGGAAACAGACCAGACATAAAGGAGATCACTGATAAATGTCCAGTGGAAATTATTGACTTAATGAAACAATGCTGGGAGCAAGAGTCAGAGAAACGGCCAACCTTTGCAGGTAAGGCATTGCTTTGCGATTCTTTTTGTTACATGTGCGTCAATAGTCTGTAATGAAGCAAAACAAACTTGAGTGTTTTCCTCTTAAAATAAATTTTTGCTTTGAAAATAGAAATATCAATTCACATGCCCAGTAAAGCGTGCTCCCTGTACCCTGACTAAAAATGGGATCTGGTCCAACATTTACAAATCTGAGAAATACTAGTGAGTGGGTAGAGCCAATAGACTTATACCTGCTGATAATTTTTCTTCAGCACACTATAATCTTCCTGCTGAAATTTACAGAAAAGCTAACATCAAGTGACATAGTATATCTTGGGTCTGACTGAGAAAATACCCTACCCAAACCAGTTTCAAAAGCTGTCCCAGATCAGCCTTCCATGAACAACGCAACTAGCCTTTGACTGTTCTTGTTACTATATTAAGGCTAAATGAGTTGCGTGAACAGATTCCAAATGTATGTATAATTTTCCTGTTTCTGACTTTATACAAGTCTTTATTCAATCCTTATCCATCAAAATTGTTGACAGTATAAATCACTTCTATATTCCATTAGAAACCACTTTCACTTAGCTCTGTTCTTTTTGCAGAAATTAGTCAAAGATACAAGCCATTTTACTATCAAAATCTAGGAAAAAATATTGAAGAAGATCTGAAGGAGTTAAAAGTGAGTAACTTTCTAAGCATTTTAAAGCGTCAGTTCCCCACCCCTCTCCCCAACCTCAGTTATGGCCAGATTCTGCCCCTTTGAGATTGATCATGCTTGACCAACCTGATTTCCTTCTGTAATAAAATGGCTGGATTTGTGAATGAGGGGAGAGCAGTGCATGTCATTTATCTCAGCTTTAGGAGGACTTTCAACACTGTCTCCCAAAATGTTCTTGTATCCAAGTTCAGATGTTACCATCTGGATGGGCAGATGAGAACAGGTTGAATGGTGAGTCTCAGAGGGTAGCACTTAGTGGGTCCTACTTCACCTGGAGGCCAGTAACAACTGCAGTAGTGCAGAGGTCTACTATACTGGGGTCTTCCCTGGTTTACTCCTTTATCAGTGACCTTGTAATGGAACATACTCTCATAACGTGTGCACGTGACACCAAACTAGGACCACCAGTGAATACAATCACAAGGGCAAGGCTGCCCACTGCAGGCTGAAGGAATGGTATGATAGAAACCTTTTGAAATTCAGAAAGGACAAATGCAATGTGCTGCACCTGGAACAACCCCTGACTTGAGTGCCAACTGGGGGCTGCCTGGCTGGGGAGCAGCACTGCTGAGAAGGACCTCAGGGTGCTGGTGAGCAGCAACCTGGGTACCAGCCACAGCCTGCCTGGCAGCCAGAAATGCCAGCAGCATCCCGGGCTGTACCAGCAGTGTCACGGGCAGCAGATCAAGCAGATCTGCTCAGTGCTTGTTAGTCCTGCCATATGAGGAGGGACTGGGGTTATTTCAGCCCAGACACATGATGGCTTTGGGGGCACATAAATAGCAGCCTGCCCCTACCTATGAGGAGTTTATTGAGAAGATAGAGTCAAGCTCTTCACAGCAGTGCATGGTAGGAGGACAAGAGACAGCGGACATAAGCTGAAACAAGAGAGATTCAAACTGGGTGTAAGAGAAAAAATTTGTCCCCATGAAGACAGTGGAGCAGGTTACCTATGGAGGTTGTCTAGTCACCATCATTGGAGGTTTTCAACACCCAACTGCACAAAGCTCTGAACTACCAACTCTGACCCCATAGGTGACCCTGTTTTGAGTAGGAGGTGGGCCTGAGGTTCCCCAAGGTCCCACCTGAGTAACACTCTGATTCTATGATAATACTTTGCAAAAGCTCCTCATATATCCATTAAGTCTCACTCATGAAATAAAATGTTATTCCTAGAGATTAAAACATGGCAGAATCCGATTTAAAGTAAATGTAAAAAAAAAAAAAAAAACCAAAAAACAAACCCCAAACCACACCTCTAAATTCTTGGTAATTTCTGTCCTGCGTTCAGGCAGTGTCTAATGAGTCCCAGCCTGCTTGAGACCAGGAAGCTATATGGCAGTAATAACAGGGAAAATTTGAGATCAGATGTTTTTCCTGAGTATCCAAGTTGGTTTCTCTTAGTTTTCTGGCTTTAAGTTTATAAATTATGATAAAAAGAATGATTTCCTGACTGAAAATAAGAGAATGAGAAGTTCTTGAACAATTGGGATGATTATGGAACCTTTTTATCACAGATTTTATCAATTTACTCACTTCAGTAGTACTGACAGCTATCAGTGATAACTCCTGGCATTAGGGGTTTAATCTTTGCAGTGAAATGAGGCTCAGAAGAGTACATACAGTTATTTTAACTGAGAAAGGAAAAACAACTTCCTTTAAAGAAAACTGTAAATGAATGGTTTCACAAAGTGCTTCCTTCTGTCACCAAGTCTACAATTGTGGAAATGAAAGTTTCTGGTTTAGAGAACATGTGATGTTTGTGAAGCACCAGTGACTGCTCAAAAAAGCAATAGAGTTTTGCAAAATCAAACTGGTGAAACAAATTTCCTGGACTGATTTGACCAAGCTAACTCACAATGTGAAGTATATATATCTAGTTTATGATAGCGGCCCCAAATCAGGATCATGGCCAGCTAAACTAGATGTATTAGCTCTCTGCAGATACACCTCTCAAACCATAGGGACCATAGGACTATTTAGAAAATGGGCCATGAGTCTCTTACTTTATCAGGAAGGAAAGCATCCATTCCAATCGAGGCACAGAATTTGAATACAGCATTCAAGGCAAGTCAGTATGGTGAACTAATAGTACAGTTTCAGTAGTAACATGAGTTAGAAGGTTTGAGCATAGCCTTTTTTTTTTTCCCACCCCACTAGCAACCGTGAAAGCAGAGTCCATAGCCTCCTAACTGAAAGGACCACAGAATCGCAGAATGGTTGAGGTTGGAAGGGACCTCTAGAGGTCATCTGGTCCAACCTCCCTGCTCAAGCAGTTCAGCTACTCAAGTGAAATCTAAGGACCTAAGGTTGTAATGCACTTTAGAATGTCATCTGTTGCTTTTGAAAGGAAGTAGATTTTGGGGGGGGAAGAGATAGTAGTTGTTGATTTTTAGTCTGTGAAAGTACTTCTTGGGTTTAATTTAAAAAAAAAAAAAAAAAAAACAACAACACCCTACTTTTAGAAATTATTTTACAAGTAAAAAGCACTGGGAGAAATTAAGAAATAATTTTTCCAGATAAAAAAACCTTTTACTTCCAGTGAAGTCTGAATAATGAGAACATCAAAACAATAGAACAGGAATGGATTTTGCCTTCACTCTAGTGAAGTGAGGATGACGGTTTACAGAAAGGAAATTGTACTGCATCTTTCTGAAAATTTGCTCTGAACTCCTTGTTCCTAATACTTTTCGTAAAAAGTCAACGTGGCCATACCTGAATGTAAATCTTCTTCCTCACCTCTTCCCCGTTGATGAATATACTTACTAAATATAGATCCACAAAACAGGGTGCATGTTTGCTACCTTTACCTCAGCAGCATCCTCTCACCAAGACTGCTTGCAGAAAGTCTAGCTATTACGTACAAGACAGACAATCCAAAACCACTCTTTCTGGATTCAGCTCATACTCACATAGGCAAGGGTATTGTTTGGCTGAGTAAGAGTGTTATATACTGCAGTTGCATTGCAGTCCTTCCTCCTGTCATTGAAGAAAAGATTTTGCCCATCTGTAGCAAAACAATGGGTATTTTCTGTCAAGCTGTGCTCTCTGTAAGAGTATGGGATCTCTTCCCACAGATTCACGGAATCTGTTAATCCAGGTCACTTCACTGTGAAGCTGTGCTGTTTCCTGTTCTACAGGAATAAGCTTTTCCCTGTAACTTGATCATTTGTTCTTTCTTATGTGCAGAAAATGTGGCCCGAGTCAAATGAACTGCTGAATAGGATGCAATCCCTTCAAATAGATGCTGTAGCAGAAGATGCCAGTAATGGTCAAGTAGGTAAGTCACTTACTAGCACATAGTTATTCTGTGTATTCTGCCAAAGATAAAGTAAGTAATCTTGTACTTAACCATGTACAAAGTAACCATGTAAGTAACCATGTACAAAGTAAGTAATCTTACCGTTAAGGGGTTATGAAGAGACTCAATTATTCAGTGCTTCAGAGAGAATTACAACCACTGAAAAGATTAAATTTGCTCCCAGGCTCCCAAAAGTCATACTTAATTAATTAATTACTTAGTTTTCCCCAATCCACAGTTTGAATCCATTTCATTTTACACTCTTCTGTTTTCCTCTCCCATGCTGAAAATTTTGTTTAACATTAGATTTTTCAATAGTCACTTTGATAATTACTTTTCATACTTGATCTTTCTTCCCATCCTTTTAGTCATGCCAACTGCTTGGTCTGTAGGCCTTAATTTCATGAAGACTTTCCATTTTCCACTACAGCCTTTCTTATGAATGCTCTGAATACAGCCAGGATGCATAATTATAACATATTCCTTTGTTTATGATCTTGCTTTCTATGGAATCTATCTGAGAAGCACCAATAGATGAATTTTCTCTCCCTTCATCTTTTCTATCAAAACTTGGATTAGTTTCATGGTTTTACAGAGCTGTCTCACTAATACGTGATGATATAATTACAGTTTTTTAGTAATGTATCTGGAATCCTTTTTCCAAAGTTTCTTAATAGCAAAGGATATAGGATCATATTTGCAACACTGATTTACAAGCAACAATATCAAATTCTGTAGAAATAAAATCTTGCTAAGTTTGCTCACACTGTTTGAAAGATATTATTAAATGAATAATGTTAAACTGTAACACGCAACTAATAAATCTTCCCCAAAGCTACATTGCTGTAACTGTTCTTCAGTAGAACTGATGGACTTAGTAGGGCAGCCCCACTGCTGTATTTTTAAATGAGTATAATTGCATTTCCCTAGCAGAAATAATCACATGTGACTGCAGCTGATTACAGATGCTCTTGTGTTTTAAGTACAGAAGGCTTTATTGGGAATCTACACTGCAGAAAGATACCATCTTGACAGCCTGTCAGTCAAAGTCAGGTTTTTTTTCTCTCCAGTCAATTGGCATTACTCAGGCAGTGGTAGTGAAAGATACCCCACAGGATCTATTCATACATCTCAAGCTTGCCCTGAAGAATGGATGCCATATAGTTTGTGCTAATACTGAATTGCTAACAGCTGTCACTTTTGATAAGGTTGTTTCTGTATTAGCTTATTCATCCCACTCCCTCTCTAGTAGCAGTAACAAAAGAAGCAGAGCGAGTCAGATTGAAGGTGTACTAATACACAGCCATCAAAAGGAACCAGTATTGGTCCTGCCTAATATGGACTGAATTCAGGTCATTTGGAAAAAAATTTTAAAAAAGAAAAAAACACACACACACACAAAAACCCTCACCATAGTTCACTAGCATTATCTGAGCTAAACAGAAGCACATACCTATGCTTTATTCCAATTTTACAGTGGTCTGTCAGAGTCCCTTGCTTTGGGCAATGTACAACGTTTTCTAGACAACTATGAAGCTTTCAGAACTTTTTAAGAAAGCATCTGTAGTCCTACCCTTAAAAACACAAGAACAAGTAGTTACAGGCAGATTTTTACATTCTTGTTTAGTCTTGGAATGCTGCAGGATGATCCAGGTCATAACTCAATCTAGTTCAAGACCGAAGTAGAGCATCCTTTGATAGTGAGTATTAGTTTGAAAGATATAGATAACACAGACTATTTTATCTGGTAGTTTTTACTTGTAAAGTGGATTCTTTGGGACTATGAAGAATAAACTAGACAAAAAGGATTCATCATGAAATACCAGATGGGATATTTTACATAATCATTTGCAAACGTGACTTTAATGACAAAGTATTTGTTATTTTCAGCCTGTTACACTCCAATTTTGCAATTATTAAACACTAGTTAATGCCAGTGGAGACACACTATTAAATCAGACCCTACAAATGCCTCCAGGAACTGTTTGTTTCAGTGGTTGAGAACTTGATGCCAATATAAGCAGAGTATGCAATGAATTCCGACACCACTTGACTAAGTGAAATTTTGACACTGATAGCTTAAACAAGCTTGTACTTCCTAGATAAAAATCTGTAATACTTCTCCATAAAGGCACTCTATAAAATAAAACACAGGTTATGCTGGAAGTAATGTTATATATTCACCTTTCATATATTACCATAATATTAAAGGTAGATTAATAGATTCTAGTCTCATCGCAACAAGTTATATACTTGCATTTGGATGTATTTCACATATTAGTTTTCCTCCCTTTCAGATCAGCCTAATTCTCTACACAGCTCTCAAGGTCCCATGACCAGTCATGTTAATGAAGCCCTGTTTGCTGCCTCCCCTGAGAACCAGCCTGTTGAGAGCTGTGAGACCTCATTTACATCTGCTGATCATCTAGAAAGAAAACTTCAGCGTGAATACAACTACCATGCATTTGGGAGCTGGATGGATAAAGCAGTTCCACCTGTAGTATATACCCCTGAAATGAGAGAGGAAGAAAGGAGACGAAGAGTTTCCTACGATCCATTTGCAAAGCTATCTCCTACTCCTCAATGGAGTGAACTGTATCCAAGAGCTGAAAAAACAGGATCAAACACTAATCCATATTTTTGGCCACAGCCAGCTGCAACACCACCGAAACAGGGAAATGTAGATATTTTTTATGGGCCAAGCCATAACAGTCTTCTAACGGGAAACACAGAGGGTCTCTATGGATTGTGTTCAGCCAGTACCTTTAGCCTAAGTAAACCTCCTGTGCCTGAATCTGGCCCAAACTTGCAGTCACAGACCAACGTAAACTGGTATCCAAAGAATGCAGACACAGACACAGGTGAGATTCCTCCTCCCCCAACACCTATGTTTCTGAAGACACACTTGTTCTCTAAAAATGAAGTGGCCAAGAATGTTTTGTAGTTTATGTAACAACAACCTGCTTATTGTTAACAGTTGGTCTGTGATACAACAAAGGCGAATTTATTTCATGACGTTCTCTTCATGTACTTGAAGTTAATTCACGTCACTAAAATGCTCTAGCTTTGACTTCATTATGCTGCTTTCACTGATTTCAGGCTGTTAACTTCAAGTGAACCATTTCTAAAGCATCAGTATAATAGAGGACCATTAGACCCAATGCCTAACTCTTCAGCTACCAAGTAATAGCCGACAGCAGATACTGCTACAGCAGCTACCAAAACTAAGAGCTGCTACCAATCATTCTAGGAAAGCAAAGGAAAACTTTTGACTCCCCAAAATGTAACATTCATGCCATAGGTTCTTCTTGTGCAGAAACAACATTTGTAGCATTTCAGAAAATAGATAGGTATTTTTAACTTGATTTGCAGCAGGGTAAGAGAATTCTGAGCTCAGGGAGCCAGCAAGAAGCTAAAGCTCATAACTGGTTTCTCCAGAGAGCTGGGTGCTGATGGGGAGCTTCTGTCAATATTTGCTGGGGAGCTGTGGAGTAGGAAGGTATGGAGCCAAAGAAGGAAGAGAACACTAAGCATTAGCAAAAAGTATAAATGGTAACTAGAGGCCTATAGGATGTAATTTTCAGGAGCTAGAGGTAGCATGAGATACATTAGCCTGCTCCTACTAAATACTGGATATTTTTAGCATGGCATTCCTTTCCAGATTGTCTCACAAGAAGATCAAGGATGCCTAGCTGTTTACAGGCAGAATGCCACAAAGGTGTTACTCTGTTAAATTATTTATGCAGAGGCTGTGATTAGTTGTTTGTGTGAGTTTATTTACTGAAATGAATCTGAGACCTGTCATGTCAGAAGGCAGGGATTAGAACTGTCAACATCACTAATAAAGTCAAGTCTTCTGTTTGAAAGAAGAAAACAGTTATTATAGGGAGGCTGCATGCCATAGTGGGGCAGATGTCAGACTACGAAGCAGAAGAGCTGCATTGCAGCTCTTCCATTGACTTATTGTGTGACTGTAACCCAGTCACTCTTACTACCCCATCATGAGCTGCAGAGCTCATCTGTGGGCATCCAAATCGATTACTGCCCTGGGCTGGAAGTTACATCTCTGCCAGACATTACTGCCACTGGCAGAAGATGCAGTGGTGTCCCATGCCTTTGCTAGAGTTGGTCACAACTAGTGTGCTAATACAAACCATGATCAGTCTCAGCAGTAAGCAATAACAACATGCTTGGGAGTTTGATATTTTTCAGTTTGAATACCTGATACAAGGCAGCTCAGTCCATAACTATGCTGTGATCTCGCACTGCCATCTACTACCCAGGTATCCATATACCCACGTGGAAGCACATTGCCCTTGCTAGGATCCAAGGATGGTTAAGGCTATTAGTCATTGAACAAAACCATGATAAGGTCATTGCTTTAACTAGGGTTATTCAAGGAGATACAATCCTATTAAAAAGCTTCTCGTCTCTTTGTATTTAAAAGCATGAACTATGTGCTCATACTGTTACAAATATGGCAGTCATTTTTACATACATTTGCTTTTTTATTTACATAACACTTTTGACTTTTTTTTGTTTTCCCTCTTTGTTCAGGTAACAAGGATTCCACTTCTTTCACAAGGGCAACTTTTACATATTATCCTACTGCACCCAGAGTAAGCACAGGTAAGTGCGGTAGTCTTCATCTGCCCTGGTAGCCAACAAGCTATGCATTGCATCCTGATCAGTAAAGCAAAAAGCTTCAGGATCTTGAAATAATTTATGTTATTGCTTAATACCCCTAACCACAGCTGAAGTTATCAGTACCAGTATGTAAAACTAATTCCTGTCTCTAGCAGGACCTGTACACACCATTAAATGTGTATTTGATGGATCAAAGACATCATCTGTGTAAAAGAACTTTTAAAAACATGAAGGCATTGTAAGATCTCCTGTACACCTAAACCAGTCACTTTCTTAGATTAAACATCAGGTTGCTGTGACTCTACCCAACTCCTGAACCACACGTGCATTTGGGACACCTGTCCTTTCTTGCTCTGGATTTTTAATACAAATCTCTAGCTGCAGGCTTTGTGCTGATCAGCCTTCCTTGGGGCACGGGTCTCTGCAGTTCAGCTGTCTCAAACCCATGAAATTCTGTCCTGTCTTTGAGAGTTGTTAACATATGTTCCTTTCAAGTTGTGTTGCTTGGGGCACCCTGAACTCTTTAAATTAACCCTTTCAAGGTTTTTCCAGTTTGTAAGTGGTTTACACTTACAAAGAAAACTTGAAGCAGCAGGCTTCTGTCTTCTTGACTATATGCCCCTTAGAGTCATTAGATCATTACCCAAACATGACAAGCAAGCAAAGCGTAGAGGCTTGGGAAAGGAGAGTTATAAGCACAGTAACTTTTACTGTTAATATTGACAAAGTATTCGTACATGTTTTCATATCTTGTGCTAGATTCATTTTGTTACCAGATAAGAAAATAGTAAACATGAGATTTCTTCATTTTTTAGCTAAAATATGAATATATTTCGCGAGTCCTTCACCTCAAAAAAAAAAAAGATACAGGAATCATAATATTTTGAGACATGCTAAAACACATTCCTTTTGCGCAACTTCAAGAAACTAATCATGCATACATATAGGTATTTCTGACTAGCAGTTTCAGGTTAACAAATATTAAATGCATTTAATGAGATTTTCTTATGTGACCATAGATTTCCACACTTCACATTGCAATTGAGTGTGTAACAAGGATGTTTGTGCATCTAACCATCATTTTAGGTGATTAAATACAGAGTTTGGTCTATCATTTTAAGTATCAGTACTTCAATTTTAGACACAGATTGTGATATTTACCATTTAAAATAGAGTTTAAACATTTAATGGGTGATTATCCAAACAGTTCAGAAAACATTGTCAAGAGAATAGAAAACTGGTGTCACCTAACATGACTAGAATTGCCACTTAGTTTCATGTTATGTGTGGAAATTGGATGACTGTAAGCAGAAGACACCAAATTAGGTGTTTAACTAATCACATACAAGTAAGCCACAGATGCAAGCTCCCAGAGGTGCACACAATTTAGCTGTGCTGGCTAAAGTATCTCAGAAAACTTTCTAGTCTTGCCTTAGAACCAGAAGTACAGAACAGGGAAAAAAACAAAAATTTTGAAAAAAGAAAAAAAAAAAAAAAGAGAGAAATGTTGTTGAAACAAACACTGAGCAAGTAGTGCACCACGAAGAACATACACCTAGATAGCGGGGATGAAATACATTATGAAACAGAGATGCCATCAAGACAGCACAGTATAACATGGAGTATAGAAATCTTATGAGCAATTAGAAATGTTTTTTCTGTAGTCTCACAGAACTCTGAAGCTGTAACTGTAAACCCGAGCTTACATCTATGAAAAGTAAAGCCAAGAGGCAGAAGTAAGGCTTTAAGATTTAAACGAAAAGCGCTTTCAAGTGAAGACTGACTTCCTGAAGCTGTTAGTCAACAAAAAGCAAGGCTGCTACTACACGTTCCTAAAGTGCAGGGAATATTATTTACAATCTAGTAACTACCAGCATGTAAGGCTTGGTTATGGCACTTTGTCACAGAGTAGAATAGGATGGGCTTTCACTAAAGTACATTTATGTTACATTGCATAATTAAAATATGCGCACAGTTGCTAGTACATGGCCATTTCTACATCAAATGCAATAAAAATATTTAATCACTTCTCTAATTAACAGAACCTTCTTCCTCCTTACCACCTCCTTATGTTACTTCTTGACATTTTGAACCATATGCGGTTGTTTATAAAATTGTATTAAATTCCCTTATACAGAAGACTCAATCAAGTACAACATAAGTAACAGTTCTGGAATTCAAATTGGATCCTACAATCACATGAAGATTGAAGATCACAATCAACATATCGGCACTTCTCCTGTTGCAACAGAGGCAATTTATAGGCATTATGAAGCAATGGGTATATTTGGTAAGAGTAACATCTCCCTAGTTTTGATGTCTTCTCCCCGTATATTTATCTGAGAATCATTTGGTTTGGAACGTATGAAAGCAGTACAGCTTTCTCCCTCTGATATTTGAGAAATAACTGTTTGGATCCTTTTCTACTACATACTTAAGAGCTTATGAAACAAGTACCCTTGTGCTAATACCATTCTGTAATACTGTGTACCTCATTTGTCCTGTAGTTTCATGACCTTTTATGAGACACCAGGTACAAGTAGATGTATATGCATCATGAACAAGAGGAATAACAACACTCAAATTGGTAGAAGCAAGGTTAGGATTGGTGGTCCTCACCTGACTTACAGTTTAAATCATAGAATATCCTGAGTTGAAAGGAACCGATGAAGATCATGGAGTCCAGTGCCTGACACTACCCAGGGAAACCTAAAAGTTAAACTGTATATCTAAGAGCATTGTCCAAATATTTCTTGAATACTGACAGGCTTGGGGCCACAACCACTTCATTTGGGTAGAAATTGGAAGATTTTGAAATTTAATTTATTGTCGTTGGTCAATACTGAATTAAACTATCCTTGCGTATTCCTGAGTAAAAAAAATTAATAGCATCCCTGAATATAAAACATATCATACAGACCTCAGTCAGCTATATAAGAACTCTAGGAAGGAGCTTTTCTATTTTTCTGGTTTAGATGGCAAATTATGATAGCCTCAGATCAAAAAGCAAGTCCAGCAACTGACCTGTTAATACAGGTGTTCCGACTGGGAGTTTCTTTCCTGGTGTCATTGGGTAATACTGCCTCCATGAAACCCACTTCTGATTGTATCACTAAAATTCTGTCTCTGGATATTACCGACAAATAGTTGGGGGAGGACAGGTGAGATAGCGAAAGGAGCAGAAGAAATGTTAAACAATGCCATTTTCTTATACTTCTTTTTCTTTTTGCAGACAATACTACTGTCCTGACTGAGAAACATCTAAATCTAGTGAGAGAAAAGTTGGCTAAACAGTGGAAGCACTGTGCTCGTAAACTGGGCTTCTGTGATCCCGAGATTGATGAAATTGATCACGACTATGAACGAGATGGACTAAAAGAAAAAGTTTACCAAATGCTGCTTAAGTGGGTAATGAGGGAAGGCTCCAAAGGTGCTACAGTTGGAAAGCTTGCCAAAGCCCTCTTTGGCTGCCAAAGACTGGATCTCCTTACTAGTTTGATGCAAATCAACGAGGAATAAGTTGACTGAGAACTCGGGGGAAAAGTAAGATATTTTTTCCTGAAGATCTTCCAGTAACAAGTAATAATTCTGAAGAGACTTTCTGGAGCTCTCATTTTTGCACACTTTTTGGAACACATTTTTTCTGCCAAGCAGTTTTCAGTGAACACCTCTGGTAAATCAAAAAGTTTATGTCAAGATAACTGGTCTTCCAGAGGATAAAAGAAAATAAGCATCTTCCTTCTGAATAAAATGATTGTCCAAAGGTAATGACAACAAAACGCAATACCAATAGTGATTTAAGGAGAAGGTGTTATACAAAATTTCTAGATTCTATCTTGAAACATGTTGGTACCCTTGTTTAGTTCTGAACAAAAGCATGTCATTTCAGCAAAGCTATTATATCAGTAATAACATGTGAAGGTCTGACTCACTCCTTGAAAAACTTGGACAGAAGACAAAATCAACTCTTAACTTTTGCCAGAAGTGCCAATACTTACAAGGGTACTATCTCAGACTGCTCTAAGTCAATACGAAACTATTTTTTAAAATCTTTTTATAGTGTTTATTAAATGCAGATGTCTAGAATTATGCAGAACAGCAGTGTAAATAAAATCAAAAATGATTTTTGGCTTAAAAAGTAAATTGGTAAAATACTCTTCTTTCATAGGTTAATATTGCGTTAGATTTTTACATTGCTCGGTAGAAAAGATTTACATGGTAAGTTTCTCATCTGCTTTATGAAATAGTAAAAAAAAGAAATTCAATCATTATGCAATCCAAAGTGAAAACTTGGAAATATTAGAGCTTTGGTAAGGGGAAGGTACCTTATTACCCCATGACAGAAGACGCATTCTCCTACTTGCTCAGGGGGCTTGGAGTGTTACTAGTTTCTGAATCCCTTAGGCTGCATTTATACTAGTAAACTGAACATGCCTGGAAATGTTCTGGGCACTGAGGTTAACTGGCGTGCCACAGCCTGCTGCCAGGGTAGCCAGTTCTTTAAACCTCCAAAATATTGTGCCAGGGCTATTTCACAGTGCTGAAGTTGTGTTGGGGAACACTGCAACAGCTCTGTAGCCTGGGAATGTTCCTTGCCACTCTGACTTGCTAGTATTGACATAATCTCAGTGTGCAAGATCTATGAAAGAAGAATTACACCAAACTCTTCCTATGAAGGACAAGACTTCCTATTTCCATCGAATCTACAAATATTTCCAGCAGATGTTTTGGACCAGGTAATTATGCTGTAGATAAAGCAGTAAGTGTTCATTAGGTTCTTGTTATTGTAAAAAAACCCTAATAATTTAATGGAAGTGTAGTTAGAATGGATTTCTGCTCCCTGATACAGTAGCCACCATTTTAGCAGAAGCAAAATGAAACTGGAACCACAGTAACCACCAACACATATTTGTCATCTTCAAATCTACGTAGCACAAGGCAATACTGGAAATGGCCCCCAAAATAGAGACTTTAGCAGAAATCAATACAAAGAGCATGTCATCCACCCAAATAGTGGAGCATTTATGTATTTGTTAATGCATGCTAAAACTCATACTTTCCTTTCCACTGAGGCTAGCTTGGGATGTATCAGTATATACCACAGTAATATTTATATTTTGAATGCCTCAGAATTTATTGCATTGCCTTACTGTTTTGACTTAGCAACACGCTAAATGTTCTATAAATTCTTGAGTATAATAGATAGATAAAAGACATCATTCTCTAGTATCATGAGCATACACTTTCCAGAAATAATAATTTACTCTTCCTGAAGCAGATAGAGAAATGGGGTGGAGGTCATGGGGTGTGTCTTCTCCTCTGTGTCAGTTCATAGGGCGTTACAACCACCAACTACTATGTTACTTCATGAAACAGATTCCTGAACAGATCAAGGAAGTCCGTTTATGTTCTAGCAACATTGGTTGCACTGTATTGCTACATCAATTCCCTAGCCCCCAGTTGCTTTTCTAAGTCTCACATACATATAGTCTTCACTTACACAGCATGCTATTTTTCCATTATAAGATTCTTGTCTTATTTGGTACATAGAATGAATGGTAATCATTTAAAGGGCATACATTAAATGCTTCATCTCCTTAATAAAGAAAGTGAGCCTGCACCTTCTATTCTGAAACAACAACAAAGATGTAGAACACAAACATGAAGCATCTCAGAACAAGACTTAAGCATAGGGTAGTCCTAGATCTTTAAAGTGGGATGTGGGAGATGAAGGTCATTTTAGCTTTGATGCTGTCAAGTCCAGTTCTAGACTAGTGCTCATAGTTCAGGTGATGTTTCAGATGGTATAGAAAACAACCACAAAACTGAAAGCTAGAGACAATCTTTTTCAGTATAACACTTGGAGGACTCAATCACAGAGAAGAAGATTCAGCTTCCTGGCAGAAAATATGAAGTACTACAAGCTCTTTAGAATATTGTGGAAAACCACATAATAGGATCCGATGCCTCGACGCTGCAGCCAGACATGCCAAAATTAGAATACATATTTAATAATAAGGATGATTAACTACTGGAATAAACTACCTAGGGAGTCTGTGGATCCTCTTGATATCTTTTAATTAAGACTGGTCTTGTTTCTTAAGATGGATATAGTAAAACACAAAGCTATAAGTCTCAATACAAGGTTAAGTAGGTAAAACATAAAAGATAATGGTGTACAAGAGGTCCAAAGAAAAAGAGTGAGTGCTCTCCCCGGCCTAAAAATTTACAGAAGTGGTAAGTATGGCAGAGAGAGATCAGCTAATATTAACTTACTGGGTTGTTCATTTCATCTACCACCCCAATCCCACCCTAACCCCCCCCCCAAAAAAAAAAAAAAGAAAAAAATCAAGGATGGGGTTGATTTTTGAAAAGCAACCTATCATGACAGATCAAAAATGCAGGAAAATATTGGGGACAAGGAAGAAAGAGATGTAGTATGGCACAGATCAGATATCCTTCATGGCAAAAGAAAGAAGAGAAAGGACAGAACAGTAACTTCACATTAAACTGGCAAGCTATTAGCCTCAAGAACAGAGGTGGCAGTAATGCAGCAATCCTACAGAGATTTTTCATCAAATGGGTGAGGTGCAAGCCAGGGAGAAAAAAGCTGTGGGTTGCAGTAGCAGACCTCCTTCTCATGGTCTCTCCTTGAAGATCTTATACAGCGGGTGAACTCATCCACTTATGCACAAGGACATTATGTTTTGCCATTTTAAGAGAGTAGGAGCTTTGAGACTTTAGATCATGATTTTATTGTTGGTTGAGTTCTGCACACAGAAAGCACTAGTTTAAGATATTAAAGAGTTCCCTACCTAGAATTCTTGTATTCCTTGGAATCACTTGCTTTTGGTTTCTCCCTTACTCTAGGCAACAAGTCTAGTAGCTTTTTTGTGTGGAGGCAAAAGCTAGAACACTAACAGCAAATGATCAAATACCATTCAAGTACAGCCTCCACCCTGTAGCTGCAGTCATCATTACACAGCAACCAATCTGTGCAGAAATTCTTAAATGCTGAGAGGATTAGAGTCCATGTAATTCAGAGCAATTTATTTGGTTAATTTTGTTACTATGTCCCCATTAACAGTGTATAAGCAGATAAGAATTTTGAGAAGTTTCTACTGCTTCCAAAATAGTTGCTAAGTAATACCAATTAATAATACTGAATGAAAAACTCAGAGAGGACACTGTTGCAAGCATTTGATATGTGAACTTTAAACTGAGCTGGCAACATACAGCTCCTCTTCCTCAGAGGCCAGTTTCCAAGGAGAGGCAATACTCAAGAACTTAGCCTCTGACTGATCAAGCAGCTTTAAATGAACTATGTCACTTTTCTCTGATAGATTTTTCATCATTGTACTACAACAAATGAAAGCCTTCTTTCAGCCTTGGAGGTACATGGAAAATAGAGTAAGAACCTCCAGTCTCTGAAACTCACCCAGCCTTGTACATAGTGAGAAAGAGCTACAGAGAAACAAAGTAGAAAGGATCATCCAGTACAAGCAGGGCCATGTCAGAGCGAACTAGCACTTGGGAGGACTCTCTTCCCTGGATCCTAGTGCCCTCTGAGCACTTTGTTCACCCCTTCCTCATCCCAGTTCTTTACAGACTACAGAAAGTGCTCTTTGCAGCATGCCAGGTTTCCCTCCTAGCATACCAATGAGCATCAGGAGTCAGCCAACCGATGCTCATTTGTTCCTCACCACAAAATGGCAGCTAGGGAAAGTGCAGCTCTCACACTCTGTCCTTAATACAGCCCCTGGGGAGAAGGGAATGGGGAAGTTAAGATCAGAACGGCGTCTAGGTTGCAGAGTCTAGAAGTTATCTTTGTGCTGGAGGAAGCATTGCCTACGAGTCAAATGAAGGAGACCAGGCTCCTGACTTATGCTGGGTTTCACACTCCTCTCTCACTCCTCCTCTACAACTCTAAGTAGGTCACTTCCTTTCTCTTTAGCACAGTTTTCTCATCTCTTTGCTACAGACACTAACTTCTGCCAGAACTAAGATGTGATCAGATAATAAGCATTAGAGCTTATAGAGCTCAGAGACACACTTGATGAGAGCTGTTTGAGACAAAAATCCACACTAATCACCTTAACAAACCAGTAATACTGCTTGGATTTTGAAGGATGGGTTGCAATTCCTGTGCACATCTCGAGTCAAGAGAACTAAATGCAGCACGAGAAGGGTCTGGATCACTGAGTTCACTAAAAGAGATTCATACAACCCCTCCCATAAACATATCAAGCACCATCTTCTGAATGTTACCCTGGCCCTCTCCAAGGGAGAGGCTGTTTCTGCTTTTGTACCAGAGTATTTGGAGCCATTTCAGGTCTCTGAATCTAGAACATTCTGAATCTGAACAAAAATTATACGAAGACTGCTTAGATTTACAGGATGGTGATCATATTCAACTTTGAAATGGTGAGACCACCTCACATTGATATGCCTGCACTTGGCCACTTCAGATTTATAGTGCAGTTCATGAACATATGAAAGGTATGCAGACACTACTTAGGCTAACAGACAACTATCCTTTGCTAGCATAAGTGTCACAGTTTAACCCCAGCCAGCAACTAAGCACCACACAGCTGGCCACTCACTCTCCCCCCACCCAGTGGGATGGGGGAAAGAATCAGAAAAAAAAAAAAAGTAAAACTCGTGGGTTGAGATAAGAACCGTTTAATAGGACAGAAAGGAAGAAAATAATAATGGTAATAACAACAACAATAAAGTGCCAATAATATTAATAAAAGAACTGGAATATACAAAACAAGTGATGCACAATGCAATTGCTCACCACTCACTGACCGATGCCCAGTTAGTTCCCAAGCAGTGATCCCCCTCAGGCCAAATCCCCCCAGTTTATATAATGGGCATGACCTCACGTGGTATGGAACATTCCTTTGGGTCAGCTGTCCTGGTTGTGTCCCCTCCAATTTCTTGCGTCCCTCCAGTCTTCTCACTAGCTGGGCACGAGAAGCTGAAAAATCCTTGACTTGGTCTAAACACTTCTTAGCAACAACTGAAAACATCACTGTTATCATCAACATTCTTCTCATCCTAAATCCAAAACATAACACTACACCAGCTACTAGAAAGAAAATTAACTCTATCCCAGCTAAAATCAGGACAATAAGAAAAATACAGGTGAACATAAAGAAAACAATTCTTAAATGCATGTCTGTGCCCTCATTTCTTCATCAGTTTGAAATGTTCTTTGAGCCAAAGTATCTGGGATCTTTTTCTACTCACTGTTGTGCTTATGACAAAGCATCCTTTTCTTTACAATGTAAGTCATGTTGTTCTCAACCCGGCTAATACTCTAGCTAAATAGGCCTCCTGCTACAAAAACTCATACTGCTACTCTCCACACTTCACAGATTCAAAAGTCATTCCACATCCACTCAGAATTGTTTGGAAGAAACTTCAATATTTTCACATCTTTGTTCTGGATTTGGCAATTCATCACTACCCAAAACTTACCTCTTTGTGGAACTGGAGTGATATGGTTTTGTCCTAAGTTAAAAATATTGTCTGCTCTAACAATCACCATCCAAGAGGCACAAGAGTCCAAGTGTCAAAACAGGCATAAAAATAGCAGTATATTTCACTTCATGGAAGTAGCTAAAATAAAAGAGACAAAAATAACCAGTCAATATGTACACAGACTCAAAAAGCAAGTCTACAGCAAGAAGCAAAGTCTACAACAGTACCTGGATCACTAGGGACCCCAACCAGACACAGATATGGCTGTAATGCAGCTGGAGCTAGTCAGGGAGCAATAGCCCTGTGCTGAGCTGAAATGAGGCTCCTGGGCCCATGAGCAGAGGGTGTGGGGGAGACCCCAGCTGAGGCTGATTGTGACTATTAAAGCCTATTAGTGCCCCAATGGCCCTGACAAGTGAGTTCCTCCTTGAAAACTCCAGAGTTAAAGCCCCACTAATGGTAATGATTCTGGTGTCTTGTATGGGATCACTGCTCCCGATATGAGACTCCCATCTGTAGGTGAAATTAATGCCTCTGGAGACCTGGAAATAGTCTTTCTGCCTGATATTCCAGCATGTCTCAAGGGACCCACTATGTTGATAACTGACTAGGTCTTCTCCAGATTTTCTACAACCTGAGGAAGTACAAAAATCTGGCTGCAGGGACTGTGAGGGTTCAGCGCAGGTGACAAAGTTCCATTGCACAGAAGTGATGCCCTTCAGAGCCTTGGGTGGATATCAGAGAGAAATCCTGCCTTCACCAGCAGCCAGAAGCTGCCATTAAACACAAGTTTCTGTCTGTAGAGATGACCATACTGGAGAGATGGAGCAACACCAAGGGGGCCAAAAAATGACAGGGCAGTTAAGAGGGAAAGGGAAATCTATGTTCAGGGACACATCACCAGCAGGGAAGTACTACCTCTTTTAAACATTTTTTTTCTTTTCTTTTTCTTTTCTCTTCCATGCAATGGCCAGTTAGTTCCCAGAACCTGAATGACCAGCAGTAACCAGACAAATAAAAACATTTTATGGGAGCAGACAGGAGAACTAGTGCCCCAGTTGTTCTCAACTCTTTCACAGACTGTGTAAGAGTAAGTCTGTGTCTGGCTTGCCCAAAGCATTTTCTCTCCTTTCAGCCAGTAATTTATGAGGAGAACATTTTTGAGGAAATAGTTGAACTGAAATACTTAATTGTCCCAGTTGCCTATCATTAAGTCCAAATCTGCTTTACTAACAAGACTGGATGTTCTGGTGAACTGAGTAGGGTGAACACAGGTTGAACCTGTGAGTTTACACTCTTTCTGTCCCCAGATTATCTGCCATCTGCATTCAGCCCTGGCAGACTCCTGCTTCCATGGCTGCATCTGGGGCCATCGCCCCGTGGGCCCAGACAGCAACTGTCTCCTTGAGAGCAGCTCTCTCCTGTCACCCCTCATGGTGCCACTCATTTTCCCTGCACACAGAGAAAAGGGTCTTTTGCCAGTGCCATTTCTGCCCCAACTGCCATGTTAGTTTTCTCTCCCCAGGCCAAAGAAGGCAGGACACTGCCTATGGGAGGGATTGCATGGAAGAGGAATGGTCGCTTTACAGGTCTTATATGCTGCAGAGCTGTGACTGAACACCTGGAGATGATGCAGCACCTCGACTGAGACAGACTTTTCTGTAAAGGGACCGCTTAACTTCTGTCACACTGATAGTGGGGTTAACCCATCTGGAACTACCCTATCCTTTTCTCAAGTGGTACATATACCTTCACATCTCCCTTTTGTCTCATCTGGTGAGGGCTTCTGGTTTTACTTTTCTACCTCTTCTCTCCCCCTACATTGTGTGACGAACCCTTTCTACCTTATCCCTCAGTTCTTCAGCACAGGTTCTGGGAAGTTGTTACATCTCCTTCAACCATAGTATGCAGAGGATATGTAGGAAGATTAGATTGAAAGTCATTTTTCCATCAGTGAAATCAAATACAAGTTTGAGACTTTTCCATCTGAAGCCCATAGTGATACATGAGATACATGCCCCTTTTGATCTGTGGGAATTGCAGAATCCAGAAAAAAATCAGTTTGTGTAGCAGAAGACCAAGCTACCTCTTTTTCCTGAATATAGAATAGTCAGCCGTCACCTCCAGTCATTCTCCATGAGAAAGAAATATAGGCAGTGACACTCACAACAAAGATGAGCCTCTGAAAGTGGTCTAAGAGGCAAGGAAACTATAGGGGCTTGTAGATGTCACTGGGCAAGAGTGAAGGCAGCTTGTCCTGATGATGGATTGCTTGTAATTAGCCATACTAAAGACCTTAATCTTAAATGGTTTGATCTGCTCAGGCGATAAACTGAACCAGTATGCTCACAGTTGAGTTAATCTCTTTATGCACTGGGATTTGTTATGACTGTCATTCACCTCTAAGACTTGTCAGTCCCATACAAACAATGGCAATGGAGTGGGAAGGCTGACAACTATTCATTCTTGGGGCAGTCACTGAGCTCCCGCTGGGCTGGAGTTAATACATAACACTGACCTGTCTTGAGGAAATCCCTCTCATCCAGGCAGGAAACCTTGTTTCCTAGGTCTGTTTCAAGCCTGGTACCAGCTCTACAGCTTTCTTCTATTTTTCCTCACTACCTTCACAGCCTTCTCCACCATTGCCCTGGCTGGCTGTGATTCAGGCTGGTCATTCTCCTCCACACCTGGAAAGCAGACACCCAGGAAAGCAGTCAGTCTCCTTGGTGCTTTATGAGCAACCTGTGAGGAGGTTCAGAGGAAAGTGCAACCAAGTGCTGGGATGAACAAAGGTAGTCAGGCCACTTCAGAAGTGGCTGACCCCGAGTAGTGTGGGCACTTGCCAGGCCAAAGCCCTTGGCCAGGGGATGCATGCTTTCACCACAAGCAGTCACTACAGACAACGTTGATGAGGCAAAGTTAACGATTCCTGCCAAAGGCCTGGGGTCAGCATGCTGAGGACATCACCTTGGGGGAGCTGCATTCCCTCACTGTCCCAACTGCTCCAGCTGCGCAGGGAGCTTTTCTCTAAGCAGACCTGGAGTGACAGACGACCACCGAGTCTTCTGTTTTCTCACAGTCCATGGAGATTCCCACATCACGGGCAGAGCTGAAGGTGCGGCTCACGACTTGGTCCCTTGTATCTCCCAGGGCAGGATCTTCACCCCCTGCCGACACCTCAGGCAGAGCTGTGTCGAGGTGGGCATCTGCCTCCCACAGAGGATGGAGGTGCTCACGGTGCCTTACTCCCAGACCCAGCTGCCGGTGCAGCTGACCCCCTGCCGCAGGCCTGGGCTCTGCATTCCTCTCCTGAGGCGGCAGGAAAGGGCAGGGCCCTGAGGAGAGCCCCCACCCTCAAGCGGGGGCAGCGCCTACCCCTTCTAGGGGTCGCGGGTGGGATCAGGGATCACACTGCGTGTGGGCAGGACAGACGGACGACACCCGCCCCGCAGCTCCCTCACACAGGAGCCACCCTCCCTCACGCGCCGCTCCCGCCTCGGTGTGACCGTTCACCCCCGCCGAGGGGGCGGGGCGCCAGGGCCGAGGCGCCAATCCCTCCCCTCAGCAACGCCCCAGCCCTGAGTGACACCGGCGGCCGCCAATCATCAGAGCGCGGGCAGCGAATGGGCTGTCCCCGCCGGTCGCCCTCCCTCCTTCCCTCACGGGCAACGGCCATTCTCCACCGCCCCGAGGGTGCCAAAACCGCCCAGTGCCCCGCTGGCTGCCTTCGGTCCCAGGGCACCCGCCCCCTCAGCGGGGCGACCGTAGCGCCCAGCGCAGCCCGGAGCTGACAGGGCAGGGCGGCAGGTCGCCCCGCCGGGGAGGGGAAGGAGAGAGGAGGGGAGGCGGGGCGGCCGCCCCGCCTCCCCTCCTCTCTCCTTCCCCTCCCCGGCGGGGCGACTTCGGTGGGCAAAATGGCTCGGCGGATCGCGGGCCGGGCTCTCCGGGTGCTGCTGCTGCTGCAGCCACCCGCCCGGGCCGCGCCGTTCACCCCCCGGGGACCGGCCGCTTCCTACGGGTAAAAACCACAGCCGCTTCCTTGCCCCCCCTTCCCCTGCTCCCTCCGTCCGGGGCTTGAGGAAGGTGACATTTGACAGGCCCGGGTGGGTGTCGGCGGGGCGGGAGGGGGGGGAGCGGAACGAACAAGGTGTTTTAGCAGAGGGGTGTACGCTAGATTTGGGAGGGTGACGAGGTGGGGACGCCGGTAGTACCCTGAGGTGCCCGCTTCTGCGGTTAGGTGGGGAGGTTCGTCTCGCTTGGGAGGGAAGAGCCCTCTCCTCAGCTGCTTTGCCTGCGCGGCAAGGAGTTGTACGAGCAAGGCCCCACAGCCCCTTCCGTCAGTGTCTGTCACCCTCACCTCTGCCAGCCCGTTTTCCCTTCCGTCAGTGTCTGTCATCCTCACCACTGCCAGTCCGTTTTCCCTTCCGTCAGTGTCTGTCATCCTCACCACTGCCAGTCCGTTTTCCCCCCTGCAAGGCAGGACGTGCTGCTTGACCGCCCTGCTTCTCTGCCACCTGCGGATAAGGTGTTTCCTGGAGGTGGCCTGGGTTGCAAAGAGAATACATATATGTAATGTACATAATACTGCTTATTCTGCAAATCCTATTAAGGAAAACAGACATAATACCTTTTTTTTTTCTCCCCACACAGATAAAGACTAGGTTGTATTGTAGCACAGCTGGAACAGAAAGGTAGTTCCCAGGTTAAGCTGCACTCCTGCAGAGTATGAGGTGAAGTGTGCCCTCCAGCAAGGCACGGTACAAGACCTGCCTACTCTGCATCTGTACTGTCTTGGTAAACATAGGGAGTATGTATCCAGTGCTTCTCAAAGAGCTATAAAACTTAACATTACTAACTCAGTTACAAACTAGTGGGGGTTTTTGTTTTGTTTTAACATCGTTTCTGATTATGCCAACCAATGGAAAATGCAGTCTTTATGAAAACTTGACAGAAGTGAAGTCATCATGCTGACAAGCATGCTGAAGTGATTTCAGACTCACAGAAACTTGGTGTGAGGAAGACCAAATCTGCCTTATGTGTAGGCAGTTCCAGTACAGTTTCTCAGCACATTAAAAAACCCAACTCCTTTGTTCATAGTCCAGAAAGTATTGAAAATACTTTCTTTGTGAAACTCCTGGATTCCATTGGACTTTACACTGAGGCACAATCCAAGAATAGAAAAGCATCACAAACTTAGCAAAATTCTCAAGACCCTAATGTTAATAATTAATCCTAAAAAATGTGGAACTGTGTAAAAAAATCTAGCATCTGAATCAGGAAAGCAGAATATACAACCCTTGTCTATTAAAAGTACACGTTGGTAACCTTTTTTAAAAAAAGTAACAAGATGGTGATTATTTCTGTTTTGTTAGGAACTGGAAATGTTTTTGGCAATTTATTAATCAGAAGCAAAAAACCCTCACAAATTTCTATGAAATTTAATAAGAGCAAGGTGCTCATTTGCTGTGGTGAGAACTATGATAAAATAAGCTGTTGAAATGAATGACAAACCTAAAGGTGGTATATCAAGAAAAAAAATAGAAATAATTTTCTTTTATAAATAGAAAAAAGCAAAAGTCAGATATTCAAAAAGGAGATAAGAAGGCCATCTGAATGCTACATTCAAAATTCAAGTTGCGAAGTATATAGCCACATCAGGTGTGATATATAGACTTAAAGGAGGTTTAACATTACAGTCAAATTAATCACTTGAATCACGTTTGCATAACAATTAAGCAAAACTCGATGAAGTTATAATGACACAATGAGTTTCTTTGAATTGTATTCTTGCCAGAGATCTGCATTTGCACTCCAGTTCTCAGACTGGATCCGCACAGGTAGAAAGAGCTGATCCTACTCTGCACAGTCACAGGCACATATGCCATATTTAGGCATATGACATGATTGATTATGTAGACTAAGATTTTACGTAAAATCCAAATGGCTTTGTGTTGAACAGATTCTGTGGTTTAACTGCCACTTATGTATTGGGAACCTGAGTTTGCAAGCTATTGTTCATTTTCATTTTCCTTAGGAGAAGGGTTTAAGTTTGTGGGATTTTTTACCTTTAATCCACCATCTTAAACTCTATACGGGTGGGACTATGCTTACATGCTGTAAGTAGTTCAGAATTTATATGTTAAAATTGAATTTTTAATAAGTTGCACAGTGCATATCATGGAATAGAGATTATTGTTACATATAAGACTGGAGAACAGTATTTCTGTATGTGTGTGAAATTCACATTGACTGAATTCATAGGGCAAGAATATTTGATCTAGGTAAACTAAGAAGTACAGGGAATGAGGCCATTAGGCAACCAAATGGCAAATTTTTTGTCGTATTATTAACTTTAAGTAAAATGAGATAGGTTGTTGAAAAGATGTCTTGCAACCATTAAGTCACAAATTTGCTTGGGAGAACAGATGTAATGGTTTATACTGTTAAGAAGTTACCTTCAATCTACACTAGTTCTGCTTTCTCGCTAGGTGTTTCTATCTAGACACGGTATCTCAGATTACCTGTTTGCATTTACATGTATGTCTTGCTTTGTACTGAAAGTTAATGTACAGGTTTAAGGGTTGGGGTTGAGAGGTGGCCTATGCAGTTGGTTTCTATGAGACTTCTTTAGTGGGTAGGGTTTTTTGATCATGTAGTATTTTCCAGTAAAGCATTATCTCTTGCTGAGATTACACTGACAGATATATTCTCACATTCTTCTTCTCCACCCTCATCTCAGTGCAAGGTGGTTTTCATTGTAGACCCTCTGGTTCGTGAGGAACCATAACAATAGATTGTGGTTTCTTTGGCAGGTGGAGAGGCTCAGTTTAGTAATAACAAGGTGAACACCAGCCATTTCAAAAGTTATGCTGTGACAGAATGAGGTTTCTCCTCTCTAATGCATTTCTTTCAACACGTTTCTGTAGCCATGTAAAGCTGCTTTTATATTCCCCTTGTTGCATAGTCAAGACTCTTTTTTTTTCTCCCCCTTAAGTAATTTAACTACATTTGTGAAACCTAAAGCTGTTATACGTACAAATGTTATACCTAAAGCTGTTATACGTACAAAGCTGTCATACGTACAAATGCTATGTGGTGGTCAGAACTGAATACTTCTCTGCTCCTGACAAGTTTTTTATTTAGTCTTCTGTGCACCTGTGAAAGGCAAGTGACCCATTTAAATCTCACTGTATTGTTGTTAATGTCTAGAAAAAGTAATGATTCTATATTCCTTGAATGACCGTGTAGTAATGAGAATTAACTGTCTGAAAGTTTCCCTTTTTTTCTTCCCTTCCCCCACCTGTAGTACTTCAGTAACATCTGCCAAAATCCAAGTGAATGGAGTCCACCTGCATTATCAACAGACAGGAGAAGGAAGCCATGCAGTTCTTCTACTTCCTGGAATGCTAGGTGTGGAGATTTCGTCTTATCTTTGTAGAGCAACCACCTCTTTCACCATCCGGTCTCAAGCTAGAACGCACAAAACTATTTTGTAACATGTTCAACACCTGATTATGGACCATTGCCATTTAAAAAATTGCTACACATACAACAGATAGGAAAAGGCAGAGCTATTGCAATGAATTAACAGTTTTTAAAGATTTCATTTATCTCACCAGGCACCTTTTATACAATGTCTTGACTTGTGTAACAATCACTCGCACTTTTGGATTTAACTATGCAAAGGAAGTGTCCAGCACAGGTGGCAAATAGCTACACAAGGTGCAGAATAACAGGGCGGGGGGGAAATCAGGTCAGCTATATTTGTTACACAGACTGAATTATGCATTCCTTTTTAGAAACTAGGTGCATTCCAATCAAATTAATAGACATAATGCAGCACTTGCAGTTTATTATCATAGTGAAAAAGGCACAGTTGAGACTTGCTTTTTGCTTAAAAATGTATTTTCATGTTTTGGTTATTCGGGGCAATATCATTAAGATTCTCGGTGGCTTTCTGAGATGGACAACAGGTTCTGCTAGCTAAGTGGTATCTGTCCATTGAGACCACTGCTTTTGATAACAACCTTTTAAAATTAACACAGGCTTTTTTTCCTGGGTTCTTGCAGTTCTAAAGAGCCAATCAGACTTACCAGCAGTTCATGGCAGGCTGTCAGTAGGACCATTACTGTGCTCAGAGCTGGGCTCATGCTTAACTGAATTGCTGGATCAAGATGCTAGAATGTCAAGAACTGAAGAGCAGGAAACATTTGTTCTTCTTGGCAGCAACATTTTCAAGTCTTCATGAAGTGGTTCTTTCTTTCAAAGAATTCTCAAGGGGAGGGTGGAAAAAAGTTAATGCTAGGGGCGCTTTAGTAGTCATATGTTTTAACCTCTTCATTTTAAACAGCTTTGGAAACTAGCAATCCTGTTGCCAATGCTAACTCTTTAAATAGAAATAATGTATTTCTTCAGTTGTGAGTAATATTATCATTATTATTATTAGGTGTACATTGCTATTGTCCAGTTAGCATTATTACAAACAGTAAGTTAGGCTTAGTATCTTTACCGTTATTAAGCTTACGGTTTAATATTTTGGGGCAACATGTGGGGTGAGCTTTACACTCTGAGTGTCACATACTTCTTCCCTTTGTGCTGATACTAAGTTTTCAATACTATTTTATACTACTTACTGTATTAACGGAGTAATAAGTGTGCTGTAGCAACAAGATAAGTGCTTTTAGGTCAACAGAATTAATTAGTGTCTATACTATTTGTAAACTATATTAAAAGTGATGTTTCTCTAACTAAAAAAATACTAAGAAAACACAGCATTCAGATATGCTTACAGCCTTGTGTATTTTTTAAGTTACAAAAAATATAGTATAATAAGCACATGCATGATAGTGCAGAGGTTGATACAAAGCCTATTTAACAGTATGTGATTAATATTAATCAGGTTGCATTGGTATTTTTCAAACAACCTGATAGTTTATTTCTGACTAGCTATTAATTGGTGTTGCAAGAGAGAAGAGATCATGTCAGGCTGTAGTCAGCTCATCACAGCATGCTATATACAGCCTCTTTTATCATTTAGACCAGTTGATGGTATAGGAGGAGGTATCTGAGGACATATTTCAGAAAAAATCTTAAATGCCCTTAAATGGCCTTTTTAATATAATGATGGATAGCCAATTTAAATTTGGGTTACATCATTTGAATATATTAGATCTGAACAGGTTTTAATCAAGTAGCATGTGATACTGTTACCACATGACCATAATGCTAATAAGAAATAAATTGCAGTCTTACCTTCATGCTAGGTGTTCATAGATAGTTTAGTGCAATAGACTGGAATACTTCATTTTTTAATCCTTTGAAGGTCTGAGCCATCAATAAAGGAAACCGTTCTGCATCAGATAAATGGCTGTATTTGGCTTATTTTGATAAAATATATATTAGAAAAATCAAAAGTTACAGTTTTATGCTTTTGTGTCACCATTGTCTCCTCAGGCAATGAAGTATTTAAAGCTCAGCTTTAAGCACCAATATCCTCATAGAAGTGTTTTATTGAATAAGAACCACTGTCTTGCACAGTGCTTTTCACCTACAAATTTGTAGCTAGAGTCAGTATATGCCTCCCCTTTCAGTTTCACCTGTGCTGTCCAGCAATGACTATGCTAGTGCTTTAAATCTGTTAAAGATAATTCCCTACCCAGGTACCTCAGTTTAAGATTCTGTATTAAAGAGTTCTTGTAGAGCACAGTTTTTTATAAGCTTACATACCTACCAGAAATGGCTTGCTCTGAGTGTATTGCAGATAGTTCTAAAGATTTTTATTGTGCTACTTCCTGTCTGAGAGTTGCAATAGTTAGTTACAATGGTTAGTTATGATTAGAGATGAAGTGTACTTCAGCTGATGGGTAATCTTTCTTTTAGAATTAAGATACAAGTTTCTGCGGGTTTCCATTTAGAGTATGTATACTGTGTATGTATTATGGTGGTTACTATAATTGAAAAATGATGATGTTTCAGGGAGTGGTCAAACTGATTTTGGACCTCAGCTTAAGTCTATGAATAAGCAACTTTTCACAATTGTTGCTTGGGATCCTCGGGGATATGGACAGTCCATTCCTCCATCTCGAGACTTTCCTCCAGATTTCTTTGAGAGGGATGCAAAAGATGCTGTGGATCTTATGCAGGTAAATCTATTCTGAGATATTTATTATTTTTTATATATATATATTTAAAAGCTGTTTTCCTTAAATTTTGAGAAGGAAGAAGAGTACTGTTAAGCAGGTTGTTTCCAGCAAACAGCAAGTTATGCAAAAGAGCATACAAATGAAGGCTTAAAACTGAGCAGATGCACTATTCTGGAAAATATTTTCTTCTTCCATCTCTTCTGCAATATACATAGAGGTTCAGCAGTTGGAATAAAAACATATGCTTTATAATTAATCCTAAGACCCTGCCCTAAGAGATTTGCAGCCAAGAACCATGTAAGTTTAGGTAAAGTGTATATAAAACATGAAGTCTATGCTAAGTGGTTTAACTGAAGGGATTAGAGTAGTGAAAGGCTCTTAGAAAATTTTCTGGCTAATAGAATCTTGGCATTTTGCCTTGAGCAGCCCATTTCAAGAAACACTTGATTCTAAAAATTAACTTGAAGCTTTGCATTTTGCAGCATAATACTGAAATAATTTTTGTGGGAAATCGAAGGGTTCCTGTGATCATACCAGATCTTAATAACTAATACAGCTATTGTGACTATGAAGAATGTGACCTAAAGCTGTTATTACTTAAACCATCTTGCAGATTTTTTTATTTCAAATCTGTGTTTCTGTGTTCCTCTCCTATTCTGTCCTATAAGTGCTAACACTATTTTCTGGTTTAGTTTTAACTAATATTTTGGCTTTGTTATATTAAGCTATACAGTCTCTTTGGCCATGTTAAGAAAGTTGGCAGAACATTAAAATTCCAAAAATATGAGACAAGATTCAGACAGTCAATCCAACTGTATTTCTGTAATAAACAGTAACCTTGCAGAAATCCATCTGAAACTGGAAATGCAGCCTTCATGGAGTATTCTGTGTAGAGAAACAAAATAAGTCTGACAGCAGAATCAGAATTAAGACACGGTTTTGCCCTCTAACCATAAAAGCAATCTCTCTGCACCATAAATCACCAATTTCTTCTGCTATGCTAACAAAGAAAATAAAGATGCTGCCACAGATAGGTGACAAACTTTAAGTCTAAATGTTTGTAAACCCTTTTCCTGTCTCTGTTCAAATACTAATAAATGCAAAATAAAAAACAGACCTGTCCCCAAAGAGTATATAACCATGTAGCTTCCAGTCAAGCAGGACAGCAGCCTACCAATTTCTAAAGATGTCAAAACAAATGAGACATAACATCCTGTTTTTTTGAAGATGTTTATGTATATAAGCATGTACCAAGTTATTAAAATCTTTCCAAGCATGGGTAACTTGCTTCTATTTTAGCATAACATAAAAGATAGCACAAATCCCAAGGAATCATCCCAGCTAGGACTTCTAGAATAAAACAAAGTTGTAAATCCTGCAGAGGGCTTTGTAATGATGTATGGTTTACATACATCATCTGGTCTACAGTCAGCCAAAAAAACCATCCGTATAGGTGAGCCTTCACAACCTTTATTCTAGGCTTCTTCAGATTCTGGTGTCTCTGCTGGAGCTGTGAGTGCTGCAAGGTTTCTGTGAAATAACAAAAGCTGAAATTCTGCAGAGTATTTAGCACCTTGATGCAGATGACACTGCTCTGTATCATCGTATGTGTTCTGTGAGGGAGTTTGCTTGAAATAAAAGGAGTGTAATGCAAATAAGTCCGCTTTGCTGCACTCCTTCTCAATGTCTAATGCTAGCAAAGGCAAACAGCATTAAAACAATCATTATGGAAATAATTAGTGTTGATATTTAAGAGGTTCTTCCTCTTCAGAGCTACTGTCCTAGCGAAAGGATGAGCTTGGGCTTCTTCAAGTTTTAGTAGATCAAATGCCACCCTTACTTATGATATACTCCCTGTGATACAATTAAAGTACACAGTGGAGAGTGCTGTTGTATTGCAACTCACTGTTCGAAGTTACTTCTGTCACAGCATTACGTGATCATTTGATCGCATTTCACATAGGCCTGGATGGAGGAGGTGATTTCAAAAGACATTTATTTCATTTACAAGGTAAAGCCAGCACAAAATCACCCACAGAACTGAGCTGTGCAGCCAGCTCTCAGGTTATTGCCAATGTTAGGTAGAGGCCTGTACTGTAAGTAGTTCAAGATTAAAGCAAGCAAACACACATAATTTCCAACATATCTGTTACATCACATTGGTTTTCGGAAGGCTGCAAAGGATAGATTAAATTCCTTCTGCTGGAAAGGCATCCTGAGACAACCCGAAGAATGCATCAAGATAATGGCTAGTAAACAAGAGGAATACTAGAGGCAAACAGATCTCAGTTGAAGCACTGGCAAATAACCTGGCATGAAGAACAAAAATTTTAATCAGCTATTCCACCCATCAGCCGACTTTGAGATCCGTTATTTGCTATTGGCAGTAGGAGAAGAGCAGCAACAGCAAATACTTAAGCTTTACAAGCACTGCTGCCAATTCCTGAAACTTGCCAAGTAACATCAGTAACCCTTCAGTAGCACAATACTGAAAATTGGTCACAGATAACTACTTTTTCAGCAGGCCAGGGCCAACTTGTGATCAGCTGCTAAAATTCAAGGATCTGTTTTCTTGCTGTCAGGTCTTACTTTACATGTCCTTTTCTTTCCCCTACCTTATTTCTTTTCTGTTCAGTAATCGTAGCTTAGCAGAGCGAAATCTAATACTGAGCAACACTACAGTAAGCCTAATACCAAGGAAGAAGCCAAAACCAGAAAAGCCTTATAGTGACAGAAGTTTGCTAGGCATCAAGCTGACTGATAAAGTTATGCCTCACTTGAGCATCCAGTTTACAAGCAGATTAGAAACTGCGTTTTCTCTCTCTGTAGTTGTTTGCCTCATTGCCTGCATTTTTGCTTTCTTCTGTCCAAAGAAAGCACGCCTGGACTTCCAACAACAAAACACCAAGCACCAAAACAGCTCATTCAACTAACTTGATCTTTTTCCTCCAAAAGTATAATATCTTCCTTAATCACATCTAAAAGGCTGTAATTTCTGGGAAAAAAACCAAACCAAACCAAACCCCCTTTGAAACCTTTATGTTTGTTTGCGAAAGTTTTCACAAGTGGAGGCTTCTATACGGAATGCTGCAAATACTGCTTATCCATTGAATATCATCCCTGTACAACCTTCAGGTGCGTTTGCTGCTGAGTGCCTTTACCTTCCCCACCCTTTGCCCACTGAACATCATACACACAAAATCCTCTCTCCTGTCCCTGCTGGTACCCTGTACCACAGACTGTGGTATATGAGGAAACAAGAGTTTCAAATTCTAGTGGAAAGCATTGTACAAGTCAGAATAAATTAAGGTCTTGGTTGTCATATTTTTTTGCCCTGAGCTTTCCTTTTCGAGAAGGAGGAATTTCATTATTAGTGTTCTGAATTGCAATTCACCATGAAGTAACATTTAAAATGTACACTTAAAAGCTTCAGAAAATGTGAATTAAGCACTGAAATTTGATGCAATCCTGTAGCAAATACTTTAAGCATTTTTTGGTTGTTACAGAGTGGATTATTTTTTTTTTTTAGATCAGCTAGCATCAGTAAATTAGATCACTGGGTTCCATTTTTCAAGTCTTAAACATCTCTTTTTTCTTAAGTTCATCCTGGTCTTGGATTACCTACCATCCCACGCTGTGATAGTCTTTACCAACACTATACCAAGAGAATCCACAGATTCTTGATATCATCAGGCTCTCTGAAAAGGTCTTTACTCTCCATTGTAAATAAACATTTCTTAATTCCAAGAGGGCTTTTTTAAATGCAGCAATAATCTAATAAGGCTACTGCCTGTTTCATTAAATAGCTGTAGAAAATTGGAAAGGCAGGTACAATTTCTTGTTTTTCTAAATATTTGACCTTTTCTTAAGTATTTTTACATAGCAGGAAAATTATATTTTCTAATTATGAAAGCTAACCATAGTTCAACTATGTAGTGTTGTGTCTAAATCTGTACTGTTAGTTTTCAAGAAATATTTCATATTTGCTTGTAAAACCAGCTGATGATTTGCATATAACTTTCTTGTACAAATCAAGGCACTGAAATTTAAGAAGTTCTCTTTGCTGGGGTGGAGTGATGGTGGAATTACAGCACTCATCGCAGCCGCAAAATATCCAACTCTTATCCACAAGTTGGTTGTCTGGGGAGCAAATGCCAGCGTTACTCAGGAGGATGTGAGAATTTATAATGGTATGTACAAACTGAATATCATATCCTAACTTCTTGACCTAAGGATCTTAGTCATGTAACAGCTAAGTGGAAACAGAGTTGAGGACACAACAAACCTAAAGGAAAAGGACACAAAATTCACCAAGTTGCTAAGTAGAAGGATAGATTAAAGTCATAGTGAGAAGCTCCCTAACAATTATTCTGAGGGTAATATAATGGAATTTTTAAAAAGTCCTTACCAACAGCTGACGAAAAGCATAAGTTATAATAGCTTATCAGTAGTTTTCAGAAAGTAAAATTTTTGTTGCTGTAACAAGTTCCTAAAAATAAATTGCAAATACTACTACTGATCCCAGGCTTGATTTCCTTTCTCACATCCTGTGCAACCTTTAGACAAGGTCCACAGAAAAATCACTGGGCTAGCATGTAACAAATTTTATCTTTAGGGCCCTTATAATACATAGGCAATAAGAAAACAAGCTCATAACTTACCGTTTGTGTTCAGGAAGCAAATGAATCATTCAAGTAAATGTCCCAGGATGCCTTTCTAATTTACTTTCCTTAAAGTTAATTGCTGTGGTTACAAAACCTTTGCAAAGTAAAGAAGTGTGGGATTTCTGTTCCTTATTCCGCTCACATGAAATAGAATCTGGCCATTTGTCACTGAAAGGAAAATAGCAAAAACTGCTGCTGAACTCATAAAGAGACCTTATTTCCTCTTGATTTAAAAGTTAACCATACAGGCTCTCAGCAAACGTAACCCAGTATAGCTTCATTTAAATGATTGGAGTTTGATTTATACCAGCTATGAAATCTGTCTCTCTTCAGCTAAATAACAAGTGTATGTACTGCACATGTGTACTTACCTCACCTATACTAAAGCACTTTCATTGGTGGTGGTAGTAGTAGTAGTATATTTTTTAGTTCAGTAAGCAAAATGTTTTTTAGGTCTGTGAAAGTGCTGCTTTATTTCTTTACATGTTTTTATATGTATGAAGTTTTTATTATATAATTATGAAATGCATGTCAGTTAATATCAGCCAACAGGCTAAAATGTAAAAAAAAAAAAAAAAAAAGAAAGAAAAAAAAAGAAGTCTTACTTTAAACAGAGCACCTACAGGAATGCCAACCTTTGGCCTCTTCATGGACTAGTGATTTCAACATCTCTCTCTGGGTGATGGAGCTCAGAGAGGAGCAGTGCAAACCGCCTACAACTGGTTCATCAGTGAATCTCAGCTGCAGTAGAGGGTTTGGTAGGAGAGAAAGGTGTTTATTGGGTATCTATACCCTTTCAACATTGGCTTCACCTCCCCCCTTTTTCAATTAAGGCCAGCCACAAGGATAAAACAGTAGATTCTATAAGGGAAACAGCTGTTCAGTAACAGCTAGTCTGGGGTGAGCAAACTCATTTCCAATCAGATGCTGTTATAAAACACTTTCAGTCCCTGCTACCTTGTTCATTTGGCTGGACAAGTTCTGTTAATTAACACCTCACTCCTTTCTTCCCTTAATTCCCATTTGAAAGCAATTAAAAGCTTTGCTAGTGGCATATATTGCTGTTTGATGATTCAGTACTTTTCAGGTCTCTTTCAGGCTCTCTGCTATGCCAATATTGTTTTGAGCTTTATCAATACAAAGCTGTACAGCTGAAATATAGATTAGTGAAAGTCACCCTTGTGGATATCTGGTTTTTGAAAATTTTAGGGGAAGAAAAATAGAAAATCTGATAAATAAGTAACTAGAATGTCAGATTATTTGTACAGCTTTAGCCAGCCTGCCATGAGTCACAGGACTCTACTAAGTAGAGTCGCTTGTTTTTCTGTAAGACTATGGCAAATGTACCATGATGTCAGCCTGCTGGAATGCCTTAGTAAGAGCTTCCTTCCTCAGAATATTGGTAGGAACCATGGAAGAACTTCCATCCATGAGCCAAAGCAAAAGGCTGAAGGTTATAAAAAAAGACTTGCCAGCTCTGGCACACTGTTATAAAACAGTCCCCTTTTTATACACAAGGTACCTCCCTGAGCTCCTCTTCTGCAAGCCCTCCAAAAAGAAACATCAGAAGTTTTAGGACTGAGTCCTTTGATTATAATTTTTTTTTCTGTTGTTCCTTGTGACCATAATAACAAGATGGTCTTCTGCAACTCAGAAAGACCCAGCAGAGATCGTAAAACTACCTTTATTATACCCTTTTGATACTATGAATTATTTAAAACTATTAGTGCAGTTTAAAGATTGAAGTACACATCTGTGGTCTGGTTTGAAAACTTATTCATATTAGGTGTTGATAGTACTGGGTTACATCTTGTTGCTAAAAAGGACTTAACATGTTTCAATGTTACTTTATGTAGGCATCCGAGATGTCTCAAAATGGAGTGAAAAGGTCAAGAAACCACTGGAAGAGATGTATGGACATGACTACTTTGCAAAAACCTGTGAGGCTTGGGTAGATGGAATATGTCACTTTGCTGAAAAATCAGATGGTAAGGCTTTTACAATGTTAAACTGAAGCAATTATAGTAGCAGACAGTTCTGGATAAAAATCTTACAGTACTGCTAGCAGCCAGTAAAGAACGGACTCTGCATATGGCATTAAAAGCTGGGTCTGACTCACACTCATGAATAAAGCAATTACTTTGTAGATGGTTCACAGAACCAGCAAGGTACAGGAGGAAAACACATTTAGGGGAAGCATTAGCTGATGAGTCTCTCCTCTTGTTCCACCACAAAACTACATTATTAAATCATTGCTTTTGTGCAGACTGAACAGGAGGGATTCTGCTCAAGCTTTTTTCTCCTCTCCTCTCTGTGTCGAAGGATTACCTCTTTGTGACATTGTTAAGATATCCCAAAAGTAAGGCATGTTCATTCCAGTTTCTGCAAACAGGAGCTGAAGCACTGTTTCAAACCTAGTAGCATATGAGTTAAAAAAGAAGGAAGTTTGGATTTTGAGAACTCAGAATTAACAAAACACATTAAAAACCCACTATTGACACAGCTTAGGTGTTTAAAAATCCAAAAAGAATAGTTAAACTAGACAGTATAATTATTAAATGTTTAGCTCTGAAGATTTCTGCAATTACTCTACACAGACTTTTGCAGCCAAGGATACCATGAATAATAATCTGTAGTTCTGTTTTAATTCAGAGGAAAATTGCTTTTAATTTGCCTAAAGCAGAAATACATAATACATAAAACAAGGAGTCTGTAATTCTCTTATACACATTTTCATGTAGCTCTCATAATGAAAGACAGGAGGTGACATACATTAACGGGCAGCAGGTACTACAAGGAGAACATTCCTTCATTTCATATTTTTTCCATAAAGTTTTGCACAGGATCAGCAACATGGTACTAGAATTTCTCCCAGGGGAATGATGTAACAAATTATGGTCTGATTTTATTTTACTCTTTCTAGAACACATTTCCTTGAAACTAGTTTATTCTTAAGTCCAAAGCCCAGGCTGGTGAAACTCTATCTGTGACAGCCTTTCACTGCCTGCACATGCCTCAGACACTATGAGATGGAGTGACTGTGAAAAAGACACCTGGAGACATGTAACAAGGAGCTGAATTACCTAGATGCTGTAATTGGGTCAGATATTGGGAGAAGCCTAATGTTTGCTAAAAAAGATAAGCAACCATCAGACTGCAGGTTTTTTCCAGGCATAGCTTGGGGAGGGCAACTTGGACTACAGGCAGGCCTCCTTGGAATTAAAGTTAAGATGCACTGCACAAAAGGTGCAGATATGGCAAATACAAGAAAAGGGGTTAATAAAACCTGTCAGAGATAAAAGGAGGACAGCAAAGCCTTTGCTGGTCAAAAACTCAACTCAAGCGCTTTTTAAGAAATAGACTATTTGCCCTAAATGGGACAGTTTTTAGTGTGAAATGCCGTAAGAAGTGAACTTTTAGAAGGTGCCAATATTTAATGAAACTGAAGAAGTTGCATAAAGCTGCAAAATTCAAGATTCTTCTTGCTGTTCTGTGTTTTTGGAATAAATATAATCTAGTGGTTATAGTGCAATACAGTTTTAGGACTGGAAACTAGGAAATAATAGCTTGACTGCCAGTTACATCCTTAGGTAAATAGTGTAAATTTACTTGTTACTTGTTCTGAAAAACAGTCAACATTTGTGCAGGTGCTTGAGGACTATGGGTGAAATGTTCTAAATGAAAATATTTAACCAGTAGGAATGCAAACTAAGACTATATAAATAACCAAACAATTGGAAAAAACCTCTGTGAAACAGCATATAACTTTAGAGCTAAGGAAAGCATGCGCATATGAACATTAACTGTATAGCTGTTGGTAGCTGCAAGGAGACAACTACAAATAGGACAAAGTTATCTCAGAGATAAATGAAACATAAAACTCATCAAGTATGTTTTGCCCAAAGCTCCTTTTGCAAGAGCATGGGTAGGTAGGCAACGAGTTTGAAAACTGGGTTACTAAGGGATGAGGAAAAAAGGGGGAAAAAAATTGTGGGGTGTTTAAGGAAAAGCATTAAAATTCCTTCTAGTGAGATTAAAGACTAGTAAGCATAAAATTATTCTTGAGGTTCTGCAAGATGAATGGGCAGGGAGAGTAACCTTTGAATAGTTTTAGTACAATTTGTATTAAATGGTTGTTCGTTGCACACAGCGAAGGGTCTGGAAGGTGGAACCGGCATGAGTACAACCTAAGTTACTTGTTGGTAAAAGTAGCAAAGCTTGTAACCTGACAATTGATGTACCAAAATGTAGCATTAACATGAAGGCCATAAGACTCTAAGGCTGAAAAGAACAAAGCCAGGAAATAGATGTATGTATTTGCTTTGAACAGTCAAAGGGAGCCTGGGGGAAATGTGGGACAGAAGTACTTCATTCACTCTAGCCATTTGTGCTAGTATCCATTAATGAAGCAAATTTTGGTGAAGTAACATTTTGGAGAAAGAAATGTTAATTATAGTCCTGATTACATAGTTCTGTAGATAAATTGCATGCTATCCAAAAGGAGAGGCAATAGCTAGAACCCAGTGGAGTTCATAGTCCTTTACAGAAGCTGTTATAGTCTTTCATACTATTTTAAAACAAAGTGTGACCTTCATTTATTTTCTCCCTAGGTAATATCTGCCAACAGTTGCTGCCAGATATTAAATGTCCCACATTTATAATTCATGGTGAGAAAGACCCTTTGGTTCCACAAGCTCACGCAGAATACATTCATAAGCACATCAAAGGCTCTCGGTAAGTTATATGATGGAGTATTTATAAACCATTGTTGAAGAAATGAAGCAGTTCAAACCCACAGTGTAAAAAGAAAAAAAAGCACTTAGACAAGTTTTCTCTGCCACAGAGCTATTATTCTAAACTTCCCTAGCAAATTACAATCCAAACAGTGTAGATGGACCTTTCTTGTGATATAAAAAATATAATATTTTAATAAGCTTCTTCCTGAAGTCCTCCAAGAGAAACCGAGTAAGATCCTTTTCCTCTTTCCTAATATTTATCAAAACAAGGAAATTTCTTCTCTGTTTCTGTTATGGTCACTGCACTCCTTTTACTGCAAGAGACCTCATTTCTGTCCCATTCAGTAGAGCAGTGAACTTAGATGCTATGAACGAAGAGAGATTCCCAGTTATTAGAGAGAAGCACAGGATACTGATGTTTGCTCTGCCTTGTTGAGGTGAACAACAACCTCAAAGATTTTGTTTTTTGAACTGTCCCATGAATTTTCAGTGTTTTTAAGAAAAGCAGAATGAGAAAAAAATATGTACCACTATACTCAGAGATACTACTTTATAAACAAGAAAAACCTCAAGGCACCATCTGCTTCATTTGAAAATTCCAGAAATGCTTCCTATAAAAAGCTGCAATTTCACCAGCTGAATTTTCTTCATAGACTTGCACACAAATTCAAGAATTCTATTACTACTTAATAACAGACTGTGATAATTAACACTGGAGAAAAGAATTAGAACAAAACCCATTTTTATGAATGCAGGGTGTAGGGAGCTGTTTCATTGGTGTCATCTCTGTGAAAAATTCAGTGCTATATTTATCTCAAAGTCAGCCCCGCTGTTCATAGAAATGCATTATGCCACAGGAAAGATGAGAATAAGAGACCTTCCTAACAATCACATGCAGGTGTTTTATCCCAAGTCTGCTAGTTAGTTACTCCCACATGCCCTGCTTGGAACACCTATCATCCTGTTAGGTTCCACTAAGCTCTGAAGTGCTCCAGATGCAGACTAAGGCAAGTCATCACAAAAACTAGACAAGGATCTGATAGCTTCTCTTTAGAGACAAGCCAAAGAGGAAACACTGTTAGAAGTTGCTATCCAATAAAATATAAAATTATTTTTTCCATGTCTCCATGCTGAAGTGCTCCCTTATATGTGTACTTATCAGAAAAGAAATCAGACTAATGGTGTTTTCAGAAATTAATACTTAGGTATGTGGTCCCGTTCTTCCCTTGCTGCACTGGAGATTATGTGTTCCATTGTGAAGCAGAAGGAAATCCTTAAGCTTAGCATATTTTCAGTAACACTTGCTTCTACTATGAGCTTTTCTTGCTTTGATTTTTACCTAGTAAGGTAGAAAAAGCTTTTGCTGATTGTAGTGCAGATACATTGCTTGTTTCTCTCATGGTACAAGTGTGCCATCATTCTATATTTGCATGGTATGGCTAGAGTTAGGTAGCATTACAGTGACTTAACAGCAGTAGCTAATAGCATACACTGTGCTATAGGTTTGTGCATCTGTGTGCTGCTGGTCTTTGAAGAAACAGACTTAATGAAATTCAGACAGAACTGCTAGAAGAGCTGGGTGTGTTCACACAGTATTGCTCTTTCTCCCCAAGACGAAACAGCACTTGTCACCACCAAAAGAAGAAAGATCCCCCTTGCTGTAGTGGCACTTGGATGACATGAAGGCAACACAGCAAAGTAACAGTCAAGATGGCTTTAGCGCTGTTGAAACTGCTTAGCATGTGGTAGGGTAAAATAATTTAAAGAATTTGCCACCCCCATATAAAGAAAAGTGTTAGAAGTACATACCTGATGTGTGTGTTTTTGCAGATAGAAAGCAATGGCCAATAGCACTTCAGGCTTGTCACACATCAGTATTACAAAGATAACCCTCTTCACAGATACTACTTCTAAGCTTTTTTTATAGCTGAAGAAGTCCTGACTTCTGTTTTTACTTTAATGGATGAATGAACAAACAGTGTTAGCTTTGGATTGTCTTTTTACAGAAAGATTAGATGAAGTTCAAACACTAATGAGTTTGGTTGGTGACATGAAATCTATATTTCTGTAGTGATCTCTTCAATTTGTTCACTGCCCAGCACAACCACTGTTCTCTGAAAGAGGCAGAGAGCTCAGGTACTTCACATACCTTCCAAAGATGCATGCTGCTTATACAAGTTTTAGAATCTCATCTTCTTGGCAGACCACCAGAAAGGTTCCTAGAAACTGGGTCTAGGACACAAAAAAATTGTTTTAAGCTTAGTTTATCCTCCCCAAAGTCAGGCAAGTATTATGCTTGTTGCTTCAATTACTGCTGTGGTTGACATTCTGAACCACATACATAGGGACAGTACTTAAAAGTTACTTCAGTTCTGTACTTCAGGAACCAAGAGCAAGGAAAAGGCAATAAATATTTTAATTACCTATGCTCACAGAATAAAATGTATATTCAGTGTTTATTTCTCTTTTAAGGTTGCTTCTAATGCCAGAAGGGAAGCATAATCTACACCTGCGTTTTGCAGAGGACTTCAACAGACAAGTGGAAGATTTCCTACACTGACTTAAACTGTAAAACAAGTTAGAGGTGTTTGTCCTTGTCTTGTTTATGAATTTCAGTTGGCTGTCCATTTTCATTCAATTTACACGTAGGTTTGCATCCTGCAAGAAAAAACATGAAAGATATGCATGAGAAGCATACATTTTGAGAATATGCAAGCCTCAGTGGATCAGAGCGCACCACTGCGCTGCAAGATTTCTGACATGTCCTTAAACTTACTTCTTGCCACGTAAGCCAAATAGCTGTTCTTTGTCCAAGAGAGGTATTAAGAAAGACAGAAAACATGATCTAGAATACATGCCTTTATGTGCTCTTAACATTAAAGGACAAAACATTGTCATAACTGGGATTCAGAACTGTTACATTGAGAAATTTGTCAAAGTTACAAGTGCTGAGAGGGTAACTGGGTACACAGTTTCAAGAGAACATGCTTCACCACCACTATCAGAAGTCATTCAGTACACATGCCTGCTTAACAGAAGTTCCTTTGATACCAGGGGACTTAAGCCTCATCCTCCTCTCCTTCCTCTTCAAATTCCCCCTGCTCATCAGCAGTGGCATCCTGGTATTGCTGGTATTCGGAGACCAGGTCATTCATGTTGCTCTCGGCCTCCGTGAACTCCATTTCATCCATGCCCTCGCCGGTGTACCAGTGCAAGAAAGCCTTGCGCCGGAACATGGCCGTGAACTGCTCCGAGATCCTCTTGAAGAGCTCCTGAATAGCCGTGCTGTTGCCGATGAAGGTGGCGGACATCTTGAGGCCGCGCGGGGGGATGTCGCAGACGGCCGTCTTCACGTTGTTGGGGATCCACTCCACAAAGTAGCTGCTGTTCTTGTTCTGCACGTTGAGCATCTGCTCGTCCACCTCCTTCATGGACATGCGGCCCCGGAAGATGGCGGCCACCGTCAGGTAGCGGCCGTGGCGGGGATCGCAGGCGGCCATCATGTTCTTGGAGTCGAACATCTGCTGCGTCAGCTCGGGCACCGTCAGGGCTCGGTACTGCTGGCTGCCGCGGCTGGTGAGAGGGGCGAAGCCCGGCATGAAGAAGTGCAGCCGGGGGAAAGGCACCATGTTGACCGCCAGCTTGCGCAGGTCGGCGTTGAGCTGGCCGGGGAAGCGAAGGCAGGTGGTCACGCCGCTCATGGTGGCCGACACCAGGTGGTTGAGGTCCCCGTACGTGGGAGTGGTCAGCTTCAGGGTGCGGAAGCAAATGTCATACAGGGCCTCGTTGTCAATGCAGTAGGTCTCGTCCGTGTTCTCCACCAGCTGGTGCACAGAGAGGGTGGCATTGTAGGGCTCCACCACCGTGTCCGACACCTTGGGGGAGGGCATGACGCTGAAGGTGTTCATGATGCGGTCGGGGTACTCCTCCCGGATCTTGCTGATGAGGAGGGTGCCCATCCCAGAGCCCGTGCCGCCGCCCAACGAGTGGGTCAACTGGAAGCCCTGGAGGCAGTCGCAGCTCTCCGACTCCTTCCTCACCACGTCCAAGACGGAGTCCACCAGCTCGGCGCCTTCCGTGTAGTGCCCCTTGGCCCAGTTGTTGCCAGCCCCGCTCTGACCTGGAGGGCAGACCAGAAGCAAGGTGCCGCGTTAGCGCCCTTGGGAGGAACAGAGATGACACCTCTTCTCCTGCCCCGCAGGATTCCCCCCTCACTTCCACCCCCACGGGGCTATCGGGATTCAGGACCCGCAGGGTCCCTCGCCTGCTCGCTCTGAGCCTTTTCCGTGCGGGGAGCTCCCACTCTGGGACTCCTCCATCCCACGCTCACTCACCAAAGACAAAGTTGTCGGGCCGGAAGATCTGTCCAAAGGGGCCGGAGCGCACAGAGTCCATTGTGCCGGGCTCCAGGTCCACCAGGATGGCACGGGGGACATACTTGTTACCTGTGGGAGGAACCAGTGCCAGTGTCACAGCCCCGCAGCTGGCAGCCAGCGTCACAGGAGCCCTGCCATACTCCCTTCCGCCTCCCCGCATTTCACTGGAGAGACATGCTGTCTCAATCAAGACTACTGTGTTATCAGAGCCATTCTGAGAACAAAGCTCTTAGGAGTCACTTGCAGATGACAGCTCTTGTTCAGGGATTTTTCCAGCCTCAATGAGCTGGCATGTCTGCCCCATTTATTTAAGGACATCTGAGGAAACAGACACACTTACCAGCAGCTTCATTGTAGTAGACATTGATCCTCTCCAACTGCAGGTCACTGTCCCCATGGTAGCTGCCAGTGGGATCAATGCCATGCTCATCACTGATCACCTCCCAGAACTAGAAGAAATTATTGGAAAACAGCAATTATTAACAACAGCTGTCCAGTGCCAATCACAGACACCAGTGCAGTCGGTGCATGCCATGTCCCTGACCACTCCCTTGCATGGCAGAGCAGCTGCCCGGGAGGAAGGTGAGTCAGTGCAGAGAGGCTTCCCTGGCCGCAGCAGCTGAATTAGGGGAGGGCAGACAGGCAGCTGGAGCACCGCAATGAGAGTAAATTATTTTATAGCTTGTACCCAAAGGATGACCATCCCCGGGCATCTCAGTTTGGTCTTCTCCCATTGTCTAGCAGGGGTTTAAGACCCCCCCAGCCCCTAGAAAAAGACGGCAGCTCCTGCAGCACCCCCGGGGGAGGGGGTTACCCGTGGCACTGAAACACCCCGCGTTCCTTCCCTCGGGAGCCGGCGCCGTGGCTGCAGAGGGGCGAGGCGGCGGGGGGGTGGCAGGGCAGGGACGGGCGGGAGCACGGGCACATCCCCGCCAGCGCCCAGCCCCGCGGCAGCTCGGAGAGGCAGGGGGCACGGCAGCAGGAGCCGCCATGCCTTAGCAAGCCCCGGGCCGCTTTTCATTTCGGGACGGGGCTACGTGCTACCCGCGGGGTGTCACCCTGGGGCGCCGCACCGGGAATCGCCCCCCCACCCCTACCTGCTCCCCGCGCCGGCCCGTACCTTGGCGCCGATCTGGTTGCCGCACTGCCCGGCCTGGATGTGCACGATCTCACGCATGGTGCCGGTGTCCGCCGCTGCTCCCGCCGCTGCCGCCGCCTTCTCCGCCCGCTCCCGCACTCGCCGCTGCGGCGGCCGCGCCCCGCGCCGCCCCTTAAATCGGGCGCCGCGCCCCGCCCCGCCGGTGACGTCATGCGGGGCCGCCGCGGAGCCAATGGGCGCACGGGGGCGGGGCGTGGCTGCGGCATTGTCTCCCGCAGCTGTGAAGGGGGCGGGGCCCGCGCCCCGGTCCGGGTCCGGGTCCGGATCCGGCGGGCGGGTGGCAGGGTCCGGGTCCGGGTCCGGGTACGGGTGCGGTGGTCGGCAGGGTGCGGGTGCGGCCCCTCCGCGGTCGGAACGCGGCTGGCCGGAGGCGCTGGAGGAACCTGGCCTTCAGTCGGCTGGAGAAAGGCCGCAATCAGACAAGGCGTGGTGCGTCTTGGGCTAAAAAAGTGAAAAAAAACCCCACCACAAAACCCAAAACAACCCGCCCTAACTCCTCTTTGCACACCTGTTGGAGCTTGTCCACTTACTTTCTTGGCCTCTGCTGCACCGCAGCAGCAAAGCATGCACTGCTGTGTTTTATTAGCACCCTTAACCCTGTATTTCTAGCTCAGGCCTGCTTAATCGTGCTTTGATAGAAGCACAAGAATCATTTTTCCATAGCTCAGGCACCTGAAACGAGCAGGGACTGGGTGGCGGTGACAGAGGCCACAGCCACTTTCAAGCAGCACAGCCCAGTTTAAATAGTGCTGCCAAACCTGTACATGTGGGGCTCTAATTTCAGGAACACAGAGGGCTGGCGTGAAACTACCCTGCTACTAAAGAATGGCTTTTTTCTGGGAACAGTCCAGTGGTGATTGCAGTTTGAACACCCATGGGAATAGGATAGCTTTTTTCTATAAGTGAAGTTACACTCTGTCTTACCAGACACCTGCCATGCACCTCATTTTGGAAGACTTTGAATCCTGCTCCTAGCATCTCTGCTTTTCCCTCATAGAAATAGACTGAGCTAAGTGCATGGTGGATGACCCAGGGAGGAGGGACAGCTGGGGAGCAACAGCAAGAACAGTATATATGAACCAACTGAGATACACACCTGTATCTGTGTTGTTGCCATGGAGAATATCCCAAATAAATTTCTACAGTGTCTATAATGGATTGTGCAGAAACTACTGAACTTGACTATAAAACATTAATCAATTCACAACTGTAAATTTTTCAGTAGTGAAAGTAACTTTACCACACAGCTGGCCAACCTAGCAAGGACAGCTTTACACTAGGACCAGGGAAGGGAGACGACAACCCGCAATCAAATGAGGAAGCAGTGGAGAAGGTTGGCAAAGAGAATGTGAAATGACATACCTGGTATTCAGCAAAACAGAGCTGGAGGGGGTCTACCTCAAGAACAATATGGCAGTGCTGAGGGGACAGCATGGCAGGGCAAGCTCTCGCACTTTTCCTGGGAATCATCAGGCTTGGGTGCCATTCTTAAGTGCCTCTATGCTAACGCACACAGCACGGGCAAGAAATGTGATGAGTTAGTTAGAGCTCTGCAGTTCCAGGGCTGTGGTCTCACTGGGATCACAGAGACACGACTGGAGTGCTGCGATGGAGGGATGCAGGCTCTTTAGGAAGGACAGGCTGGGAAGGCGAGGAAGGGGAGTTGTTCTTTGTGCAGAGGGCAGCAGAAACGCACAGAGCTCTGCCTGGGGGGTGGGGAATGAGCTAGCTGGGATCTAAAGGGTCAGGATTAGTGGGCAAACCAAGGTGCGCTATGTTGTGGTGGGTATCCGCTAAACACCGCCTGATCAGGAAGAGAAATAGATAAGACCTTCAGAAAACAGGTATCTGTCTGGAAGAATCCTATGGGAGATGGTCCTGGAGAAAAGAAGAGTCCAGGAGACCTGGTTGACTTCCAGGGATCACCTCCTCCAGCCTGGAGAACAGTCCATGCCAACAAGCAGGAAATCAAGCAAAGGCAGCAGGAGGCCTGTATGGATGAACATGGAGCTCCTGAGTAAACAAAAATGTAAAAAGGAAGCATTCAGCAGGTAGAAGTAGGGTCAGGTGATCCAGGAGCGATACAGAGTCACTGTCCTCATGTGCAGGGTTAGGAAAGGGTTAGGAAAGTCAAAGAATGTGAAGGACAGTGAGAATTACTTCTACAGGTCCACCTGCAGCAAAAGGAAGTCTAGGGAAATATATGGACCCACTACTGAATATTGCAGGGGACATATTCAGTGACAAAAGGACATGGAAAAAACTGAGGTACCCAGTGTCTTCACCTTGTTTTTCACTATTAAGGTTTGCCCTTAGGAATCACAAGCTTTTGAGACCTGTTGGAAAGTCTGGAGCAATGAAAATTTACTCTTGGTAGAGGAAGACCAGTTTGGGAAACATTTAAATAAATTGAACAGGTAAAAGTCCCTGGATCTTGATGAGATGCACCCAAGCGCCGAGGGAGCTGGCAGATATCATTGCGAACACACTCTTGACAATCTTTGAAAGGTCAAGCCAACCTGGGAGGTTCTCAAGGATGGGGGGAAAAAAAAAGGGTGTCACTGCTAACTTAAGAAAGGCAAGAAGGGGAATCCGAGGAACTACAGGCCAGCCAGCTTCACCTTGATTCCTAGAAAGATGGTGGAATGAATTCTCCTGAAAATCATTTCCAAACATATTAAGGTCAGGAAGGTGACTGGGAGTAGTCACCATGGTTTACGAAGGGGCAATCATGCCTGACCAACTTGATAGCCTCCTACAACAAAGTCACTGGCTTGGTAGATGAGGGAAGAGCAGTTATCATTGTTTATTTTGTGAACTTTATTTTTTGAACTGTCTCCTATAACATCCCCATAGGCAAACTGATGAGGTATGGCCTAGACAAATGGATAGCAACATGGAGTGAAAACTGGTTGAACTGCCAGGCTGAAGGACTTGAGATGAGCAACGCAAGTTCGGATGCCAGCCACCAGTAGTGTACCCCAGTGATTGATCCTGGGGCCAACACTGTTTAACTTCTTCATTAATGACTTATATGGCAAGAGAGTGCACCCTCAGCAAGTTTGCTGATGGTACAAAACTGTGAGGAGTGGCTGATACACCAGAGACTCATGCTGCCATCCAGAGGGACCTCAACAGGCTGGAGAAATGGGCTGACAGGAACCTCATGCAGTTCAACAAGGGGAAGTGCAAAGTCCTGTGTCTGGGGAGGAACAACCCCATGAACCAGTACATGCTGGGGGCCACCCAGATGGAAAGCAACTTGGGAAAAAAGGACCTGGGCATCCTGGAGGACAAGTTGAACATGAGTCAGCTACGGGCCCTTGCAGCAAAGGTGTCCAGTGGCATCCTGGGCTGTACTAGGAAGATCTTTACCAGCAGGTCAAGGAAGGGGATAAGCCATGGTGAGATACATCTGGAGTTTTGCATCCAATTCTGGGCTCCCCAGTACAAGAGAGAGATGGACATATTGGAGTCAGTCCAATGACAGGCCACAAAGGTGATTAAGGAACTGGAGCACCTGTCATAGGAGGAGAGGCTGAGAGCTGGGACTGATTGTCCTGGAGAAGGCTCAGGGGAATCTTATCAGTGTGTATAAATAATTGACGGGAAGGAACAAATAAGATGGAGCCAGGCTTTTCTCCACGGTGCCCAGTGACAGGAGGAGAGGCAATGGGCACAAACCGAGATACAAGAAATTCCATCTAAATGTAAGAAAAACCTTATTTGCTCTGGCACAGGTTGCTCAGAGAGATTGTGGAGTCTCCATTCCTGGAGATATTAAAAACCTGAGTGGACACAACCATGATTAATGTGCTCTAGCTGACCCTCCCAGGCTGAGTAAAGGACTGGACTGGATGATTTCCAGAGGTCCTGGCCAACCTCAACAATTCTGTGATTGTGTGAAAGGGAGAGAAAGAAGTGGGAGGCTGCGTGTGACCAGCAACACCGGACTGATGGTTTATTCATCTCAGTGTCTCAGTACACTATAACACTATATTGCAATTATAACAGCTTCAAAACCAGCAGATTTTTCCAAAGGTGAGATAATAATTAATGTGGTAAATCATTACCACTATCAAGAAGAAAGGTAATTGGAGCCAGAATGAACAGAGTTGTTTACATATTACTCAGATTAGCTGTGCTTAACACAATGTAAATCAATGCATAATGACACCAGTTTCACTCAATTTTTTAATCTATGGGAGGAAATACTAGTGGCTAAAGAAGTACCATATCTTTGCCCAGCATTTGGCTGCTGTGACCTTGGGAAAATACTGTGGCCATATTTTCAAAAGTGGCTCTCAGCTTGCTCCAGTGAATTGACTTGCTTATCAACTGTGGCTCTTTTTCTTGCCTAGTGCAGAAACCTCAGCTGCTGTGAAATGTCACGAGCGTGGACTGGCTCAAGCTTTGCAATGCGTGTAATTACATGTGGTGTTATTACACGTGGCTTTTGCAATCCCAAAATATCCAGAATTGTGCTGGCACTGAGATCTTTTCACCAGATTCTCTTGAAGTTTGTGTTCTTTATATCCCAGCTGTTGTAAGTATTTTCCTTTGACACATTTCTGCAATACTTAATCACAGGCAGCCTTTGTTATTGCTCACACAACTCATGCACATACATTTCTACTTGCTGTAGGCATAACCCACCCTTTTGGGCAGCGGTAGACAGTTACATATTCTCATTACTGGTGGAACTGCAACACAACTGCATCTCTGTGGGATCCACGCAAGCATTGAAGATCTTTCTAGGTGCCAAAGTATTCCTGGTAATCTACAAAGGACCAGCTTGAAGCATTCTAATTCCCCTCCTGAAGGCACCTGGACACTCCCTGAGATATCTTCTTCCCACATGCACACAGTGGTCTCCTCGGGCTTTAGAGTTATTCCACTAAGTATTCTGAGCTTTATTAGGAAAGTAATTCTTAGATGCTATAGCACCAGTCTCTTTGTAGATCCCCACTGGTTTTCGGGGGCATGTAGCTCCCCATTTTAAGACTGAGTACCTAAAGGGAGGTACATGTTTATATGTGTAAGTTCCCTCATCTACAGCAATGCTGAATATCCATGAACACACAGTGAAGCAATTAGATGTTGATTACTTGAATGTCAATTCAGAACCCTCCATTTTGGCAAACACTTTAACAAATCTCAGCCAGTAATGCTATTTAAATAGATATGGTAGTTCTCTATTGTATTTTTTAACATAGGTCCATAAATTCTAAGCGTTCGGAATTGCAAATGAAAGTCAAAACTCTCCCATTCATACAAAGGCAGTGCATGTGCCCAGGAACGCCCATGTGCCCCTCGGCAGCCGAAACTCTGCCGGCAGCACCACAGCCTGCTCCTGCCTGCATCAAACCCTACCTTCCCAGTTTCCAAGGCAACAGTGGAGCCTGGGCGATGGATGCACAAGGGAGGCAACAGGGATCCCACATTTTCATGTCTGTCCGTAATTTGCCGTTGTTCAAAAAAGAATCGCAAATGTACAAATGTGAAAGCTGCTCAAGCACAAAAAGGTCTGCCTATGGCTTTATTCTCATTTATTTGTGCTGGGTGATGTCATGTATTGCTCAGGCATGTATATCGGAGGCCACATGACTTTTTAAATCTTTCTGTTGGTACTCAAATGAGTAGGCTCTGTTCATTACCTTATTGTTTGCCTTCTACCTGGTAACTACAATATTCCCACCTGATGAGGACTGTCTGAGGTCACCTTTGAAACCTGATGCTTAATCACTTGCAGCGTACGTTAAGATAGAAGAATATTTCTGCCAGCAAGAGGGTGGAATAATTGTGAAGGTATTTTTAATTCTAGTAATAAACTACTGAAAAGGAAAATCTATTTTTATTTCAAAATTACAACCCACTGCAGGCACTAGAAGCAATTAAATACTACAATGCTAAGCATGCTTTTATGAATGAGCAAAAGCAGTTTCCTTGTAGAGTCCTCTGTACTTGTGTTTATTGTACCTGGGGGTTTGTGTGTTTGGTCAAGAACAAAAGAGGAGAGAGGATAAGTGTGTGAGAACATCACGTTACAGAGCAATTTAGAGCACTGACAATTCTAAAATGACCCGTGTTCCTTTTGAGGAAAGAACTGTTTCTTCATGAACCTAATATTTCTTCCACACCCTATGGTTTCTCTTGTGAACTTAGATTATAACCTCCAAGAGTCAGGAATTTCTGTGAGTGTGGTTGTATAGGACACAGCAAAGAGAACCCCACTCATCTGGCTTCCAAAGCTACCGCAATAAACATGATCACATGTCACAAAATGACTCCAGAAAGGGAAAAATATGTTGATCGTCATCAGGCAGCGATTTACTGAGAAGAAAGGCAAAACAATGCAGCCTCTCATTATTTCTGCTTGGCACACCAGCTGTGATGGGTAGCAGCCAGATGGCTCCTGCCCCCATCCAGGCTGCACCTACCTTTCAAGATCACTCAGGAGAAGAATACATCTGTTATCGCTACAGGCTGGGTCCTCCAGTCAAGATATGACTAAGATTCCAGCATCAATATAAATGAAATGCTGATATCACGTTTTCTAGGGTAGCTTATTTCCTGCACGTCATCGACAACAAGGCACAGATAGTGACTTTGATCTGCTAGTCACCGTTTCTTTTGTTCCTTAGCCTCCTTGCTTTATCTTGCAATCTGATAGTTACTTGTAACTCAAACTGACACAGAGCAAACTCTAAACTTTACCTTGTGATGTCTGCTAAGAGATGCAGTAGTTTGTGGTGGGATTCAATGTACCTTGTTTAAAATTGCCAGGGTTCTCTGCGGGAGAGGTGGTTGTATCGACCGAGCATCTTGCTCTGCTCTCTCCTGCTCCCAGCTGCCTGCCTTTTCCTCCTCCTTTGCACCAGTTCTCCCTCTGGCACACTCCCCAATCCCCACCCCCAGTTTACTGTCCCTAACTGTGGAGTTTAGGGAGCTGAACTGACTGGAAGAGGGGTCAGAGATGCCCTGGAGCTAGCTAAAGGAAATAACACAAAGGTAACACCTGAAGCAGGGGAATGGGACCATTCTTTTTAGCACCTGGAGAATACTGAATCAGCCCAGCCCATGCAGCTACCCACTTCTGCAAGTGGCAGTTTTCTCAATGCCCGGGAAAGCTCTAATCCAAGCTTGCTCTTTCTCCCTGCCTGCTAGGGTGGAGCTGGAATCATAGCTGGAATTTCAAAAAAAAAGAGTCATACAATTAATTTATTAATTACAAGACCAGCATTATGCTGGACTCAGAGAAGCAGACTGTAGGAATTCAATGCTTGAATTTCATTTAATGTTTGTAAAGCTTGTTGTGAGACCATTTGAATTCTGCTTGAAAACCCCGTTTAATTATTCACTATGAAGGCAATCACTACTTTTCTATTACATTCAAGGAAAATGTGGAAACATTTTTCAGTGCAAAACAACAGAGAACTGTTCGCTGAACAAGCTACACAACCTGTGCCAGGGTAGCCATTTCACCCTCTGGAGCAAGTGCTTTCACGTTCTGCTTAAACTGGATTACCATTAACATTTCTGTTTGCAATGACAGAGGCATTCTTGCCAGAAAGAAAAGAAAATATGCCTTAAATTCACCAAGGATGCCAAGTGAGAAAAATAATCTGACTATAAAAGGTGACACATGAATAAATTGAGAACAGTTAGAAAATCTCTACCCTACAAGAATCAAACACTAATAAACAAGAATTTAACAAAGCTAACTTGATTTCCTCCCTTACGAATGGAATTCTGCCCGTAAGGGAAAAATGACTTTGAGTGGGGAGGAGGGAATGACCTACTCTTAAATTATTTCTTTTTTGCTTGGATACTGTGAATAGATATCCTTCTTATACACACGCACTTTAAAAGGACACAATTTTTCTTTCTGGCAGATTCACACATAAAATACTTGAAATAGTACTGATGCTAGGAGCAGGGAAATGGTTTGCTGCTTGTTAAACTGCTCAGGGAGAGGAAAGAGTTGTCTGTCACCTGCACCGTGTCCTTTACTGGCAGAATGGCTGGGGGGGGACCAGGCTTTCACAGCTCCCCCCGATACCTTCCCTGTGTCTCAGATTCAAGTACTCAGAGGGCTCCAGCTGGACAAGCGTCCAGAAGACTCAGGGCCAAAAAATGTCTTTTTCCAAAATGCACCATGGCCTCAAGCACTTTCCTGTGACAAAATGCTTCCATTTTAAATTTTCATGTAGGCAAGCTAAAGATAACAACCATCTAAAATGGAAGTATCTGAGATCCAATAGTCTGCTCTTTCCCATCTTAATAAATAACAAACAGACCAGGACAGGTGATTGCTGGAGTATCAAAAGGCAGGTGCTTAGCATGAATGAATTTTAGATTGGAAGGGGGAAAATTCTCAAAAAATTATTTTTTTTTTCACATACAAGATCAGCTTATAACACTTATTTATAAAGGTTTATCTTGAATTGAAGAAAGGGGGAAAAATAACCTTAGTTGGATTGCCTCAGGCACATATAACACATCAAAAGAGTCACGAGCTTTGTTCTGTAGAAACGTAGAAGCAGCTGAAAAATACACGGGAAGATTGAGAAGGGGATTATTTGTAAATGAGAAAACAGGGCCTCCCCTGCAATGAGCAGGTTCAGGGGAACGGCATTACCTATAGTTCTGACACAGGCTACCACATCTGAACGGTCCCTAAAAGTATACGTTCACTATGCTTTAATGTGGAATGGAAAAGTAATATAACATCCCTTGGGAGAAAAAGTGTGTACCAAATACAGGTGGTAGCCACGTGATTTCTCCAGAGAGGATTTTATCTCCTCATAGCTTTAGCAAACAAAAATATTGGGCCTCATTAAACAGAAAGCAATAACTAAAGTGCTTCCCACTGCAAAGCACAATTTAATAGTATAACAGTGCTTCTTAAAAAAAAAATGTAGTAACACAATGAGGTGTGGGATTGGTTTGTTGGTTTTTTTTTTTTTTTGAAAAGCGATTTCAATGGAACAACCATGAAACTTGCCCTACTCAAATCCACTACCAGGGTTCATCCTGATTTTACACATAACTGCTATGGAGCTTACAGGAAGGGGCAAAGGACAAAGGAAGCGAGGGGGGGGGACCCTTTCTGGTGCAGAGAGTATTGCTAGATGCCCCAGCTCTTCTTGGTGAGGTAAGAAAATTTGTCCCTCCTGCATCAGAGCTGTGGTTTGCAGTAGTGCATCACAGCACTGTCCAGTAAGGACTCTGTCAGTCCATCAGTTTCTTTAAGCACATAATATTTGCACAGATACCTACAAGGACTTACTAGTGCTATACTCTTTTGAAGTATGTAGCATGTGATAATATCCATGAGAAGATTTCCCTGCAGAGAAGATTAGGGTTTTGCCCCATTTTGCAGAGAATTGGCTGGAGAAGAGACCAAAGATCTGGATTCCCTTCTTTCTTTAGGTTATAAATCCTATTGCTACTTTGGTTTACTGTGTTCTTTACCTCATACCTTCTGGAAAGATACACCTCACGTTTGATTCTTAGATTATCACATCACTGGGACCATTGTATATTCAGTGCAACCCAATTTCTGATGTATATAGGCACCTCACATATGTTGGGAAGAGGAGAATTGTTATTGCTCTCACTTGACAGACTGGAAAACATCTGTTGGTAAACAGCTGTAGGCCTATGTTCTCAACAGATACTTAAGTGTTTTGAAGAACCAGACCACATATTGGACTATCCTCCCACAACACTGTTGGTACAATGGCTTAGACTGAGGTCATAGAACTAAACAGGGAAGGGAAATTAGGAGAGATGGCATCTCAGTGCTACCACACCTCATTCCATTTCTATTTAAATTAAACCTACATAGTACCTAGCTGCTTCTACAGCCTTATTTGGCTTTACCATCTTCCAGCTACCAGCAGACAAACATTGAGTTGTTTGCATTCGTCAAGACATTCTGCTAATGTGCTTAAAAATGCCACACATTTAATAAATGGAACAAAAAAAGGAGATTGTTCCCTTCCCCAACACCATCAGCTCTAACTATCAACAGAGGAGAATGCTTCCCTGCAGGCCACCACTGACATACTGAAACAAAAATACATTGCTTGATATTATTAACTTCTATCTCCACACAAATAAGGCATTGTAAGTGGCTTAAGCTGCACATCACTAAGTCTGTACTATCTATCCTCATTTCTTCCAGACAGGATGCCTCATGCAAGACCTTTAGCCTTAGAGGTGTCGTTCATCACGTGGACCAATACAAATCAATACCCAACAGAGGTTAAGGCAGTCAGATTACCTAATCTGAAATCCTTTCAGTGCTTCTGCTTTCTTTGTGAAATAGAAGTGCAACCATGAGCATTTGCAAAGACATCTGCTTGTTGTTTGCTATACAGCAGTCAGTCTCCAGGTTTTATAGTGAATGGTCCCCTGGATGATTGATACAGCTAAAGCTCAAAGATCCAACAGAAGAAAAAAAACGGTACTGCAGCCCCCAGGCCCCATACAAGACTCATCCTCCCTTATAGTTGACCTACAGTTCCTACCAAGGAGTTTTCAACCTCCCCTCTAAATCTTCCAGTACACCCTTTCCCTGTATTTCTCTCAACTCCTACTGAAATGGTGGTTTATTTTTTTTTAATAATTATGACTGGCAAATAAGCTGTGTAGGATTTATGAAAGGACATGTTTCTGCCTAGAGTATCTCTATTTAAGGTTTCTCTTCCTCTAGAAAAAACAGAATACAAACAACAGCAAGCAATGTAGGATGGTGTCCTACTTTGTAGTAAGGGAGCTGTAGTGAAATGTGTCACTTGGGTAGCTATATTTAAGGGTTAGCTAGAGACAGAGTGTAATTACACTAAGAATTAGAAGCTAGACGTGCTGAACACTAGTGAAACCTGCTACAGTTCCATGGCAAAAAGGAAGATCTTTACTACCAAAGACCAGGTTCTCATCTTTTAGGTAAACTTTGTTTAAATTCGTTTGCTGGCTGCCCATCTCAGCTTTACAAACAAAGCTATATGATAAACAGTTTCAAGTGCAACCCAGCTAGGTAATTTCAAGGGAAGGTTACTGTGACAACCAGATAAGCTGTTATTTCCCCAAAGGGCCTGGGGCAGCATGTATTAACTCAAGTTACTAAAATAACCTCAATTTGTTTAATGCTTAATCCTAGAACTGCTCAAGTGCAAAGAAACACAAGTACTACTGTGGGTATATATGGTTGTATTTGTTTACTGGCAGTTCAGGCAGTTTAAGTGCTTCTCGCTCCTCTTCACAGGGTGTACACCAGAAATGAAGCATATAGATGAGAGAAAAGCTTTAGCAAGTGCCTGTTGTCCTGCATACCAGGTTAATAGGCCCATCAGCGGAGGAACAGGGTACACTCAGAGCAGTGTCTGCAGGCAGTGGAGTCAATTAACAAGGCCAAAACAGGCAAGATATTACTTATGCACAGCAGCAACCTTTTAAGTCCTTATTCCAGTAATGCCTTGCAAGCATTTCATTAAAGGATCACAAAAGAGGTTGCACACATGTGGATACCAGCTCTTTCAGAGTAGTAAGGACCACAGTAACTGTAGCATTGGTAGCAGTTCTCAAAGCAACACTTTTTTTAGTACAGGAACACTCCCCTAAGTGGTGTTTAGGTGAACTAAGGACTCAGCTTACATATTGGGTAACTGCTATACTCCATGGGGGATTTTACTCATTTTGTAGGAGTAAGAAAAGTCTCATAGACCCTATAACTACTGACGACTGCATTGTAGACTCACTTGGGGTTCTTGCATCCTTTAAGCGTACGGCAACATAAATCCCCCCCCCGTCACTGTAAGGAAACCACGCTTACCTTTACACAGATGCACAACAGGGTGCTGCTGCACTGCTCTCACCTGCCTGGGTAGAGGGTCCATTTCTTGCTGCAGGGACCAAGAGCATCAAACAGCAGCCCTGTAAGCACATAACTTGGAGGCAGGAGACAGCTATTGTCAGAGGATCTATAGGTGACTGCTCCAAGATTGTATGTATGCTCTGGGCAGCCTTTTGAGCCATGTTATCTAGAAATCTGCCCATCACCTCTTATCTCCTGAAGGGAATTGATTGCCCTGAAGAGTCAATCCCTTTACAGTTAAGGGCAGCTTAGTGGCTATTTTTGGGAAACACTCAATAATGTTACACCTGAAGAGAAAGTTCAGCTTTTTAATCAGCTTCAAGTTGTCTGCTAGTACAGACCCATGCTTCTCAACATGGACTTTTTATATTTAGAGAGAAGGGTTGGGGGAAGATAAGACAGCTCAGGATCAAGTCAAATCACAGGCAGCCACCCATACGCATGTAAGATATGCCCTGGAAGAAGTTAAGTAAGAGCTGCTGAATGGCAGTGGGTAAGCCTGCAGCTATCCTGTCAAATCAGTTTTGACATCTTGTAATGTGGAATTCAATACCTTCTCACTGACCTCACTACTATGTATGTCCATAAATAGGAGTTGCAGGATTCTCAAGTGCAGTGTCTTGTTTCTATTAGCTGAGGCAGCTTTCTTCCCAACAATAGATTAGCTGTTGGACACAAGTGTCTAACAGTGAACCCCCAGTTTCCATAAATTAGCTACCATCTGAAGCTGAGCAACTGCAGTTTCCTCATACTGCTAAATTCACTGCCTGAGAAATCTTGTTTTATTGAGTTTACCTTTTCATTGAGATTAAGGATTAAACTGAGAAGGGAAGCTACAGAAAACTACACAAGAGTTATTTTCTTAATCTAGACAGAAATAAGGCAGAGGAGACAGTTTAGGACACAAAAAGCCTTTATGTTTGAGAAGTTAACCATTTCAACAGAAGACTCTGAAGTATTTTTGCAACTACTGTTACATTGGACAGTCAAGGATACAAAACTGCTGACAGAAGCAACAGTGGAGAGCACCAAATTAAAAAATGCATGCTTCAGCACAACTGCACAGATTCCTCCTCTCAATGAACACTTGCCTGCTCAGACTATACTTAACTCCTACCCATTTCAACTTTACGCCTCATCTTCCTCTCCTTCCTCTTCAAATTCCCCCTGCTCATCAGCAGTGGCATCCTGGTATTGCTGGTATTCGGAGACCAGGTCATTCATGTTGCTCTCGGCCTCCGTGAACTCCATTTCATCCATGCCCTCGCCGGTGTACCAGTGCAAGAAAGCCTTGCGCCGGAACATGGCCGTGAACTGCTCCGAGATCCTCTTGAAGAGCTCCTGAATAGCCGTGCTGTTGCCGATGAAGGTGGCGGACATCTTGAGGCCGCGCGGGGGGATGTCGCAGACGGCCGTCTTCACGTTGTTGGGGATCCACTCCACAAAGTAGCTGCTGTTCTTGTTCTGCACGTTGAGCATCTGCTCGTCCACCTCCTTCATGGACATGCGGCCCCGGAAGATGGCGGCCACCGTCAGGTAGCGGCCGTGGCGGGGATCGCAGGCGGCCATCATGTTCTTGGAGTCGAACATCTGCTGCGTCAGCTCGGGCACCGTCAGGGCTCGGTACTGCTGGCTGCCGCGGCTGGTGAGAGGGGCGAAGCCCGGCATGAAGAAGTGCAGCCGGGGGAAAGGCACCATGTTGACCGCCAGCTTGCGCAGGTCGGCGTTCAGCTGGCCGGGGAAGCGAAGGCAGGTGGTCACGCCGCTCATGGTGGCCGACACCAGGTGGTTGAGGTCCCCGTACGTGGGAGTGGTCAGCTTCAGGGTGCGGAAGCAAATGTCATACAGGGCCTCGTTGTCAATGCAGTAGGTCTCGTCCGTGTTCTCCACCAGCTGGTGCACAGAGAGGGTGGCATTGTAGGGCTCCACCACCGTGTCCGACACCTTGGGGGAGGGCATGACGCTGAAGGTGTTCATGATGCGGTCGGGGTACTCCTCCCGGATCTTGCTGATGAGGAGGGTGCCCATCCCAGAGCCCGTGCCGCCGCCCAACGAGTGGGTCAACTGGAAGCCCTGGAGGCAGTCGCAGCTCTCCGACTCCTTCCTCACCACGTCCAAGACGGAGTCCACCAGCTCGGCGCCTTCCGTGTAGTGCCCCTTGGCCCAGTTGTTGCCAGCCCCGCTCTGACCTGGAGGGCAGACCAGAAGCAAGGTGCCGCGTTAGCGCCCTTGGGAGGAACAGAGACGACGCCTCTTCTCCTGCCCCGTGGGATTCCCCCCTCACTTCCACCCCCACGGGGCTATCGGGATTCAGGACCCGCAGGGTCCCTCGCCTGCTCTCTCCGAGCCTTTTCCGTGCGGGGAGCTCCCACTCCGGGACTCCTCCATCCCACGCTCACTCACCAAAGACAAAGTTGTCAGGCCGGAAGATCTGTCCAAAGGGGCCGGAGCGCACGGAGTCCATCGTGCCAGGCTCCAGGTCCACCAGGATGGCACGGGGGACATACTTGTTACCTGTGGGAGGAACCAGCACCAGTGTCACAGGAGCCCTGCCATGCTCCCTTCCCCCTCCCCACAATTTGCTGCCCAGGACAAGGAAGGGATGAGGGAGTCCACAGGGAGGTAGCTGGGGATGGGAATGCAAAACCGCCATTTCAGCTGTGCCGGGACATCGCCCATCGCGGGGAGGACTGAGGCACAACTCCCACGGCAGGATGTGCTGGGGACACCCGTGGCAGCCCCCCCTCCCCACGCCCCGGGCCGGGAAGCTCGTTACGGAGGGGCGTTACCGGTGGCTTCATTGTAGTAGACGTTGATCCTCTCCAGCTGCAGGTCGCTGTCCCCGTGGTAGCTGCCCGTGGGGTCGATGCCATGCTCGTCGCTGATGACCTCCCAGAACTGCGGGGACCGGGGGGAAGGACGGACAGACGGACGGGGGGGGGGGGTCAGCGCCGCCACGCCCCGCCCGCGCCCCCTGGCCGAAGCCCCGCGACGTGGCGCGCGGGGATTCGCCGCGCGTGGGGGCCGCCCCCGCCAGACGCGGCCGCTACCGCGCCCCTCACCGCCCCCCCCACACCCCCCCGCCACCGACGGGAGGGGTGTGGCACCGGCTCGGCGCCCCCTTCCCCCGCCCGCCCGCGACCCCTGCAGCCGGCGGGGGGCGGAGGGACGGCAGGGCAGCCCTCCCCACCCCCCCCCACCGAGGGCGCGCCGCAGAAGCCCCCCGCGTTCCCCCGCGGGGCGACAGCCGGGAGCCGCCCCGCACACACCCTCCGGCGGCGGCGGCGGGGCGAGCCCGTCGGTGCTCCGCAGCGGGAAGGAGGGTCCTACCGCCACCGTTCTCCGCGGGACACGCGGAGCCCGGCGGAGGGGGCACCGCCCCGGGCAGACGACCAGGGGCGCCGGCCCGTACCTTGGCGCCGATCTGGTTGCCGCACTGCCCGGCCTGGATGTGCACGATCTCACGCATGGTGCCGGTGTCCGACGCTGCTCCCGCCGCCGCTGCCGCCGCCTTCTCCGCCCGCTCCCGCACTCGCCGCTGCGGCGGCCGCGCCCCGCGCCGCCCCTTAAATCGGGCGCCGCGCCCCGCCCCGCCGGTGACGTCATGCGGGGCCGCCGCGGAGCCAATGGGCGCGCGGGGGCGGGGCGTGGCTGCGGCATTGTCTCCCGCAGCGGGAGGCGGGGCGGGGCCCTGGGGGGCGGGGCCATGGGAGGGGCGTGGCTCCCTGGGAGCGGCCGCGGCGCACCGGTGCCGCCACCGCCCGCCGCTGCAGCCGCCCCGGTTCGCCGCTGACAGCGGGGACAAAGGCGCGGAGCCCGGCGGTGGGGCGGCCGTCCTGGGCCGGCTACGTGTGTGAAGCGGCCCCGCTGCCGGCGGCCGCCGTCCCTCCGCCCTCCCGCGGCCGCCGCAGCCTTTTGTTCCCCGAGACGTGCAGCTTTCCCTGCCGCAGCAGCGGGCGTTGCCGCGGGGGAGGGGGGGAGCCCGGCGGCTGCCCCCACCCCCCCGCCGGTGTCTCCGTTCACACGGTGCCGGCGGGAGACTCCCCTCCCCGCGGGGGCACCTCGCCCCCACCGGCAGCACCAAGCGCCGGTGATTGCCGCTCCCCTGCCTGCACAAGCCCGCCCCGGCGGTCAGGACCCCCGCGCCCTGACCCGGTTCGTCTACCCCCGGCAGGACGCGGGTGGATTTCCCCCCCACAGCACGGGCTGTGCCGTGTAACCTCTCCTCTGCCCACCCTGCCCTATACCCAGCCGCCCCCCGAGCCACCCCCGCCGGCCGCTCCCCGGGTGCCGAGCTCGGCTTTTCTTTCTCCGCCTAAAAAAGTCGGATTTAGTTCCCGTAGCTGAGCCAGGAGCCGCTCTCCAGCCAAGCGACCGGCTCCCCGCTGCCCCCCCTTCGGCTGCGGCCACCGGCGACCCTCAGCCAGACAAAAGACAACGCCGGTGCTGCCGCACAGGGCCCGGGGGCTTTGGGGGGGGGAGAGGGGGGTATTTTCCCTTCGTTCTGCAGCAACCGGGTCTTGCACACTCGCAGCACTTTGTCGCTTCGTTGCGGATTTACACATGCTGAGGGATGAAGAAAGGAAAGGGGCTGGAAAGGGCGGGGGGGGGGAGCAAGGGAGGGCTGAACATGTGCGCCCCGGAGATGCTTTCCCGCAGGGGAGGAGGAGGAGGAGGCCGGGGGGAGGAAGAGCACGGAAGGGCGGCACGCTCCGCGCCCGCTGCCCTTTGGTGCGGTCAGCGCGGCGTGTCGGTTCCGCACCGGTACCGCCCGTTTCGGACCGGTTTGGTTCAGTGGGGGCGGCGGTGGGAGGGGGCGGCTGCCCCGAGGGGCTGCCCGGAGCCCCGGCGAGCGCAGGCGGGCTCCCCGCAGGCAGCGCCGGGCGGTACCCCGCCAAACCCGGGTTTAGTGACCCGCTAGATGAAGGCGACAGCCGTTCTAGAGGTGCGGATCCAAGTTCGTCGCCGTTTCCAACCTGTATTTCTTCACTACACTCTTTCCTTTGTTCTGTCCATGTGCCGATCCCCCTAATCTTTCTTACCCCTTTTATGCGGATCGATAACCCCGCCTATGGATCACTCTAGATCTGATTTTACGTTCTTCCAAGGCGATCTGCGGAGCAACGCGGTTTCCTCTGATTGATATGCCAAAACATCCACACCTTTCTTTTGTTCGCCTTACGGGGAGAAGCATCCCAGCTCCAAAAGGGGATGCTAGAAAATACACTCTCAGGTTTGTCTCTTCCACAGTGATTTTGAGAAAAATAAATCTGATCACTTGCACTCCCTGTGTAAGCTGTTTTTACTGGTCTAAGCCAGGAGCAATTTAATTATTTGGTTGACTACACTTTGCAAACAATGTGTAGCTTTAATTCCAAGCGAACATTTTTTGTGGCATGTTAACTGCATAATCAACATCCACATCTATAATTACTTGTTTAAAAATAACTTGCGGATTAGCAACTCCAGTGGACCACTGACCGCTTCAGGTAACGATTCAAAGTGATGCCAGTCTTTCCCATGGCTGCGGTGGGTGTGCTCCTGAAAACACTGTCGCAGCAAAACTCGGTTACAGCAGAGCTGGTGCAAAATACAGGTACCGTGACTGCTCGCTACTATTATTTCCAAGTATTCTGCATACCGTGCACTGCACATTAGTAATTTACTAGAAGAAATATTGACATTTCAGCGCGAAAGGGAGTAGCTGGTTTCACACATCCTCCATACCTATGTTAAGCTCATTCCTAACAGGTTGAGGCTTCAAAGGAAGCCATTTTAAAATCCAATTCAAGGAAAACAGATTAACACCGGAGGAAAGAAACCCAGCCCAACTGCTTTATCTTAAAATAAATTAATTCACAATTTTGAAGGGGGTGGGTGGTCAAGTATATCTTCTGTAGAGAACTTGTTGAGACTGGAAGAAAAAAAAACAACTCGAAATGTTTATTTCGACAATAAATAGCTGCATTACTGAGGGATGAGGGAGGAAATCAAGGTCTAGCTTTTCTGCAGCCCCTAGACAAGCCCCTTTCGAGGCGAACAGCAGCCGTTCAGATCACTTCGGGAGACTTCAGACAAGGTCCAGCTTAATCCGAAGGTGAGCATTTGAAACGGAGAGTTTCCCAAAGGTTCAGCGTAGCTTATTGCGAATGGCTTGCAGGGAAACGAACCGTTCAGCTGTTAGGAGCCGGTCCCCCTCTCTCCCCTCTCTGTATTTGCCTCACATCGCTGTGTCTGTCCGCGCAGCCCCTGCCCAGCCCCGGGGCCGGCCCTGGCTGGATTCCTCCATCCCCAGTCTCCCCGGCAACCCCCCCCAGCCCCCCCGGCAGAAACGAGCTGCACAAAAAAGAAAGGAACAAAAAAAAAAAAAAAGCCTGCAACGTTTTCACTCGCCCGGCTGATTTCCCAGGGTGTAAAAGCAGCGCGGCCGGAGGAGCACAGAAATGCCGGCCCCCAAGGTTGTTACGCTGGGTGGAAGAGAGGAGGAATAACATGACCTCAGTCAAGAGTTTGGTGAAGGAAGCTCAGAGGAACTACCCGGTTTTACCAAAGGTATCCTCTCCCCACTGGCTTTCGTGGTTCCCATCCTCCCAGCTACAAGGTTGGGTGTGATCACGGTCAGAGCCTCCCTCTTAAGCTACTGAAGTGGTCGCTGATGAAAGTCCCAACGCCCTTGCAGGATGCAGAAGGCTGCAAAAGCCAGCAAACAAAAGCCCAAGGGAAGGACTCGGTCATTTTACTTTATAATGGGAAATGCGTGCATGCGTGTGATGTACTGCAGCACCGTTTGTGGGTCATTAGAAGGCTTTTCCTAAAGAGAAACTTGCTCTTTCTTTCAGAAAACATGCACCCATCCGGCGGCTCAGCATCTCATTTCATGGGTCATGTCCTTGTCTGAGGCTCCTCTCAGAAGGATGTGAATGATTTAAAGACCTTAAAGTTATGCCCAAACCCCCAGGAGTGGCACCTAAGCTTCACATGATTTGAAGGGTGGGATACTGCAGTATATAAAAATGAGAAAGAAGTTCGGACTCTCACAAGTCAAGGTCCTACGCCACAGACCAGGCTAGGCAGTAGATGACCTGCACCCAGGGTGGCTCATTAGCTCATTTAGGGCAACCCACCATTTTGCCCCTCAGAGTGCATCATTGTAACTTGGAGGAGGGCCAGGGAGGGGCAGGCTGGGAGGACCCTGGGTACATTTGGGAGGAATTCGGGGTGGTGCCCACAGAGAGGGAACGTTTTGTTTCTATGCAAATAAAACTTTTGTTGGAGATCTCCATTTCTGTGTGTCTTTGTGGTTTAGCACACCGGTTGCTTGCAGGTTATGCTAGTGGCTGGACCCACTTCTGCCAGCTGGTGGGAAAGGACAAGCAGCAGGACAAGGCTGGCAGCAGCCGTGGCTGTGTGCTGTGACCCTCGGTAGCCTTGCCCCCAACAACAGCCCTGGCTCTAACATGGCCTGGCTGCACAGCCTCAGCCCAGGCTCTCGAGAAAATTGCTAAGCTATGGGAAAGCCAGCAGTGCAGCACCACGCCCGATAAGAGAAGGTATAAATGCAGGGAGAGACAGGATTCTAGGAATACGATCATCAGTAGCTCAAGGACAGGGGAGAGCCAACACTGGCACGGAAAGCTGTGACATCCTAAAGGAAGATAACAGGGAGGCAGCAGAAAACTGCAGCAAGTCAACGCTGAGGACATGTTCGTGGGAGCAGCAAAGGCCAACCCTCCTCCCTCTGCCCACAGCTGCCCGGCCAGCACGGCAGTGGCTGTCTGCCCGTCGGTGTAACGCTGAAACCCAGAGCTCATCAAAGCCAAGCTGTCTTCAGGCCACAGTACCCAGGACTGATGGCAGCGTGTGCCCAATGAGACATGCCCAGGGTAGCCCAGGACTGGGCAGCGAGAGTGGCCACACCATCAGCGGTGGCCCCATACTAGCCCAGCTGCTAGCTGGGCTCTGGTCACCCAACAAGCCCCGGTGGCTGAGGCCCGGACCGTGGCCGTGCTGTATCTGCAGCCCCCATGCCCACCCGGACAGCACCCCAGCGGAGCAGGGGCACCCTCCGGTGCTGCCACTGCTGCCCCACGGCCCCCCCGGTGCTGCCCATCTTGGGGTGTCCCTGGCCTCAGCAGGGGTGAAGCCAGGGGCTGCCGGTGCAGCTATTTGGACTGCTACACATCCTCCCCACAACCGGTTTCAACCAAATCACGGGATTATTTTTTTCTCTTTTACTGCTGCTATACGCCACTGTTTCTATCAAATAGTTAAAAATATGTGGATGTTTCAGATTTCCTGAGAGCACTTGCCTGCTCACCAGTTACTCGTTATTAGACAAGCTAAGGATTGCTCTCATGACACAAAAGCTGGAGCAAGGCTGTCGGCCAGAACCCCGCTCGGCCCTCTCGGAAAGGAACCCCCCAGCCTCAGATTAAGGGCTCTCACTGCGGCACGTTGTCAGCAAAAAATTACAGCAGTAAGAAGTCCCAAAGGAGGCTCTGAGGCTCACACTGGCACCCCGCAACACCGTTCACGTGCATAGCACCATGGGTCGTGAACTCGGTGTCTGTCCGCCCCCCCCAAGCACATGCTGGATCTGTCACAGCATTTTCTTGTTTCATCTCATTCATACTAAGGCTTATGGGTATGCCCTTCTATAAGCAAATAATAATAATTCAAGCATCTAATAATGTCTCCAACCGTATTTAATAGATGAGAATATAAACCACAGAAGTGCAAAAGAGAGATGAAAAATGGTTCCCCTAATTGGGAAATTATTGAACGACGAGAAGTAAAGAGCAGGTAGGAGGCGAAGGGCAGTTTTCCCGCGATCGGGTGAGAGTGCTGATGAGAAATTGATCCGCTTTCTAATAAATCCGCTTGCCTGGCCACCAAACATGGCAAGATGCTGTACGGATGCTGGGGTCCCTAAACCAATGACAGGAAGGCATTTTGATTCCTGTGTGCTCCGCTCGCCAGGCATAAATATTAATAAGGCTCCAGCCTCAGTGCTGGTGCTGATGCAGCTGTTTCTACATTCATGTGGAACAAATTCAGTAAATGCAAAAGAGCAAGGCATGAAAGAAAATACTCACTTGCTCGTCTGAGTTATTCTTGAAATCTGGTCTTGGTCCTTTCTTTCCTAAGCAGGATTTTGTGTGTGTGTGTGTGTGTGTGTGTGTGTGAATGCGCGCGTGTTCAGGCTGAACTGAGATCGAGCAAATTTGCATCGTTTGAGGATCTGGTTGCAAATGGCAGTGTCAGAGGGTAAAACCACTGTTGGACCATCATCTGCGGCTGTCAGGTCAGAATCTGGAACCGCTGTATACAGAATCCACGTGCCTAGCAAACACTCCTTTTTTTTTTTTGCTTTGATCCTTCTTGGTTAAACATTATTTCTTTCCACGCCAAGGACTCATCCTTGAAACCCCGATAGCGACGCGCTGCCCTGCGTCCTTACCAAGTGGAGTCTACTGAATCCATTGCCTTGCTCGGCCAGCTAGGATTTGGTGCGTTAAGGAAGCAGGAGTCTTTGTAACCGGATTGAACAAAGCATTTTTTTCAAGGTCTTCTGCCACCACCCTGCTCTCTCCTCCCTGCAGTAATATTGCGGCTGGCAGCGCTGCTCGCTGCAAGGAAGAGCGTGCTTGTCAACTCGTTAACACTTTCTTTTTTTCCTTTGCAAAAGGCATGGTTGTGCAAATGAATTGTAAAGATCTTATCAGGCGGCTGCTTTGGCTGCTCTCAGGTGCCTCTGATACCCATCTTTCAGAAGAGTGGAAAGAAAATAAATACAATTTTGAAGGCTGAAAAAGAACATGGCCCCAGATCACTCATATGTATATTAAATCTCTGGCTTGCTGGGAAAGAAAATGACTGTTTGGAAGGCATTCCGTCTCCCCAGCATCAGTTGCCCTCCCGTGTTGGGCTGGAGGGAGCAGATGTGGATGCCAAGAGCTCGCAGTGAGAAAAGCGGGGTTTGGGGGAGCCCAGCAGGGCTCGGGTGTGCTGGCAGTACGGCGGCACAACCTCTCTCCTGACGGCAGGATTCACACAAAGGCTTTGATCCTCTGCTTTATTAAAGCTGGAAGCATCCTCCCCAAGCTAGAACCGGCAGCAGAGATGAAACCACTTGTTTCCAGCCCTTTCTTCCCCTCGTAGGTTAAGGAATCCCTGCCGCTGGGACTGCAGCGATGGGGAGAGGTGGCAGAAGCGGGGTGCGGTGACACAGGGATGCTGTGCTGGTGCTGGCCTTGTCACTCGGGGTGCGCAGGGTAGGTGGGTGGCAGGGGCCTGCAGGGGGGAGCGGGTCTGTGCTGGCAGAGCTGCACGGGTTTTACAGCCTGGAGCCTCCCCGTCTTGGCACGGGTGGGGGGGCAGGTACGCGAGCATGGCATCCAGCAGTAACTCAGGAGCCCGAACTGCAGCATTTTGGACAACGGCTGAGCGAAGTTCATCATTACAAGCTTTATCTCCAGCTCACAGGAGCCAGCAGGTGTTTTTTCAATTGATTTCTGTAAAGGCTGGCTCAGACCCTGAATCTATTAAAGAAAGGTATCACTCCCAAATGCAATGAATTCCTTTGTCCTTCTCTCTCTCCTATTTTCCCATTTATGGCACTCTACAGGATTTAGGGATCATTTTCACCTGATTTGTGTTTGCCTCACGAGAAACACACAACAAATATCCCTTTATAGGACTTCATGCATACACAAGCCTTTCATCCTGGGGAAGGCCACCATTCATCCCAGGACTCTAACAACAGCAGCAACAGCGCCTGGCACCAGCTTTTTCAAACACCAAGCAGAAAAGGGAGATGGTTTCTCACGCTTTCTGAGAGGCAGCAGGCAAGGATATTTTTCAGTTGCTGTTCAAGGGCAGGACGCAGACTTTTCAAAGACCCAGCTTAAGCCTGTTGGGACACTACTTTGACTTTGAAAATACAGTAGAAGAACTGATAAGGTTTTCCTAGGGTAGTATGTTCTGACAGCGTAAATATTCTGTTTGTTCTGTTGTCATGCAAATAGGCAACACACCCATCTTTGGATACTAGTGGTAAGTATTATTTTAAATTTTTTTAACTCTGGAGATTGGAGGCAGATCACTGAAGTGATGTTTATGAAAGTTATGTTCTGTGTAATCATCAATAACATCAGATACACTGATTAGGTGGCAGCAGTAGCTGCTTGACATACTTCTGCTAGGAAACCAAATACATCCCTGATCTAAATCATGCTGTTCAAGAGCTGTACTATGAACTTGGAGAGCCTGGCCTGGACAGCCATATCCTTAATGGATCAGGCAATGTTGGGGTGCTCTCTGGTAATGTACAGGTACTAAGCTACTGTCTGGGATATTTACTCTTTCTGCTAAACCACTATATTCAACAGAGCAGGAAGGAAAAGCCAAGAGAAAAGACTGGCTTGAGCTAAGCCCCCTCTGAGCGAAGACTCGAGGGCTGCTAAGGGACAATGCCAGGCCTGTTAGCTTCGCTCCTTGTCCAGGGAGGAGGAAGCAAAATAATCAAAGCTGATTTTGTCCAGCTAGTTTTGCTTGCAAATGGAAAAATTGAAAGGCCATGGCATTACTTTAAAAAGTAATGAAAGAGAGCGGCTGTTTGGACAACCAGACTGAGAGGCAGGCACTTGCTGGCATGCTTGAGAAAGGGAGAAGCTGTGTGCAGGCATGACCAGTCCGACCTGCAGACTAAGGGACTCTGTAACAGACAATATATTAAGTCCAAGTCCTGGTCTAAGGAGGCAAAGAAGATTCATGTAAATTCTGGCATCAGCAAAGGGAAAGTACCTGTCTGGATGGGGAAGAGACCAGAAGTGCAGCAGGTCCCATAACCATGACAATAGCAAACCGTCTTTCAAAAAAAGGAATTTCATTCCCCTCCCAGAGCAACCTGAATCTTGGTCAAACCTTTGTTTACATGGCTGCCAGCACTGCATGTTGAATCAGTGATTTCCATGGCTAAGAACATAACTCTTTGGAACCTGAGCAGACGAGTCAGCCCTCAAGTCAGAATCAGACTGGCATCCACGCTGGTTCAAGCACACGACATACCCTGAGCGTGTTACGTACCCCAGCCTTGTGTCCCGCTAGGTGACCCAAGGATGGAAAAATAGCAGGATCTGTCAGGTGTGTTGTATATCATGTGGGATCTAGGCACTGAATTGAGCAATAGAAGGGAAAACATTTTTTCAATACTATCTCATTTTTTTTCTTGCCTTCTCAGCCTTTCAGAAGCTCAGTTCCATTAGGCTTTCACGCCTGTTCCCTTCCCTGTCAGGTCACAGGTACGGAATAGCCCATTGTACCTGCAGATCTCCCTACAGCTGCTGGCTTTTCTGCACCAGAGTCAGTGTTTGTAAGCTGCTTTGGGATTCTCCACCGCGAAGCGGTTTATCTGCATATAAAATATGATTACCCGTCGACTGCGTAAACCTCTTCTTGTCCCTGAGGGGAGCGATGAGTCACTCCATGTTAGTGCCTCCTGTCCAGCAGCTATGAACCCACATGTCTCAAATGCTCTGATAGATCTAAGACAAGTTCCTCCAATGACTCATGTAACAATAAAAGAAAAATAGCTCATTTGATAACAGCAGAAATTTAGCGTGGGCTCACAAAGGTCCTTACAAGGTGTGTGTTACACAGAGTTTCATTCAGCTGCAGGGACATAGGTAAGGGTTATTGTACTCTTCCAGTCTGCAGAGGAGTGAAATAAAGCAGAGTAGAAGGGATTTGCACAAAGTCACCGTGCCAGTTGGGCACAAAACTTAACAGCCCCGATTTCTAGTCCAACACACTGTGCAGTGGATCACGACAAGCTGCCCATCGGAGAATCACCGTGCCATGTGCATGCCTGGCCTCATCCCACCTGGGCAGGGAAACCCCACAAAAAAGAAGAGGGTTTTCCTCAAGGGAAAAAGACCGTACCTTAAGTCTTTTGGAAATCAGGAACTGGATTTCCTCAGAGCAATGCCTGCCTTGGTACCAAAAGATGTATTGAGGGAACTGGCACTGCGGAGTTACTACAGCAGTTCTGCTAACACTGTCATGGCAGCTATTGGAGATGTGGAATTGCTTACGCATCTACATTTTGCATTTGCTTATGGATGCTTTTTCAGACATGGGCTGGGTTTTTGGGGGTGGTGGTGGTGGTGGTGCTGGCCTTGATATGGCTTTGGATCATGAGATTCATAGCATGAATTTGGTGCAGTCCCCTTGTAGATTTCTTAAACTGTGATTTTCATACAAGTTCACCAGTCTGATTCCCCCATTTTCTGCAACTCTTTCAAAAGTTCCAGCCTGGATTCTCTTCCTGTCTGTTTTCTGGGACCATAAGTCAGGCTGATCAACACTTGACAAAGTGTTTTGAGCTGCCCTCAGGTTAAGAGAGCACTGGCCATGGTTAGAGGTTTCAGGAGCAGTTTCCTATCACAGCTAAACAAACATTCCCATCCCAGGAATAGTTTTTGACCAGTTTGGTTCCCCAAACTGACCCATCGTCATATCAGATGAGCACTAGAAAGCAGGACTGGGGCAGCCTCAGCTAAAATTGGTTTAGATGGCCACAGAATTGCAGTCATGGTGACTGTACAGTGTAAGCAGAGACACTTCTCCCGTCCTTGCTTGCCCATGCTTGCCTGATGCTGCCCTCCATGGTGCCAGCACAAGTATTGGAGCAGTAGCACAGCAAGCTGGATCAGAGGACTGATCCAGCTGAGAAAAATGATCCAACGATGACAAAAAAAGGAAGTATTTTTTCAGCTCCTTGAGTGCCCTGATGGCATAGAGAGAGAAAACGACCCCTTCAGCCACCAGTGCCACTGAGGGAAGTTTACATACGATGAGTCTCCAAGCCTCAACACAAAGCGGGCCCGCAAAAGTCTGGGACTGCAGCACAGCTACTGTTGCAGCAGCCTGGTATCACAAAGCCTCACTGCAGCGGCTGGGAGGCTTCATTTGGCTCTTTTAAGCAGTCATTTACTCCTCTGCAAAAGGACGACAAATCAAGAAAACTGGCATGTCCTGAGGCATCAACAGAGGGTTCACTGACACACACTAATGGTCAACTGCTTTCTCACCCATCAAATTCACACTCTGTTCATGCAGGAGCAAAAGCGCAGAATGCATTTTGGAATTGGAAAACATTTGCTTCTCTCTGTGACATCCCAGTTCATAATTATGTGCTTTACATCTTAACTCCTCTTAACTCCTCAGTTACCAGGAAGCAGAATTACTCCTGGCTTAAAACTGTACTGGAGGGGAGAGAATGGGAGGTAAAAATCAGGGTTTAGGATCTAGTAACTCTTGTGAGCAACCTAACTTCTGGAGAACAAGGAGCATAGAAGTACATACCTTTAAGCCGTATCTCTTGGGGCTTGGATCTCACCTGAGCAGCAATATATATATATATGTGCACCCTATACACACGCAGTGCTTTTTGCTATGGTATCTTTGCTTTATCATTAGTTTGCTATCCGGTGTCTCACTGCGGTTTATGCTCATTCTAGCCTTGTACCTGACAAATAAGACAGACTAATGGGTGCTGTTTTCACGGCCACAGAAAAAAAGATGAGCTCGTGAAAGGAAACGCAGGAGGGTCCATATGCTGCTGGAGCGCTTTCCCCTCCCATTTTGCAGGGGCTCTGATAGCCTTGCAGTGCTGTAATTAGGAAATTCATTTCACACTTGATGGTCTGGTTCTGCACAGCTCCACTCACTCTTCACACCTGCATTGCAAATAAAAATGCTTACCCAGCATTTTTCTTGCTAGGTGAATGTTTTTCCTCTTCTGAGCTTAAACAAGGATTTAGCATGATCTGCAGATGGCAGCTGCATTTCACAGAGAAGAGTTAAATACGTAGAACTGCTTATGTGCAAGGAACTCTCTGACTTACCTTCAAAGGTCTGCAGGGCTTAGGATCCCAAGGAAAGTTACAAGCACTTTGGAGAAGACTCCAGATGAGAAAATGAACAGGTCAGAGCATGATGAAATAGGGCCAGTTCCCCTAGCGAGGAGCAAACCTGTAGACAGCCTCGGAAGCAACAAAAGAAACTTGCACTTGGTGTGGTTAAGACCAGGGAAGAAAATGGGAGACTCTTGCCTCGATCCAGCAGATCACCTAAGCATACGCTCAGCATGCAAGGAGGCCCAAAATCCTACTTGGTGGGAAGAGACATGCTGGGCTGGAACTTTGTTAGAGCAGATCCTTCACTGGGACTCCGCTGCAGAAGCCAACTCTGTCCCAGCATAGCAGAGAAACTGGCTCTGAACACTTGAAGAAGGATTTGCCTACATGAATAAATCTGTCTGCAAAGCTGTGTAAACTCCCTTGGAGTCAATGGAAATCAGTCAGGAGGGGATGCTTCTCACTCAAAAGAGAGATCTAAAGCAACTCAGATGAACTGTGCCCTAAAATTGCCTGCTTCTCTCCCCTGATCAAGCCAGCCTGGGGCAAACCACCTCCATCACCTGCAGGTGTCTAATCACAGAATCTCACCACCACCTGTGTGGCTCCTGGCAGATATTTTATGAGGTGCCTAGATTTTCCTTCCTGCAGTGTTCCTGGTCTGTGATAGTTTTTGCTGGTTTAGCAGCTGGCAGCCTTAGCCCCCTCCCCAGTGAGCACTAAGCAAACCCACAGCCACAACAAGCAGAGACCAACGTGGTGCGGAGGGAAGCGTTTGGTGCGTGCAGCCAGCGCTGACCCCCTTCCAAGGTGGCTTTTGTCACCTATTTGCCTGCCTGAGCTCTGCAGTTGCCACAGGCTAAGTGTCAGTTTGCAATAGGCTGTTGGGACAGGGAGAGGCTGATTTTCAAGCCCCAGCCTCTGCACATACACACCTTGCAGGAGGCCAACCCACGAGGAGGCAAAGGGTTGGGACCGGCTACGGAGTGGGGGAAATGGGGGAGAGCTGGGGACCAGCACAAGCCTGATGCTGCAGCAGCGAGGCGGCGGACAGGCATAGCCGGAGTCTGCCACCATACATCCCATAATGCTTTGTGCGAGCAGCAAGTGACAAATGTAGGGCAGAGGAGGTGGCCTGCGTTCCCCCCGCTTCTGCCCGAGCTGATCCTGTGCCATGGGATGTCGGGGTATGGCAGCTGAGCCGGGCTTAGCTGCCTCCCGGGATTTAGTGTCGATGCGGCAGCACGGGCATAAATTAGCGGGGCTGAGGATTTTGTCTTTTGGCAGATGCTGGAAGAACCGGAGTGGCTTAGGGAAGAAAAGTGATGAATAGTTCCTTTTTTCCCTCCGTATCTTCAGTGTGAAAATGAAATTTAAGAATTTGGAAATGGAAAATTTGATTTCTAGAAGTATGTATGAAATTGGAGGCAGACAAAATACTGATTAAAAAGCCAATCTGTATCATTAACTGGCTCGTTCTTTAGGCAGAGATGAGCACCCTGCCCGTGGTGTGAAGACAAACGTTTCCGGTTGTAAAGGGGCCACGGCCATCAGTGGGCTGCTTATATTCTTATCAGTGACAGACGGCACAGTTAAGGAAAATCCTTTCCAGTAATGACCAGCTTAGCTGTGCTCTGGTGAAAGTGCGGTGGGCACAAAATCCATACCCAAAGTAGGGCCTTTAGTTATTTACGGTTCCACATTCTCCGGAGCTCTGCAAACCCCGACTCTCGCTTTGCAGATCCCCCGTAAGGCTGAGAACCCCCAGAGCCGAATGAAGCCGATGCCGCCGTGACCTTCCCCTTCCCCGGGTTTTTTTTCCGAGGCTGCACAGCATCACGCCAACCCTTTAATCCGAAACCCCGGGGCTCCTCCCGGGTGACCCACCGGCCGCGCGGTTCACTCGCCATCCGCAGCGGTTCACTTGCCACCTAGCGGGGTTTCTCCATCCCTGCCGCTGCCTCCGCCCTTAATCCCGGTCCCCTGCGGAGGGGGCAGCGGGTGTCCGCGGGGAAGGGGGGGGGGGAACCGTGCACCGCCCGGGGTGCGAGCCGGTGCACGGAGGGCGTGGGTGGGCGGCGGGGGCTGCGTGTGTGCCCCGGGGAGAGGGGGAACCGTCCGTGTGCTCCCGCGGGGTTACGCGCGGAGAACGGGTGCACCCACCCGGGGAGCGGCGGCTGCGCAGGGGCGGCACCGCCGGGGGCGGGGCGGGGCGGGGCAGGGCGGGGCGGGGCGGAGCCCCGCCTCCCCGGGCAGCGGGGGCGGTCCGCCGGTTCGGGGCCTTGCTCGCCGAGGCCTGCGCCGCGCCCGGGGGAGAAGGAGCGATGGAGGCGGCGGGCGGCGGGGGAGCGGCGGCGGCGGCGGCGGGAGGAGGAGGAGGAGGAGGAGGAGGCGGCGGCGGCGGCATCGCCCTGCACGACTTCAGCGGGCGGCTGGGCGAGCAGCGGGTGCACTTCCACGCCATGCGGCTGCGGGATTCGCTTTTCCTCTGGGTGGGCGCCGCGCCCGCCCTCGCCAGCCTGGCCGTCGCCATGTGCAGCCCCCGTGTGAGTGTCCCGTCCGTCCCGAGCCCCCGCCGCTGCCCGGAGGCCCTGCGGCGGGCCGGCCGGCCGGGCGGTGGGGGGCCCCGCCGCCGCCGCCGCCTGTGCCCCGGTTCTCCCGGTGAGTAAGCGGCGCCCTGTGCTGTGCTCCGCTTGCAGGACAGCGTCCCGGTGGCCGCCTCGCTCCTGGGGGATCCCTCGGACACCGCCTCCGCCTGCCTGGCCCGGCGCTTGGGTAGGTGCGGGGCGCGGCGGCGGCGGCGCGGTCCCGCCGGGGCTCGGGGAGGCGGATCCGGGGCGGGCGGACGCGGGCGGGAGGTTGGCTTCCGTGGGCGCGGGGAGGACACGCGGGTCCGGCCCGGGCCTTCCAGCGACCTCCTCTCTCTAACGCCGTCACGCTGCCGTGCCGTGGGGTGGCGTTTTGCCCGAAGATGAAGCCGGCCGTCACGGCACCTCGCAGCTTTTAGCCCCCCAGGTTCTGAGATGTTCTGGCCTGGAAGGTCCCGGATCATCTCACAGTGCCAGGGTTTGACCCGAGTGTCCCTGCAGCGTGTTCCTGTATCTCTAAAAAACCAAACGCATCCTAGCACCCTCACATCTCTGACACTCACGCTGGCTACCTGTCATCACCTACCGGTAACTGATGCAGCTCCAACTGGCGAACTGCTGAAGCGCTTCTTAGCAGGTTTTAAGTGCAAGATGCTGCGCTGCTCAATCTCATCTTACTCTTGTTGTTGCAGTTGGAAAGGCCACGTAATTCTTCTTAATGATCTGTGTGCTGATCTTCGTTACGGGCAACGTGTCCCGAGTTTGTATTGTCAGGCAGTTTCACGAGTCTACACCTACTTCTTCTCTGTGACCACTAATGCATACATAAAAAAGGGTTGCTCACAAGACTGGTCTTTGAAAAACAGTACTGGCATCCTTTCCTCTTCCTGATAACTTATCTTTTAATAACCACTGTTGTAGTCTCCCCTGGTGGCAGCTCTTTCTCTGCACACTGGGTTCAATCATTTCCACTTTAAGTAATAGTTCTGTGGGGTACTGTATAACACGATTTCTTTATGTCTAATCAGTGCATTATCCTCAAGATGTCAGTTAGTAAAAATGTAGTCAGAGAGGGTTTACTTTGGATAAAGTGTAACAGTTTACTCCACTTTCCCTTGGGTCTCCTCATTACTCATTTCTTCAGCATCTTGCTCTAAGTTTCTGTGTAACATTGGAGTTCAGCTAGCAGCAGTAAGTTGTCTCGGTGATTCCCACCCTCTCCTGTCTTTTTTTTTAGTAGATGTGCTTGCTATCTTCACTCTTAAAAGTTTTATTAGAGACTTCATAGCTAGAGGTGGTAGTAACTTGCCATTTCTTGTATTAGTTCTTTCAGTGTTCTAGGACAGAGGCTGATGAGGTTACCTGATTTTTCTCCCAGTAAGTGGTCTCAGTTTTGCTGCCCCCCCCCCTTTTTTTTTAAGGTCTGTCTTATTTACATTGCTAATTTCATATACTGTGTGACTGAGAGCTGATACTGTTGCTTGGTACTGGGATATTGGTTACTCTTTATCCTCGGAGCATAATGCATCTTCCTATTTACTTTTTGTTTGTGTGCTGTAAGTGTTTTTCATTATTTTGTATTAAGCTTTCTGTGCCAGCTGCGGCCCAGCTAGGCTTTTGGTCAATGTTGCACTGTATCCGTGCCATCTACCCTCTGGGTTGCAGATGTCCTTGCTAGTCAGCCCCTTTTATATTCTATATAGATACTATTCTTACGCCTGCTGTCCTGCTTAAGGTATACTGCATTGAGGAAGGCCTGTAGACCTTTTTCACCTTTGGTTGGAAGCAGAAAGTCAATCATACCCTTCTGGCTTTGAATAATTATGTGCTTCCTCTTCACCCGAGCATAACTGACTTTTGAGAAAAGGAATACATCTTCATTCTGAAATCCTACACCTTAGTATTTAGGCTTGCTTTTGTCAATCCAGCAATTTAAGTCAGCTTGTGGTCACTTAGTCCAAAATTGTTTATTCTCCCGAAACCAGTGGATCTGCAAGATGATCATTAAGCATCTCTGTATCTTCTTTGTTTCACAAAGTGCTCGGTAAGGAAATGTGTTCTGCCTTGACTAGAAATACCAAGCTTTGCTGTTATTGGTGTTTAGTTTTCTTCTGGGAAATTAAATCCTTGTTATTCCCACAAATGCTGTAATAACAGAGATGCTATTCATAGCCGAGTCTGACTTGTAGCCTTTTTAACCATCCTGCCATGTGGTAATCTTCAGGCAGGCATTATCTTCCCCCCCGCCCCCCAGTTTTTCTATGCTGTTTCTGTTCTGGTCTTTGCAGGCACTAACTTATGTAGCATATGATGCCTTTTGAACATAAGTATTTTTATTTCTTATACTTCCCAATCCCATTCCATCACCTGCCATTTGTTCCTGCAATGTCAGGTTCCCTGCCCTGGAGCAGGAGTTTCAGCGCTGCCTCAACCTCTTCTTTCGAGTTTTTCCCAGCTGGGTGCAGTACCCCTCTACCACCTCTTTTTCAGCACAAATGGTCTACAAACTGACGCCTAACACTTGTTCTCTCTATTCTCCTGCTCCCACCGGGCTCCTCTGCAAGCTTAGATTTGGGCCTTGGCCCTGTCCGTGATTTTGTAGGAGCAGGTCTGTGCTGCCATGCTGCCTCTCGGCATTCAGCCCGTCCCGGACGACAGGCTGCCGAGGGAGCTTTTCCCCGGCTTTGAGGGATGAGTAGCCAGGCTGCATGGGAAGCAGTCTCGCTGGAGGGTTTTTAGGTAAGCCCTGCCTTCCGTGGTTTTCTGCTTTACGCCGAAGTTGCAGGTGGTCTTCCACGGAGGCGTAAGGTCTTCCCTCTTCTGCCCTTCCCACAAGAGTCCACGTGTCCAAATGAATCCGCAGGGAAGTGGGGACAGAAAAGGTCCCGCTGCCGCTTAGAGCCGGGGCACGGCGCTGGGAGCAGAGCTCCTCAGCCCAGGCAGCCTCAAGGGATTCGCAAGGAACTGGAACAGCATCCCAGAGACTCAATCGGATCTTACACAAACATAATTAAGAAGCTGCATTTTGACACTGCAGCTTACGATATAGCTTCGTTAGCTAGGATAATGGTATTAATTAGTTCAGAATTAGTGTTGCATTCATTTAGGGCATGATGATGAAGCACTAGTGCTTACAAAACATGCTGCTTTATACCACAAAATCTGGTGCCAAGCGCTAATTTTTGCAATCAGAGCGACATGCTGCATTATATCAGCACTTTGTAGTGCCAAGAAAAGGCAAATGAGTCCTTGCATTTCAGAAGCAGCTCTGCTTACTGAGCCAGGAAGCTGGTAACCTTTTAGAATGGAAAATAATAAAAAATTGATTTGCATAATGAAAATGCCTCAAAGGAGTTGTTTAACTACATTCTATATGTATATATAGGTTTCCTGTAGTTAACTTTCCCATTTAGAAAGGACTGAGATATTAGGAGTTCTGGTATCTTTATTTTCAATTTTTCAAATTCAGATGATAGTTTTGAATATTCAGCAGAACAGTCTAATTTGTCCCTGGGATTGTCAGCTCCCAGCTCATTCCCTGCCAAGAATATCTCATGACCCAAATACAATTTTTTGTCTTCTATTTTACACAATTTAAATTTAGTGCCTATTTTTCCTCTATGGTGCTTACATTCTTCACAAAGTTTAGCTTTAGCAATGTATAAAGTTACAAATTTGCTATATTACTATGGTAAAAATCTAAGTAGGATTCCACTTTATTTATAAAACACTTCTTGGTGTTATCTGTTCTACTCTGATAATTAAGTATTCCTGCCCCAGTGGACATTATTTTTGTTACTGTTAATTAGCTCTGTCATGGAAGACAGCTCTTAATTTTACAGCACCTCTCTCTAGGTATTTGTCATTACAGTAGCCTGGAACTTGTGCTTGGCTTCCTCGCGTTCAACCCTGGCTCTCCAGCCTCTTGGGAGTGTTCATGGACACCATATAAATAAGACTGGTGCACACTTTTGGGGGCCTTTTTAGGGGTTCATAATAAAACAGAACTTTGTTAATTGGGGCCTAATCACTTTCTTGTGTGCTTTCCCTCTGTAAGTGTTTTTTACCGCATAGACTCACCAACTCATAAACTAGATTTCAGTGTGAAGAGTCCAGTATAGACTATGGTTTCACTTAAACTGTGCTGTATTCAAGTAGCATCCGGAATCCACTAAAAGCACTGCGAGGCTTTCCAGTGACTAAGGGCTTTTTGTATGAGGTGAAAAACTAGTTGATAGTCACTAGGCTTATACTACCCATTTCAATGACCTGTATACTTTTGCCCAATGCGCCAACGCTCAGGTACTTGTTCTGCTATTCCTTTATAACTGGGTCCAGCATGGCAGGAGTGGAGAACGATGTCTTAGAAGTTTGCATGATACGGCTTGTTAAAAGGCTTGCTTGAACACCATCATCACTTTTATACAAGAGCAAACTATTGGCTGACTATTCTGTTTTGTGTTTTAGCCAGCAAGACCAAAAAACAGATATTTGTCAGCTACAATCTTCAAAACACAGACAGCAATTTCACCTTACTCATAGAAAACAGGATCAAAGAAGAAATGATGGCTTTTCCAGAGAAGTTCTGATTTTGCATCATTGTAAAATAACCTGAAGTTTTTGTTTTAGAAAAACTGATTGCAATTTTCACACTGACATTAAGTTAGTAATTTGTTTTGTATTGTTTTGATTGAATCTGCAGTTGTTATTAAATATAGATTGACCTAAATAGAGTTGGACCTGGGATTTATTTTTTTCAAATTTGCTAGCCTGTTAAGTAGTGGATAGGCGAGTAGAGTAGAAAATATACTGCAATGTACAAACATCATTGTAAAAGTGTGTGCAGCGTCTGGCCTCCATTCAGTACGGGGATCTGCTGGGAAATCAGTTCCAAATTCTAGGTGTACAACTAATCTACTTTAACTATACCAAAAACCGCAAATCAGCCACAGAGCCAACGGCGCGGTGAGCGTTTGCAGCTGTCGAGGCGTGCTGTGCTGTGGCACACCACCTATTATTCATAGCAACTTGGAGGAACAGAGTGTAACAACCTGATAAGCGAGTCCAGGTTATTTCTTTTTCATTGTAAGTTGAGCCCTGACTCAGATATAAGCTTCTGATACAAACAGAAACTACTAGTGCTGCTGCTAGACGGCTGTCCTGACAGCCTACAGAAAACTGATGAACTTACCGTGCTGCGGTGCCATAATTGGCAATTAAAAACTGTAACAGAGAGGTTGCTGATGTAGAAGGCGCAACCCCTGATAAATCTCTTGTCCGAAGGGGTCTGAACACCCGGTGGCTTTGACGTTGCAGATTTGATATGGGCACAGAGGGCCCTTCCTTACCTGGTGGGAACAGCCGCCGGTCCTTGGCCGCAGTTCAAAATCAGAATAGCAAAAAGCAACTGCTGGAGGGTATTTTCGTTTTAATTTACACCACCCAGGAAACAGAGTCAACTATTCTTCTGCGATTGACTGTAATGGATTATTAGTTGCAAATCAAGGTGCTGATTTAATTAGCCTGATTTACAATCAGCTCATTCTGTTTGTAGAGGAGGGCAGGACTGTGTGCTGACGTTGGCTGCTGCTGGGCTGTTTCAGAAGTCACGGTGAGGGAGCCAGACCAAGGAGAGTAAACTGATGGGACAACGTCATTTTATTCTGTACATTTACATACAAAGTTCTTTTCAGTAGGTACAACAGATGTAACATCATGCAGACATTTAGCTTGTAAGACTGTTTTCAGTACTTGATTTAAGCTTGTGCTATGAGGAAGCACCACCAGACTATTCATGATCAAAACATACAGTAACACGATTCTTTAAAACTTCATCAGAAACTGAAATGGGGAGGGAGGTCTCACCCACTAGACATAACACATCGTCCTCCTTTCCCAAAACATTTTACACAATACATTTAAAATGAGGTTTGTCATTTTATTTTTCTTAAAAAAAAAAAAAAGTTACAGTGGGGGAGATCATCCCCCCACTTAATAGAGTTGTCTTATGTGCCAGCTACAGGCGCAACTTGACTTGACATTCACAGAGTTCAGTTAATGGCACTTCTGCTTCCAATTTGGTGACCTTTAGTGTTTGGCTCCAGGAAGTGGCAACAGTTAAGTAAAATACTTCCATTAAAAAAAAAAAAAAAAAAGCCTGCTCAACCAATCCAAAAAGTAAATCACACAACCCCCTTTCCGAGTGGCCACAAAACACTTGCAAACAGGTAAGTGTCATTATCCATTTGCAGTGTGTCTGGCACCAAAAGCAGTACTGAAACCTTAAAAGGGGACAAAACCCCCAAGATCAAGCATAATGTCACTTTCACATTTTTGTTTAAACTTGCAAAGATGGAAGAAAGCCCTTAAATGGTAAACCCAAAGAAAAATCCACTGATGAGCTTAGAGGTTACTGAAGGTTCCCAGAAAAAGGCCAGAATGGACAGGACAGCTTTGACCGCTTCCCCCCGTTGTGGTGGCCAGAACGAGCCACCCGAGAAAACCCTTTCCTGGTGATGGCCGTGGAGGAGACGTGGCCGAGGAGCCGATGGTGTGGCAGACTGGGACCCCAGCAGAGCCCTGTCCTGCCGCAGGACTGGGCAGAGCAGGGTAAGCATCTCCGCGTTTCCTTTCTGCCCTGCTGCATCCCCTGGTACCCGGCTCCTCCACACAAGGTACGCTTAGCAAAAGCTTCCCAACTCTGTGAGCGTGTGTAGAAAAAAAATTAATAAGCACAGAAGTGTTCATCTTTTCAGGAAAATGAGCAAAACTGGAGCGGCCAAGGCGGGAAATTAGTTTGTGTTTTATTGTCATGACAGAGGCAGAGGGCCAGACCACCTTGAGAAGTTGGGGCTCCCCGTGTTGCCAAAGATCAGTACCGACTACCTGGTTTCAGGCAAAAAACCCAAAAAGCAGCGAATCAAGTCAATTCCATAAGAGTTTTGAAAACAATTAATTGCTGCATGTTCCTGTCACCTAGTTTGTTTACTATATAAATGTTGATATGTTTAAACAACCATTCTCCTCCCTGGGCCCGTCTGTCATCAGAGAGCAACCACCAGAATAGGAAACGATAAAGCCCTGTGGACAACAGCGGGGAGCACACCAGGACCACTGACAGGGCTGGAAGCAGCCGGTTTTATAGAACTGTGGATGGTCTACAAGAGCCGTACCGTAGCTTGAGCACACAGGCACAGAGACCACGAGGGAAGGAGCTGCTGGCTCCACGGCACGATGGATGGCAGGGTGCTGCTCTCCGCCTCTGCGCTCGCACCTTCTCCGCTTTCAGGCCCTTTTCTCTTCCCTTAAGACTTGTTTTGCTTCTTCAGTTTTTCGTTGTGAACCCACTTTCCCCCCTGCAACGTGTGCGGCTTGCAACAAGCATCTCGCGTCGAAGGCAAAAAGGTATTGCACAAATTTGGCACGTGAATACTGCATGAATGGGGAAGGTCTGGGTTTTTTCCTTGGGTGAACACAGACTGCAGAAGTCTCAGCGCAGAACAAAAAGAGAAGCAGCCGCGCTCAAGCTCAACAATAAAACTTGGTGTAAGGAAGATCGGGCTCTCGCTGTCACAGCAAGTCTAACAAAGGTGAAAAAAACCCATAGTGTAACTTTGGGCAAAACTACCATCAACTGGTCCAGTGTTTCTTACCAGGCTCAAGAAGAACCCAAATGTCCACATCCTCTGTACAAAAATTAGCAGCTTTAGGACAACATTATTACTCTGAACACAACAATCTCTGTCGCTTCTGCAGGTCTACCTGTCCCCTTGCACTCGTCAGCGTCTGAGGCTGCGCTGCTTACTGCATCGCTCGCCGGGGAGCACGTATCTCTGATTTATTGAGAACTGTAAGAGGACATCGGCAGCCTAATGGAGGATGGAAATTGTTAGGTACAGTAGTTAATTGACAGTATATACAGCAAAGGAGGAAGGGAGAGGGAAGGTAGAGGAGGAAAGTGCAAATGAGCGCTTTCCATGCGTACGAACGCAAGATGTACATCAAACAAAGTGGCAATCATATGGACACTCAATACAACATCGACATCCTGCTGCTCTGTTTGTTTTAATGTCTGCACTACCAAGCAATCACAAATGGATGGCCTGAGTGAGAAAGGAGAAGAGGGAGGGAGAGCAGGGAGGTTAACTAAAATGCAAGAAAGCTGTTTGTTTACAAAGTCCTTGCATTGAACTAGATCCTCACAATATTCACACAGTGAGAACAAAAAGCCGATGGCCAAAGGAAATATTTGGTTTGGGGGCTGGAGGAGAGAAGTCAAGTGGCCACTATCAAAGTGCCATCTGCACAGTAGGAGACAAACTGGATGTTCACTTTGCTTAGTCTAGAGTAGGTTCGATCCAATTTAAGTAATCTGGTTTTTTTCCTGAATGAAAATCCTGTGAGAACAGTTGGGGAAGGGGGGAAATCTGGGTGAGTTCACTGTATATTCTTGGGTCAGAACCAGAAACCATCTCTAAAAGCCCCAAGACAGCCAACAGCAGACCGTAAGTCATTATTCACAGGCTATCAATTCATTCCTTTCCAATGGTCACTTAAGCATTTTGTCCACTTAAATTGAAAACCCAAACCCTGGTTCTAAAAACAGGTAGGGCAATGCCAGGACACTCATTTCCCAGGAGCAGGAATCCCAGAGGCACTGCCTTTTGGAATAAAAGTACAGATCATAGCCCATGCTCCTTACTTTTTGTCCCTGCTGGTCTGTGCTCCTCTCCTGGAGCAGTCCATCAGAGATTCTGGGCCTCCTGGTAATTAAAGCCATTCTTGGCAAAACTAATTTTTGCATCATTGGTCAAATCATTCACATCATCTACATTACTATTAAAAACCAGTGGAAACTATCTAAAATAGATTCATGGACTCTTAAAATGCAGAAGGCTGATTCTCATTGAAAAATCAGCTTGTTTGGGTAGGATTTTCTTCAATGCGTTTGGTGAAAAGAAAAAGTACTAATTTAAAAAGTAACTTTTAAGTGCACATGGGCTATAAAAACAAACATACGCTGCCTAAAATGCAGTCAGAGTTTGAGTCACAACAGGTTTTGCTTTTTTTTTTCTTCCTTTTTTTTTTTTTTTTTTTGGTGTATACAAACACAGCAGGCAACCTGGGTGCTTGGACTTTCTAGACAGGCAGAAGAATGTTGCACAAGTCTAAGTTTCAGTCAATTCAACTTTGCAGTGGATCCCTCTTTCCTTTAAAGAAACACAAAAACAAACAGAAAACACCCCCCCTCCCCCCCATGGTTTCTTTCTTGGAATGGCTGCACCTCTTATTATAAGATGGCTTCATTTTTGTGATCTATGAAAGGAAAAGGAAATAAAGTGCTTCTTGAGAATAAATCAAAATAAATATACATATTTAATGGCAGGAAAAAAAGTTCTGAAGGGCTACCTCCAGCCAAGTCTTTTCTCAGATGAGTCTTTTCCCCCATAACTTTTTCAAGAGCAATCTGCACAACAGTTGAAGATGCCAAAAGTTGCTTTAGCAGCAGAGTTGAATTCCCCCAAGTCTGTGTCTGCTCCATCACTGGTTTGTAAAATCTGTGCAAAACACCTTTGCCCAAAGTGCTGCTCCTCCTGCACAACAGCATCAAACAAAATACAAAAGAAAGAGGAGAAGGAAAAAAAAAACCCAAAAACAAAAACCCAACCAAAAAAAAGAAGGGGAAAAAAAAAAATCCACCTGGTTACATTGACTTCATCCCGTTGGCAGTGGTGTTCTCCGAGATCCCGTCGCTCACAGCTGCCGAGTCGTGGAGGCCGGAGTAATCCTTGAGTTCAGAGTTTGTCAGGAGCAGGGGCTGCTCCCCCTTCTTGTGCGGCAGGAGGGGCTGCCGGGTGTAATGTTCCCCGTCCGGGATGTTCTCGGGCAGGTTCTGGTTCTTGCTTTCCGGCAGCAGCAGGATGCAGATGATGCAGATGAGCGTACAGCAGGCGAAGATGACGTGGTGGAGGAAGTAGCCTTTCTGGTTGTGGAGCTCCATGATGGGGGCGGTCAGGCGGCCAAAGCCGGCGCTGGCCAGGACCAGCCCCAGCCCACCTCCCCTGCAAACACAGCAGAGGTCAGAGCCCGGCCCCGCTGCCCGCTCCTGCCAGCACAGCCCCCTCGGCACTGCCGGGGGGAGCCCGCAGCCCTGATGGCTCCCCCAGACTAATCCCCTCTCTGCGCATCCAAAATCTCGAAGGCAAACCCGGGTCGCTCACAGCTTTCGTACTGCACAGCTACTCCGGTACGGAGCTGCTTTGCTGTTGCAGATCGTTACTGCCTATTTGCCTCAGTGTGGGGAAATAACTGTACTCAAGTGTCTTTTCTGCCCCCACCTAAGAAGAAGAGGAGCTTTATCACGTGAGTGTGTAGACAGCCCTCTAAAGTATTCCCGCGTCCAAGTATTCCCGTATTTAGTGAGGAAAAACCAGATTTTGCTTAGCACGCCAGCCTTCTCCAGCTTAGACAAGACACACCAAGAAGCAGTAGGCGCAGAAGTCAATTCTGGCTGCCTCTGAAGTATCTGCCATCAATCAGCAGTGGAGGCAGGAGATTAGACTTTACAGGCCACTGCCTCGATCCATTATACCAAACACTGAGTCCATAAAAACATGTTGTGGCTGGAACCTATCAACACACCGTTCTAACAAAATGCATAATCTTCAGAAAAAGAAAGTAACAGAGCTAGTAGTCAGAATAGAGAACAAGAGTTTGGGATTCATTTCCAAGACCTCCTCTTAACTCACTGTATTCGTTGAGGTAGGTCCCTCACTTCACACTTCCTTGCTCTTCGTGTGTATTTTTGTATCGCAGAAAGGTTACAAAAAGGTTAGCATTGGTGAAATGCTTAAATTTTAAATAGGTACATTTATAAAGTATTCTTTATGGCAGAAATGCTTATTTATTAAACGCAGTGTGCTTGTGTATTGAGATCATACATGCACACCAAAAAACAGTGAAAACGCATTAAAGCTTAAAAAAAACCCATGTGAAAATAACTTCATTTTCCTCCAGATTTCCAGCATGGAAATCGCTTACGCAGGCCAAATCCAGTGCTCTCGCCTGATGCTCAGCCACGCAAGCAACCTCCCTTGCAATTCCTCGCCCTGCTCATCAGCGTCTCTCCAGGTCCCGGCGCCGGCAGGCCCGGCACACCGCTGGCCACGGCCACCTGCGCGCACCCACCTCATTTTGGGGCACAGCTCACACCGCCGGGACCTGTCCCCGCCGGGTGACCCTGCACGGAAGCGGCACCGCAGGCGTTTCTCTGGGGCAGACCGTTCCCTCCTCCCGCCGCGGCACGACCGAGGTCTCTGGCCAGCAGAACGTCACCCTCGAGTGACTCGTTTTAGCAAAATCTCTGCGAGCGGCAGCTTGTCCTTCGTTTTCCAAAGACCCTGCTGCCTGCGGAGGGAGGTCTCCCCTTGAGCTTAATGGCTGGCACCCTGCTCCCCGCTCCCCTACCAAGCTCTCCCGGGCAGCACGCTTCCTGCAGCTCCTCCGGGAGATGCCATCTATTCCCAAACCCTCTGGTGATCAGACCAGACGGGCTCAGGTGCTTCAGTTCCTGGCCCAATGGCAGAGATGTAATTATTAACAATAACCAGACCTCACAGAAGACAACTGCAGAAGGCTAATGAACTGCTTTACATCAACTACTTGGGAAAAAAAGTTTCATTGACTGTTGAGCATACCAGAAATCACAGCACTATAAACCTACAAATGCCAAATTCATTCAGCCAACCACTGTGTTAAAGCTAATCTTCACCCAATCCTTTCCAAAATCCACTGCTGCTTACTTGACAGCTGCAGGGCAGCAAACACAGGTTTCAAAAGATGCTCTTGGGACACTGACTGGATCAAAAATTCACGTACGTACCTTCTAACTCTCCAGACTCAGCAGAGCATCTTTCACAGACAACAGTGATTTCCCCAAATACTGCAAAAGCCCTTATTAAAAACTTGCCAGCTTTCCGATGGCAATTTAGAAACCCAGCTGAATGCAGCCATTGTGCAACTGGCCTCCCTGCAACTTCATTAATACACTCACATGAGTAATCGACACAACCAGCCCCGAATGCATAGCAAATCACTTTCCAAGCTGGCTCCGGAGCAACAAAAGCCTGGCTCATTTACATCAGTGTTTGCTACAGCTAAATTGTATCTCAACCCCTGAGAAGGACCTGAGGTGAGTTTTAAAAGCTGCTGTAGAAGGACATCAAGCAAGCTGAAAGGAAACAGGAAAAGGCAACAACAAAGACGGCTCTGTCATTATGGGTCAAGTGGCTTCAGATTTGGAGGGGAAAAAAAAAGTTTTTCCATATGACGTCAGTAATTAGAGCAGGCGTTACTTTATCCAGTGCCATCAAAACCTGGCAGAAGGTGGCTTGAAAATACATTTTGGCATGCATCCTAGAAGATTTTTTTTTTTAAATGTTTGACTATACTGCAAATATGAACATGGGGAAAAAAAAAAAAAGGAAAACTGAAAATACTACCAGGAATTTTTTGTTGTTCACATGCACATCAGGAAAACCGGTACAGGGCAAGAAAGGCAGCACCCTCATAATTCACACTGGTTTTGCAGGCACCATGGGGCAGCAGGTGGAAACCAGAAACATTCAGGGTCTTTTGGGGCACCGCTCCTCCTCAGCACGAGGTCTCCTGTGGCAGGGGGCCAGCATCTGTACTTCAAACACGCTCCAAGGTGCGGAGCGGAGCCGAGGGAGGGAGCGCGAGGGCTGCTGGCACCCACGGCCAGACCCAGCTTCTCCCCTCGCACCTCTGCCTGGCAGCAGCTGCTGTGGGGGGCTTGCCCACGGCAGGGACCCACGGGTGATGGGAGCCGCTTCCCCGACCCCTGCTTGCCCAGCAGCAGCGAGGCAGGATGGTTTGCGTGAGGCTTACGGTCCTGACGTGGGCAAATTGCAGAGAGACCTTGGTCCGAAATTTTGTCCTCAGAAAAGGCCTCCCTGTTCAGGGAAGGAGAATTTCCTCGCACGCTACCGCAGTGTTTTTTCAGAGAGCGGCAAAACATCCTCGCTGATGTTCTTTGCTTGCACCAGGCGAAACCTAAGAAAGGGGACTTGCCCTTCTCAGCATTGCTCAGGGGAGCAGAGAAATGTTAATCCTATCTTCAGATGACCATTTGTCTGTCCTGAGCAAATGGGTCGACACACAGCATGGCTCAGAGTACAAAAGAGCCAGAGCGCTACTCAGGCTGGAGGAGACTTTGGGAGAGCACCTACTCCAGCCTCCTGCACAAAGCAGGGCCAACACTGAATCCAGACCAGGTTTTTAGGGCTTTGTCCAGTCAGCTCAGCCACTTCTTGAAGTCAATCCCTGAAAACCTCCATGTTTTTTCCCTGCCTTTCCTGTACATAAGTGACCTTGTTGTGTGCTCAGTCCTAGGTCAGAGCTTCAGTAACACACCAGGATGCCCTTGGTCTCACGGGGCAAGGCACCACCTTGGAAAAGCCAGGACTGGTTCAGGTCCCAGTAAACAGCACTGTACCCCACTGGAAATTCGGCTTGAGACAGCTGTTGATGGGTAAAACTCCTGATTTGGTCATCGCTGCTCACTCTTCATTTCTTTGGCCGGGTGGCCACAAAAGCAGGACATAGAGATAGAAAAACCTGATCTCTCTTCCATTTGGTAGTATCTGAGCATGCAGAGGATGGGGAAAGGATAACATCATGCTTTCCTCAGCCTACTCCTATTTCACAGCCATGCAAACTGCAGTAGTGTTCCCATCAAGATTATTAGGGATGGATTATTGGTGCCACTTAGCGCTTACATTCAGCTTTTGGAAGGCACTCGGTACTGAAGCCCCCATGCAAGGAATGGGAGCTCCAGGCGAAGCTCTCCTACCTAGCGCCAGGAGACCGGGGTGCAGTGTGAGGGTACAAAGGGCCCCTCTGCGCCATGTGGTAGCGTGGGACCTTGGCGTTTCTGGAGCAGGCGGCACCTCTTGGCGATGAAGATGGTTGTTTTCCTCCTACACCGCTGTAACCGTTCACCTCAACACCACAGCAGTAGAGCTGGATGGGTGCTACGGCTTTGCTGTGATGCCACTGATAACGGCAGTGCTGCTTTCCTCCCTCAGGGATGGGGGATTACAGGTAAAGGATTTGATCAGGGAAACCCCAGAGACGGCTCCAGTGCTCTCTCTGCCTCCCTTTTCCTTAAGCTTCCTTGAGATTCAACCAAAAGCATATTAAGATGGTCTGAAACGCTAAAGGCTATCCAAGGCAGTATTTTGGAGAACAGGTTATGAGGGAGCAGACAGATCCCACCAAAACGCAAGACACGAGGCAGCTTAACCACACCTCTGCCCGAGGCAGGTTTATGCACCGTCCTGAGCTCCACCTCCTAATTACAGCCCTGAGTGGATCTTATCAAGAGCTTCACGGTGGTAGGACCGCAAAGCGCTGCCGAGTGTCATCATCCCTATTAATAAACAGGGACCCTGAGGCACATCCAGCTATCGTCACTCGCCTGGTGTCACCCAGCAGTGTCAGGGGAAGCAGAATTTTGGCTCCCAGCCAGAATTTTGTCCCCTTCCCTGTAGCAACATAAGTGATTTAAGGAAAAAAGCTTGCTAAGTTCACACTGTGCATCTGACCCTACTTGGCAGATTCTTTTCTGGTTGACATGGCCAATTCCTTATCTATATGTCTTTCAAACAGAGACAAGGAGAAAAGTAAAGAGGTATAAACCCACCAAACTGACTGACACACACATAAGTAAATAGCTGCTAGTGTTTCGGGCTGTATAATCTCCTCACCACTCACACTGCCTTTCCCTGTGGCAATAATGTTATCTGTAAAATACATTCACAAAGTCAGATAGCCTGGAAGAAAAGGCCACATATCAAGGAGACTCTGGCTACTCAGCTGACGGTTTTGCTACAATACTTTTGCAAAGTTATTAAAAAGGCATACAATTTGGAGAAAAAAAAGAAAAAGAAGAGCATCCTCTTCCCTCCACCCTCTCTCCTTCCCACCCGTACGACCTACATTCCTGGGAAATTCAGTGGAGTCAGGGTGGACTCCTGAATAGCTGTGGCGTTGCTGAAAGCATAATCCAGAACCCAAAAGCACAACCTTTGTGCTGTGAAAGGTAACGGCGAATACATAAAATTGTACAAAAACCCGACTATACAAAGACATTTTACGGGAAGCTCTCTGGTGAAGATCATTTGCCCGATTTCTACTATTGCCCAGAATGAAAACGCTCCTCTTCAGAAAAACTTTGAGCCTCTAAGATAGATCTGGGTGCAAAGAGAAAGATGACTTTATCCGTAATAACAGCAGACCACTCGCACAGGTGCTGCTGTAGGCGAGGCAGACTCGCAGAGCACCTATACGCACCAAAAACATTTAACACCGCGTGTCACAACACCTCCTTTCCACCGAAGCACCCCTATAGCTAGGCTGATTAACATGCCCTAGGGAGGCAGGGATTGCCTGCACCTATGTCCTCCTCTGCACACTTGTGGAATTTCTCTTTTAATATCAAGCCGTAGACTCACATGGTCACTGCTTGTCCAAATCCAGCACAGTAAGCAAAGCAGTAACGTGGTTCAACCGCACGATCTGGTTCAGCTAAGTATTTGAGACCTCATCGCACTGCAAACAAATGCAATTCATACGATGCCTGGCCTGCTGATAATCACCATGATGGGACACAAGGTGGAGCCATCGGAAACAAAGCCTCTCTGTCTACAGACAGGTATTTACTTGGGCAGACTGACTGCAGCGACATTAAATTAAAGAGCAGCCCAAAAATTGCTGCAAGGTCTCCAGTTATGGGGGATTTCCCCTCCCATACAATGTGTTAAGTTACACAGCCAGTTATCAATTAAATGAGGATAATTTCAGCCCCATACTTTGAAGAGGGGGGGCTCCAAAGTCTCACCTGATTACTGTGGGTGTGATTTCAGCACAGAAGAACACACTGAGGCTTCCAACGGCATGCGAAGAAAACATACCCACGATGGAAAATGCGGTAGAGAATTTGTCTTTGACGCTGTCACTCATACCTGCCAAGACAAGTGTTTTCATAAAAAGCGAGAATGAGGCCAAACTTCCAAGGAAGAAAACAAGAAAACAGGTTTATGTTACTCATTCTCCCTAGACAAGAATTTGAGTCATTTCTGTAATACTAATTTAAAACTGGTATTTATAAAATCCATTCCCCAAGCACCTGAGACACAAACATACGTGGAAAAAAACATCTGTCATGCCAAAAATGGCAGCGATCTCTGAATTATTTATGCCCAGCCACCACAAAAAAGGTAAAAACCAAGAAAAAACATATCTTTGGGCAGTCTTTTAGGCACCAGCCACTTCCCTCCCACGTTTGACAGACAAGCGGAGGCAGGCAACATTCATCAAGCTGCCAAACATCTGGTACAGCTCGGTGGCTTAGGCACTGGAGAGGCTCACAGGACAAGAGAGGGAAGAAATAAAAGTGCTCCCATCTCCGTGCTAAGCCTCGACACGTGATCAGTCTGCAGACTCTGTTGTAACCCCCAGCTTGACAGCCTTCACCTGACAACTCTGGGAGAGAAAAGCTGCTGCCAAGGCCGGTGAAGCACTCCCCTAAGTCACTGTGTCCAGCAAGGCTGTTCGCTCAATCATTTCACGGCTGGATGGCAGCAAGGTTTCTGGGAGCGAACAGTGTCTATCAAGCACAGGGAGAAACCCCAGTAAATCCAAACAAAGCTAAAGGAAACTGTCTCCTGGCCACTATGACAACACATCCCTCACTTCATCCCCGCTCGCCACCTTCTGCAGGGGCGGGATATCTGATCCAGGGTTGTACAACCTCATGCGGTCCGTCCTGGCCAGCGAGAGGCCATATTCGCAGACACTATTGCGCCATAGGAGGGGAACAAATCCTGATGGCGACACTGGGGAAAGGACTGGAGCTTTGCAGCCAATGCCCCCCACCTTCCTTCAGCCAAGTCCCAAGATCTGCCTGGAGAAAGGGCTGCTCATCTCTCTGGGTTGGATGCAACAAAAAATAACACCTGCTTTTGTTCTTGTTGAATATATCAGCTCTCGGGAGAGCAAAAGGTATTTGTGAATTCTGAGGTTACAACTTTGGAAATATGCTACAGCCTGCTCAGGGCTAAGCCCTTTCTGCAGTGCTCCCCATGTCTGTGGGAGAGGGCAAATACTGCCAGCAGATAGGAACATGAGCGCAGCACCTTGCAAACTAAGGGTCTCTGGGGTGCCTGGCACCTTCTGCATAGCGGGTGAGGCTGCAGCAGTGACCCCACAGGGAGGCACAACTGCTCAGCAGAACAGACCTTGGAAAAGCCAGGCAAGGACAGGTCCATTAAATCAAATACAGAAGGGTAAGTTTTGTTCCCCTGCAGCCTGTCACTGTATTGCTGTTACAGTACTTCAGGCTGGGATAAGGTGCCCAGGGAAGTATTTTCTAAGGTGTCTAAGTCCCCTTATCAGAAGGGACTTTGGCATCTCAGATCTTTCTGGAAAAGACTGAACTGGGAATGTCGCTTCTGAGAAGGAGACTTTCTGAGAAAGCCTTGCCCCATATATAAAGCTGAACCTTGGGGGACCTCTGCACCCTCTCTTGACATGCAGAGGCGAGTAAGACTGTGGAGAGGATGCTACGCCAAGAGACTGCACATAAACAAACAGGCCTGCCTACGAGCGCGGTCCCAAGGCACTGTGTAGAAGTGGGCTTTTGCCCCCGCACGCCTCTGCGGTGGCAGCTCCGCTCTGGGTGCTTTGGCCCTGGCATTTGGGGTCCACCCGCTCCCAGGCGAGCGCATCCAGCATGATGCAGACTTGTCTGTAAACCATACCTGAGTCTGGAAGTTGACTGTATTTTCCGATCACTGGATCCAAGACCACAGAAGTTAGAGTAGCATAAAAATAAGAGAGAAAGGGAGAGAAACCAAGAACATACTGTTATGTATTTATTTATCCAAAGGAAAAGAAAAAAAAAAAGGTAAATCCCACATGCCACCCTCCTTTCCCATGCCACGACTGGCACATCTTCCCATGGCCACCAGATAGGGCATGCCGTTTCGAGGCCCCTTTCAGCTGGAGGACAGCATGCTAATGAGACAGTGATAACAAACGCAGCAGTAAAGCATTTTTAAGAGCCCCAGAATTACCACTGGGATTAACACAAAGGCCTCTTTGTCGTTAACGAAGGGGGAGAAGAGAAACTGCCCTCATGCTGCGGCCCCAAGGGAATGGCCAACAGAGGCTTTAGTTACAGAGCAAAACTCTGGACATCAGCACCATCACGCTGGTGCGGACCTATTCCTTGCCAAACCCCTGAGCTGGCGGTCCATGAATCACGCTAGCTACCAGGTGCCATGCATCCTAACTGCAAAGGAGCACAGGGCAGTATTGGGCAGCAAGGGGAAGGGCAGTGGCACGACCTGGGCCACCAGCTCTGCTGGTGATCTCCCACCAGGCTCCTGAGACATCCCAGGTGACACCCCAGGGTCCAGAGGAAGGGACCTCAAGGTCTGTCATGGGTTTGCTGCTGATGGAGAATACCCCTTTCCTTCTCTCACCCTCCTTCTCAAATTCTGATTTAATTTGCTAATTACACCCAAATTATGCTAAGCTAAAACATGCAGGAGGCTGTAACAGATTTCATAATCAGCAGGGTCACTGCTTCTCTCCAAACACTGTCTAGCTCTTCTGAGAAAGAAGGGGGGCATGGTCTAGAGCAGGGGGAGACAAGCTGCTCCGAAGTTCAAGGCTGCCTTTCCCTCCTCTTCTCAGAAAGAAAGGGGCAAGGGCAGAGTGGGGAAGGCTGACGGGCACGCAGCCCTGAGAGAACTCCAGGTGCCAACGCAGCAGCAAGCACCTAGAGCCCACGGCTGCTCTTAGTTTTAGCAACTTTGTTCACTAAAGCACCTAAACCCATCATGGAAAAGGTTGTAATGATTCCTACAGGGTGTTCCTCCCCACCTCCCTCACTCCATTTTTACTGTTGAAAAACCACAGCCAGATTTTCATGTCTCTGGAGCAGACTTACACAGTTCTGGCATACTTTCTTTCCACTAAGAAATTGCACGTTTATTACCTCAACAGTCTCAACAAACATCTAATGTCCTTAAAGAAAAATAAATTAGATTAATCTAGTGTAGAGAGACCCTGACGGACACCAACACAAAAGCATGGAGTTTTGGGAGATGGCACATGCACAGCGTGCATCTGCATGTGGTTGGTCACATCCATCAACGGGCTGGGAATGAGATGGGGCCAGGCGGCTTCTCCCACTCTCAGCTGGGACAGCTGGACATGGTAAACATGTGCTCAAAGGGACTGTAAACTTCTGTGCCAAGGTGGGAGCAAACACACATGATTTTGGAGTTTCCTCCATGTCATGAAAGAGGTTCCCTGTTTCCCTCCTACACTCCCACAAACAGCACATTTGCTAAAGCTTTACTTAGTAAATGCTTTCAGGAAACACGGTCTGTAAATATGGACAGCTCTTGCTGGCTCAGGGTTGCCTTCAGCATGCAGGAACGTGAAATCTTTCCATCCTCAATGCAAGAAACTCTTTCTCGCTAAAGCCCTTAATTATTTCTAAACTTGGAAATTAAAAACAGCAACAACCAGTATTCTGGTGTTTTTCTTATAGCCAATTTGTCCGAAGCATGTCTCAACCCTCTTCCCCCTTCCTTTGGGTAAGGTTTCATGGACAGGGGTCTAACGACTGGCAACTGTGAGAGTGGCAAAGCACATCCCACCTTCCCTCTGCTTCAACACCTCTCTGATCCATCACGTTCAACTTCCTCAACCAACAGAAAATTAAGACAAGGCAATAAAATAAAAAAAGAAAAGGGAATATTTATGTAGCAGTTTTAATACCTGAAGCAGCTCAAAAGGGCCAGAGAAAGGTCACTGCCTGCAAAGGAGGAGGTGGGACACTCTTGCTTTTGGCAGGAACAACCCATTTGGGAAGCTGTGTCACCTCACGAAATTGTGCGTATACGTTCACATGGACTACACATACATACCATGTTAAAAGTAGGGTCTCTCAGCTGCATATTGCAATGCTACATGTATATGACTCACATGTAGCAAGATGCTTGGAGCAGGCAGAGGACATACACCTATTCCTTTAACTTCTGCTTCTTTGGAAGCTATTCAAGAAACAGACTCAAGTGAGAAAGTTTTCCCTTTCCAACCCCTACTCAGCTCTTTCCCCAGAGAGTATTCCACTGAAATAAAATTAGAAGTGCTTTTTGTTTGTTTGTTTGTTTGCTTTTAAGTGACAGCTCTAGTAGCAGCCCCAATGTTCATACGAGCTTCACTACAGGGACTCATCCAGAACACAATGCCTTTTGTTAATGAACCTAAGACAAGTATTTGGGGAATCCTTCAAATGAATTCAGCTTCTTAAACTAAGCAGGTGTACAGCATGTCAAATCTGAGCAAAGCAAAGGAAATGCTAGTATTTTCTGGTCCCTTATTTGCATGGCAAACTCGTGTGGTCCAGAAAAACTCATCTCCAACTTACAGTTGAGAAGGCCCAGCTGCAGAAGCGATGCCAGAGCTGTAAGGATCATGAAAAGCAGGAGTCCTCCTCTCCTCCCCAGAAACCCGACCACCGGGCACATGGCCAGGCAGGATGCCAGCGCAATCCCGGCCATGGTGTAGTAGTCTGCATAGAAGTTGTGCGTAATCGCCATCTTCGCTTCGTGCCCCATCATGCTTTTCGCAAAACAGTGGTGTATGCCGTAACCAGTCAGCCTAGAGGGAACAGGAGAGGGCAAGAGGACATCATTGCTGAGAAGGCAGCCGTGCCCTGCAACGTAATTCAACTTGGGAACGTGATAATGGGGAAAGAATTTCTTCTGCTGCAGAAATGCAACACCTGGTGCAAAAAGACTCTACTCGGACTTCTAGGTGATACTGTAAAAATAAGCAATGATCATAAGAAACAAAAGAAAAACCCCTATACAACCAGACATTTGCAATCTGCTGGCTTCATTTGTTGCTCAAGATCAGGGTGCAAGCAACTTTATAATGACTCCTAGCGTCTAACTGGTTATCCCAGCGTGTTTCAGAACTCCCCTATCTTGAGGAGGTCGTCTCTCCGTTCCCGGTGCATCTGCTGACAGCCACAGAGCCAGTGCTGCTGCGATGAAGCAGCCTGTGTGCTTGAACAGCAAAACACCACGCAGTACAGATGTGTCTTCCAGGAAGACCCACCTGCCTGTGGCATTTGGCCGTACTAAAGACTGCATCTCACTTCCCAAGCTAGCCTGTTACAACTGAAAACCCCTTAGAAATGAGTACTTGAGGTCACACGTGCTGCAAAGATTATTACAGTGATGAAACGATAAGCCCTAATTCAATCTACATTTTTACACCACCCTTCACAGCAATGCATCTACCCTTCTTTTAAAAGTTTCTTCGTGATGCCAGTGATCAACATCTTGCCACTCTATTTCATTCTTCTTTCTCCTGTCTCCCCTTGCCTCCCCAAAAAAGAAAAGAGAGAAGAGGGAAAAGAAGAAGAAGAGGGAAGGGTGAGCAGGGATCTGGAGGTACAGAAGTCGGATGAGAGGCCCCAGCCATCACCCCTGACAGGGTACAAAACTGCGGCAGAGCTGCTATGGGAGGTTACTGCTCCCAACTGTCCCCATCGCAGCACAAAAACCCCTGTCAGCAAAGGCCTCCTGCCCCTGGCATTTAGATCAGACAAACCTCCTGTCACAAATTAATTGTGCCTGACAGAGCAGCAGGCGTGGGTCCAGGTCTCCAAAAAATGAATGGCAGGTACACTACACTGATACCCCTCTATCCTGAATGTCAGGAATTTGAAGCTCTGTCAGTGTAAACTGGATATTAATATAAGCATAGAAACAGGTGGGGGAATACACAATCTCTGAGCACATGACAGCCCCGGGCCTGGGGAACTTCTCTTGCAATCTTGTGACTCAATGCTATAGTTCAAAAATACACCCCCAATACCAAACACCTTCCCCTCTAAAAAAAACCCAGCACAAATACTTGCTCTTATACAAGAATGTCATTTGCTTTGGATATCTAGATTATAACAGATTCCTCCCGTAAGTGAAATATTAATCAGCAAAACAATACTTAATAAGAGGGCAGAGTTAAACAGTGTGTATCTTCTCTCTTTCTCTTCTGTGCATGCAAACACACTTGCTAAAGTTATTTAGGCCATGACCTATAAACCAAATTGATGTATCATCTGCACTTTGCTTTCCAGCCTGCTTCCCCAGGAATTACTCTATTATCTTAACTTGCTAAGCAGCTCAGAACAGTTGCTTTTAAAACTAAATACGTTTATCTCCCTTGATGTCTCGTAATTCCCTGCAAAAGGCTCCTTCTCTATGTTCCATGCTACGCAAATTTAGCAGAGCCCCATCTAACAGGAATAACAGAATTAAAATTCAATAGTTTTTTTTCCACCCCCTACAAACAAACATGAAGGCTATTTCCTCAAACACACATCTGCTTCATGGGCTTCTTGGACAGCAAACAGCCTCCGTGCACTATTGCCAGAAGTCACTCTTTGGGCTGCCTAGTTCTGGTTTAGGGAATTTCCAAATGTGCGTAATTAAAAAGGGTGAGGGAGAAGGGAAGAATTCCCCACATAAACATTTTTCACGAATACCGTTAACACTGACTATTAAATCTATCAGCTCAGCCTAAGAGGAAAATGCTGTTTCAGAACAGAGGAAGTCACCCACTGGGAGGTGGGAGAGAGACACAAAAATTATAAAACCAGAGTTGGTTCCGCAACAGATAACACGGGAGACCAACGCCTGAAGTCTGTGTGCCTCTGGGTGACTGCCCAGATCTGCCCAGCACAGGGGCTCTCCTCTCTGGGTTATGACTGATCTATGAGCCTGCTAACAGGAACGAAGGCTGCAGAGTAGGTCCCTGAAGTGATTAAAAAAAAAGCCACAAGAGAGCCACATACTTCTAAACAGAGCAGAGGATGGGGGATTTCCAGTGTTCTCCCCACCTCCCATCTGAAAAAAATAACGAAAGGAATTCAAATGAGCATTTTTATAAGATTGAAAAATTTGAAAATCCACTGCCGCTGCCCTTCCAGAAATTGGGTTTGGTTAGGGGCTAAATCTGCAGCCCGTCTATTTCCTCTGTACAAGGTGCTCAGTTCTGGGCAGAAGGTCTCGGAGCCTGTAGCCTGCAAAACCCTCAGGCAGATGCCTGGTTTTGTCCATGTAGGCATGTCCAAGCTGAAGCCTTAGGACACAGGCATCACATTGCTCTGTGGGAGACTGCACATTCTCCCTGCGTGCCCCATGCGCGATTTGGGAGAGCTGAAGCACTTTGTAACCTGCTTTTGAAGACCTATCAAGGACAGCTGTTATACAAGGGAGCAGGCTTGTATTTACTGGCAAGCAACATCTTTCTCTGCAATACAGATATATCAGATGTAAACAACTTGAACTTGCACTCCTGTGGCATCAGTGATTTCAAAAATCCCACCCAGGGTGCCAGCAGCAGATGTCTGCATGCATGAGCATGTACCAGCACATATCCATGCAAGACCACTGGTGACAGCAACGCGCTTGCAGCACGACACCTGAGAAAACACATGGTGCTGCTCCCTGAAACGGCCAATGACTTCCTCCACATTCCATAAAAATAATTCCCTGCAACAGCTGGTGTTTTTCCAGGATCATTTATCAGAGACACAAGTGAGGGGTCCCACACTAAGAAACACAGGAGCTCCCCCATCATTTTCCATTACTGCTTCCAGTTCACCAACCACACAACTATTCAAACAGAAGGAGATCGGACTTACGAGTTCACACACAATACTACGATGTTTTTCCACAGGTTCCTGGTTCCCACCACTTTAACAATGCAGACTTTCTTCGGTCTCCTGGCAATCTCCTTTTCCAGCTCTGAAACAAACCAAACGAAAATTATTCTTTCACTGGGGAGAATGAGGAGGATAAGCTTTGCTTGTGAACTACAGATATTCTGAGGGATATTCTGGAGAGCAGGACACTATTGATTTCACTAACAGCAGCTATAAAAACGCTAAACTACTTGCCTAAAGTCCACCTCAGGTTTCTCCTTTTCTTCCGGGCTTCCCTTAACCTTCTTGGGGCTGAAGAACTGCCCAAGAACTCCTTCACACCCCAAAGCTTCTCCCAGTTTAAAACGTGTATGTAGAATGGGGGCAGTATGGAGCTTGATCCCAGCAAGCGTGATATAAAATTTCCTGAAGAACTTCAGGATTCTGCTAATTTTTAAATCCCCACAGGCAGGACTGTGCTTGTACAGGATTGCTCTCAAAGACAGTCTCCTTAGCTCTGTTACAAGATCTGCTGCATTTCTGCACTGCACACCTGAAAAGCCATGGAAAGGACTGGAGTTCAAACCCATTTTGCATCGGAATCTTTTGAGGTTTGCTCAAATTCAGGTTTCAGAAAGAAGTGGCTAGGACACTATGTCAGCTCATCCTCTTCCCCTCTACATTTCAAATATTTAAAAAAAAATAAAAATCTGGTGGATGTCCTAAACAGAAGACATTTCCTTAAGGAAAAATCCTTGGGCATCATCAGCTGTGATGTCTTTGTGTTTCAGAGCTAAAGCCTCACCGTGTCTTTGAAGTGCTGGGCAGCTGCAAGCTAACTTTTCTTTACAGTGCTATAGTAACACACAAAGCTTGCAAACATTGCATCTGATATTCTTGTTCGCACCAGACAAAAATGAAGGGGACTGCTTACTTCCCAAATATCACTAGATTAGAGCTTGAACACCTACCTCAGCGTACCAACAAAAACACTGTTTCCAAGCTACTGCATCAGTGAGGCAGTTACAAGGGCATGAAGTCCGGTAAAAACGGAAGAAGCTGTAGCTATAAAGCAGCATCACAAAAACGATGCACTCCCAGAGTACAGACTAGGACTGCTTTTTAGGGCAAAGACTTGTCCTGCTGCTTTCTAGACTGACTGCGTTTAAAGGCGGCAGCGTGGTCCTGTCCTGAACCGTGCATGTGTTCCCTTTGTGCATACGCAATTAGCCCGGGTGTCCTCAGTTGTCCGCACTGGCCTGCCCCGACCTCTGCCTTACTCCACTGAATAGCAATCTAAGAGATGCAAGACAGGGAAAAACAAAAGCAAGCTGCAGGGGAAAAAAAAATGAGATAAATCACCTGAATTTACAAACCAAACAAAAGACACGTTTGTCTGCTCTTATTTGAAAATTGTATCATAAAAATAATAAATCAAAGAAACACTATTTATATGCAAATAGTTGAGCTATTCACTGTTCACAGGTCACTCCTGGTCTTCTGTCTAGACTAACTACAGGGAACGCTTCTGAGAAAAGCAGCAAAGGGTATTTTACTTTAATGTTTGTACTTAAGCAGAAGATTGCCATACTACTTTCCTTACTACCTGATAACAGCCATTTCTCCCGAATCTACGTAGCATGAAGCTCACAAAAGCATAAAAACAGAGGTGGAGCAAAAGAGAAAATCGGTCAACTTAATATTTGTACTACAGGAGCACTCAGCAGGCTCAACAATGGATCAGGGCTATATTAAAAAAATAAGCAATGAAAAAAGATGGTACCTAATCTCAAAGAGCAAGGTCAAAATGATTTTTGTAGCAAGATTCTGGAAAGGAGTAAGTGGGAATAAAATAATTCAGAACAACTGAAGCGGTTAGATAAAACATAGTTATGAAGCCTATAATTGAGCCCAAGCCAAACCTTCTACAATGAAAAAGTCAAAGCAAGCACTAGAAGCAGCACAAGGTTTTGAAAAGCTGTCCGTGACTGTTTACTATTTCAGCTGAAGGGCAACAATGAAAATCACCACCCAAACAACACACATAGCACAGATTTCATGTGGACATAAGGGTTCACACTCAAACTGTCTAAGAATGACCAGATCTGGCCTGTCAAAGTAAAACATCTCCTCCTCTGTCAGCAGGAGACAGTCCTTGATACCATTTCTTCAGATTTTCTTAATTTGGGGTTTTTTTTGTTTCTCAAAGTAATTTTTACTTTTTTTTCTTTGGGCAGAGAAAGTAGATTTTATTGTCAATATGTGCTTTATTGAGCCACAACTTAATAAAATTAAGAGAAGCAACACTTAACTTGGTTACACTTCTCTTCGGAGCCAAACATCATTTTGCCCTCCACTCCTGCTTTGTTCATACATTTGGGGTTGCTACAATCCACATATTCTTTATTTATTGTCACGCCTCCTTCTCATGTGCGCCCAGGCCCCCTTTAACCTTTCTTATAAATCAGTCTTTCTGAACTAATTCTTGTCAGCGTTTTTCACTGAACTGCTGTTCTACCCTCAAGTAATGGATAGCCGGTGGGTTATGTGAACTGGCAAACATCTCCTCTGCTCAGCTGCAGCGAGGATCACACAGGAGGGAGATTTCACCCCTTCTCTACCCTGCCTCATGCAGCAGTCTCCCTTCAGCGGACCCTTGCTTCTGCTCTGATGGGGGTTATGCTGCATGGATACATAGCATCATTATATGAAAATGTCCCAGAGGAGATTCCAGATGTAGCTGCATTACAAGGATTAAAAAAAAAAAAAAAAAGAAAGAAAAAAAAGAAAAAAAAAGAACCTGGCCTCAAATCTTATACCAAAGAATGCAAACAGCTCTGACTTTTTACTGAAAGCCGCCTAGCTCTGCCAGCTGTTTACTCCTCCATCCCTCTATGACGTGTTAAAACTCCAAATCGAAGTCACCTGCTTCAGATGAACATCTCTCCCCAAATCTCCAACACCATCTATCTTTCTGACTACTTTCTCCATCCCTTATTCCTATATATACCAGTCAGCCGTTCACAAAAAAAAAACCCTACTGCAAAAGGAATCATTTACAATAAGCAAAATATCATTCAGATAACGACAAATAAGCTACGTGACTTGCAAAAAAGTCATCAGCTACAGAACTGGCTCTCATTTAAGTGGCCTGCTGTCTTTGGAGGCAGCCTGCGTGCACGAAAGGACCCGCTCTGACTGTGATGGGCATCAGGAGAGCGGCAGCTCTTAGGCTGCCTGGACTTCAGAGGTCAACATTAAGATCTTAAAAGAGAAGTCAAGCCAATGCCTATCAAAAGCCTATGGAAGCAAACTATTGCTCTCTCAGTTACTGGAATAACACCAGGAAAACTCCCTCTACCCCCAACCTATTCTTTGATTTTGCACTGAAGTCACCAGTTCAGAAGGAATTTGCATGGAACATTTCAGTTCTGACTGATTTACCAGAAAGGAGAGTGTGGAAAATAAAAAATATTTTTATCTATTTACTCAGAGGCCCATTATGAGTTTTCCCATACTCCTGAGCCCACACACACTCTAGGCGTACTATTCAGGGGCTCAGTAGGAAAACTGTCAACAAGCTAACTCTTTATCTCAGTGGAAATTAAAACTATTCATGAGACACTAAAAGTCTCATGGGGAGGGGAACCCTACAAGCTTCCAGCTCCCGATGCTGCTGAATTCTCGTGGGATCCTCTGTGTTTCAGGAGCATGGCTTTCAAAATCAGAAAGTATCTTTAAAGCCTTCAAATGAAGTCACCCATCTCTGCATCACTTGGCAAAGACAAAATAGACAAAGCTCAAATCAAGCAGCCGAAAAAGGATGTCCAAAATGACAAGTGTCCTGTGGTGACGGACTTCTGCTGGATTTTTCTGGCTGCTAAACGATACTGTCAGTAGCTCTTTGAACATGAAAAGAGCTATGGAAGCCCAGCACAGATGCTCAATCAATCCGCAGAGCATGACAGCTCTGCAGCAGGAGGTAGACCAGTCTGAAATGCAGAGCTGAAGCAACCTACTCTCAGCCATACTGAGTTACTGGTACACAGGGTTATTTATACCTTCTAGGTTTTCTGTCTCCATGAATTCCCTTTGTGCTTATTTATTTATTTATTTATTTTTATAGTGGAGGACTAGCAGCCTGATACATTGCATTTTTGAAAAGCCTAATAGTGAAGGAATATTGAAGGCTATCAAGTCACATACAGAAATTATGAGGTGGGTAAGGAGCTGACTGATGGGCAGACAGCAATAAGGGATAGAAAAATAGAAATCATAAGTGGATGGCAGGAGGTTAGTGGTGGGGTGACTCATCTTATTGTGAAAAAAAAAAAAAAAAAGAAATCTTGTTTAATAACCTCGCTAGGGAGCTTGGCACAAACCTTAGGAATGTGCCAGTGAAGTCTGCTGGTGACAAAGTGAAGCACTGCCAGCAGTACAGCACAGAAATGGGACATTAGAGGGAACTGGGTGAGCTTAGGACCCTGTGTGGCAAAAGCAAGTAAAAATGCAAAATACAAGGTAAAATGCTCGGGGACTAATGGTAAATGTTTCCGCTGGAAGATAAGCTTTTAGCAAATACTGTGATGGACTTGGTTATATACTACTTGAACACAAGTGACTTATAAGGCACCAGTTTATTGTGTCCATGAGGTATTTGCAATTCAGACAATGGAATATTGGTGCTCTTTTATAATTCTGGTCACCAATATTTGAGAAACTAAAGCTTTGGCAAGCCTATTTATAAAAGGATAGGAGATAGAGGAGAACTTCAGCTCAGTAAGGGAACAGGGCTGCTGTCTGCTCACATAGCATGGGAAAAGAGAAAAATAGATTTAAGATAAAGACAGTCAGAGACAGGAGCAAATGGTAAGGGAAGAAAGACAAAGAACCTGGACAGCTATAGTGTATTTGAATTGAATGCTAAAACATAACGCAGTACAAGAGCAATTTGGAGTCTGGAATGGCCTTCCAACAAAAGCATGGGACATAAATATTAACAACATTTAAAACAAAGCTCATTTCATAAGAGCAACTGTATAACTCGAATACTGTAATAGCAAAGGTCTGCTTGCAATAATTTGTTTCAATCCTGTATTTCTAATTACGTTAAAAAAAATAGGAAAAGCTAGACGTAAGGTTGCCATTGCAATCTTCAATTGCTCATATGCATTATGATACAGCACTTAATTAGATGATCACACATTAGTTTTTCCCCCAGAATGCTCACTACAGTCAGCAAATGGGCAGCCATTAGTGATGTCTCTACCTTTCCCATTCAACATGTGCCCCTCAGCCTTATTATCCAAACCTCCCAGTGAGTACAAAATCACAGGTTTCCTCAGAGACATTCCTACAGTGCTGTCAGAATATTCATGTACTTCATAAATACCAACGAAATCATCTCCACCACCTTCTTGTAAGTGTAAGGACAAAGATTATTCCTGTTTTGCAGGCAGAGAGATAAAATACAAAGGAATTGTGTTCAGAATGAGAAAAATCACGCAGCCTTGTAGGTGCCAATATAAATGCTCCCAGCTTTCTGCAAATCAAACCCCAGAATTACATGCTAGAGACAGACACTGAAGAAATTGTGATTAGTGACAGCACTGAAAGAGCCTGGTTCCAGGGAAATTTCCATCATGGTACAAGAACATCCCTGGCAGACACAGGGAACGAGTACAGCTCTTCAGGAGGCATTCAGCTTCATTTCCCCAAGACTGTCCTCTTTCCTTCTGCAACCCTCTGCCTCATTCACTACACACCTTCCAAATTCTGCAACAAATGAGGAACAGACAACAGCTTCATTCCCACAGCATCGTCCATCCTATGCACTGATTCGTCCATCCTATGCCCTGTGGAAAAAATAGGTCGTAATCATGTTATTAAAGGCTGTATCATCATGCCTTCATGCCAGGAGGCCAAGCAAGGGTTGCCCAGGCAACCTGACTTCTTGCATTTTCCAGAGCACGACTTGTCAATGTTTACATTCCTCTAACATTACCAACATTAAAAAAAAACCAACCAAAAAGCAACACAAAGAACACATCAAATGTCACTGTGTGTAGCCCTATCTGGGCCATCGGGTGATTTCAGATCCCTACACATGCATTGCTGCTATCTAGCACCGGAGCTATGGAGGAAATCTCAGCAGGCAGGGCGGGTGAGTTGGGCAGTACGGAGGGGTGAAGCACACATTTTAGCAGCGGATTTCACAAGAGAAGAAAGCTGAGATTGACTCCTTGGCCTTGACAGCTTGTTCTGGAGGCAGGGGGAAGCAAATGATCGCAGCCCTTTTGGTCTCCATGCTCTAGCTTTCCTCTCCTCTTCCTCTACAGCCATCCCTTGTACCTCTGCCCCGCTAAGCCCCTCCAACTATCTCTATTCTTTGCTCCCACAACTCTTTTCACTCTCTTACTTCCTCTCTCCCCTGTCCACTGGTCCCCTCTTACTGCTCTCCACCTCCACTTGGTCCCCGTGGTCTCCTCTCCTGCCCCTCACACCCACATCCAGACTCCCCCATCCTCTCTCTCCCCTCTCGGTGCACAGGGGCCGGGGCAGCACCAGGGCTCGCTGCCAGCCCTCCGCACGCGGTTCCTGCCCCGTAAAGCCGGCTCCTCCGGGAGGAAAAGCAGCACTGCGGACAAAGAGCCAGTGTGCCAGCCGGGCACAAAGCAGCTGCCACAGGCTGGAGAGTGGCCAGCGAGGGTCTGCGGAGGACTCGACTAGTGAGAAAGAGTCATTCAAGCTTAAATAGAGGCTGACACCCCCCCCCCTTTTTTTTTTTTTTTAATTTTCTAGCGTATTTGGCTTTTCCCAGTGGCATCAAAAGGTCTCAGTAGAGTGCTCCCTTTCCCCCCTGTCCCCTCCAAACCCTGCTGCTGTCGGAGGTTACTACGGCCCTCACCAAGGATACAGTCAGGGCACGCACGGGCTCTCCTCTTCCATTCCTGTAGACCTAGCCAGCAGAAGAGGACTTGCAGTGATCAGTTTTATTCTTGTTACTCACTATTTATCATGTGCTGCGTGTCCCTAAAGAGTTGCACAAACTCCATCGGTTCCTGCTCCTGGACAACAGGGAACCACCAGGAGAAACCCAGCCCCTCCTGAAAGCTGATTTAACATACAAGAGGGCAACAGAAATCACTGGCTGGTTTTGTGTGAGATGGAAATCTCTGTGGCTGACACACAGTCCTTTTTAAGACTTAAAGGATGCCTTCAAGTAGCACCTTGAACGGTTTTAACTAAATTTCTCACATTTACCTGACTGCCCCCTGGGACCTGCATGGGATATTTAAGTTTGGCAACATTAAACAACCAAGAAACAGGATCTGGTAAAGGAACACATCTGGCAGGTTTGTACGTAGCAGCATCACATGGAGTTACCTGCATTACGGGACCAGGGAACTTGTTTTCTTTCTCTAGCTAATACACCCGGCTCTTCATCCACCACAAGCTTTAAAACAGTGGCGTAGTTGTAGGTGTCGTTGTCTAAGGGTATGAGTAAAGCTTTGTAGGGAGAGTTAATCTCTTCTATTAGGGAAAGAGACTGACTTTCAGACATAAGGCTTTTTCACCCTTCCCTCTGCTATTTACCCAATGAAAAAAGAAAAACATGCAAGTACATAGATCCAAGCCTCAGGCTTAGGAAAAAAAATAGCAAAACAAAACAGGGAACTAGCTTATTTATAAAAGAAAAGTCATGGAAGCATGTTGCTCAGTAGCAAGAAAGGTGAATGATAATTTTTTTTTTTTTCATTAAAAGGAAAGCCTCTGAAAACCACAGCTTTCCTAACCGCAATCCACACACATATGCACACACACTACTTGTCAGCACTGTAGCCCTTCTTCCTCTCCACAACATGTCCTGCATGCTAAAGTCTTTGCATCTATTTGAATGGTTGATCTTTGCTGGTCACTTTTGTAATTACATCAATATTATTTCTCTAAGCTTTGAAAGGAACCTTGGAAAGGAACAGCCATAACCTGTCTGTCTGCAGGAGCACTCCAATTTTTATCTAGAGATGAGCAAAAAGGAGGTTTTGTTACTCAGCCTGGTCAAGCAGTTATTTTTCTGTTACAGACCACCTGAAATGTCTCCCACCACAGGGAAAAAGAAGGAGAACCACACAAGGGGGAGCTTCCATGGAAGCATCAAGTCTGACACCCAGGTAACTCCTGGTAGGGTTTCCCAAGTGGTGCCTTTCCCAGCACGGCCAAACACACCGGCAGGGCCAGGTGCTGGTGCAGGGGAGATCTGCTGGCAGCAGTTGATCTGTTCCAGCCAACAGACCCTTCGCCCCACACGCAGAAAAAACATGCATCTTACCAAAATAACGAAAGCCACCTCATGTTCAACACACCTTTAAAAGGTGGAAGGACAGTTGGTGCTTTCAGATTTCCAATTCCCCAAAACATTCTTTTCTCCTGTTCTTTAACCAGATCTCCATGCTTCCTTAGCTTTCTTTCACTCAGGTCAAAATGACTGCCCTGCAGCTGCACTGAAATATACATTTGTTTCTTGTTCCACAGGGGAACAGCGAAGAGATGGGGAAGTTTTTGGAGAAACTGGCAGTGAAAAACCTGTAATGAATTAATATTATCAAAATATTTCATTTGCTCATGATTGAAGCTGACTTTTTGGGATAATGTTTTGAAATATTTGTCAATAAAATTCACCAAGCCTGTTTTACAAATGACATTTCAATATGCAGTTGGATAAAAATCATTCCCTTGATACAAAATTAAACTTTTCTTTCTAAAACAGGGTAAAGTCTTGAGCCAACTGGTGAAATTTTGAGACTCAAAACAATAGGGATGATTTAACCATGTCTAATTAGCACACCTAGATTTCTTAAGCATTAAAGAAGAAAATATGACCACATAAAACCAAAAATCTCTTTATGAAGGCTAATTATTCCTGCCAAAAATCACAAGGTGCACCAATCACTCAAAAATAAAGCCACTTAAAGCTGTCAAGGAGGCAGCTCTCCTTTGGTTTTGCAACCAACAACAGATACACTACATTACACCCCTGGGGCAGGTTACTGAGAAGATAAGGGCAATGTTAATTTATAACACTCTGGACTCCTATCAACATCCCTTGTCTCACTTTAATTTGTTTGCCATGCATACTCTCTGGCTGGCTGAGCATTGCCCATCAACTGCCCATGCTGATTTTCTCCAGACATGGGTTGTTACCACAGCTGCCGGACCTTTCAGCTGCAGCTGGACCACTGTCCAGACATTTAGTTGTTCTCTTCAGAGACATCTCCCAGAAGAGCACTGGCAAACTGCTCCCACCCTATGGATTGATTCAAAAACAGCAGACAAATTTTGCTTCCTTTTTTCCCCACCCAATACGTGGGCCACCTCCCTGTCGAGCAAAGAGGCCTTACAGAAGGTTAGTGGCACTTTCCACTATGGGACCGCAGCCAAATGGACCAGTAAAAGCTTTCAGCAGGCAATGGGAATGGTGTGATTCTTCAGAAAGGAAAATAAGCCTGTTCATTGCTTGGACAGCAATTAAAAATTGCGTTTTCTTCTATCCCAGAAATGCTTCACCCACTTGATTGCTACTTCTTTTTATTATGGAACTCGTATCAGCTGCCAAAATGGGTACACATGAAACTACTGTAACTCCTGCAGTTATCTGTTATACAGGATACACTAATTTGACTGGTACATATGAGTAAAATTACAGTGGGGTTACCAGCTGGAAGGGACTGCAAGTGAGCGGTTTATCATTTAATTGTATTGGGAGTAATTCAATCGCAGGAGGCTGTTACGACAACGCAGCGAGGAATAATAAACAGCAACACAATGGCCCCTAACTAGAGCAAAACAGTTTCCAGCCCTTTCAGATGGAAAACAAAGGATAAAACAAATCACAAACAAAACCCCCTCCACACAGATAGAAAAGCTCAACAATGGAGTCAAAGGGAAATAGGGGATATCTGCATCAGGCTCCATAGCATCCTTTCTGCCAGAGAAGTACCAGCTTTTTACTCATTCCTTGCTACAGCCACTATGGGTATGTGATTATAACACACAAAAGCAGAGAAATGCTTTCTTCTGCTTACTGACCCACTGGAGACACATGGCCTGTGGTTTGATCACATTCTTCATTCGGGATTTCTACTTTTCTCCTGTCCCCACTCAGACCATCAACACTCCCATGCACCCGGAATGAGAGAGAAGGTCCTTCCTTCCAAAATTTTTAGTTAAGCTCATTTCATCCTTTTGATACTGCTTCTCTCTTACTCTCGCTACAGAAATGCAGCGTGCCTACAGAGCTGGGTCAGGAAAGCCTTAACATGTGGGGCTGCAGAGAGAGTTTAAAGAGAAAAAGCGAGGGAAGAAACAATAAAAAACTCCAGCAATATGCCCAACAAATCCAGCATCAACAAGAAGACAGAAATGACCATGTTCTGTATCACTTAAAGTTTGCAAAGGGTGATGTACTGACAACTGCTATATCTAAAAGTATTTGCAGGCAGAGAATCCACAGCATCAAGATGTGTAATAACACTCTGTTTTCCACATGAAAGGGAGTCCCTCCTTAAGCAGGAGCATACCCCTACCACGAAACTGCTGGAAAAAGTAATCAGTTGCGAGTAATAGCCATAAAACCTTTCTGATACTTAGCACTCCTCCATGGACAATATCATTATACATGGCTTAAATAAATCCCTCTAGCACACAGTTGCATCTTTATCATTTTCCTTAAAGGAAACTCAGGTAATTTATTTTTTCTTTCCCCTAAAATACATTTAATTTCATCTGCAAATTCAAGAAGCTGACTAACTGAGAAAAGCCAAATTTAGAGTTTGTTGGGAAACTCCAATTGTGAGACATTTTGTTGCCTCAGAGAGAGGTTTTCTCCAAGATCCATCATTTATTCTGGGGAAGATCTGCAAAAAGGGGGGGATGAAGGTCACCAGGTTAATGGCTGCTCATATACCCCTATGCTTTTCAGAACTTTACCAGAAAAATGGCATTTCCATTGCAAAGCCATGTTGTGTGCGACACAGACCCAGGACAGACACAATTACGTGCAAACAAGCTAATTAACGCCAGACTGCCAACTGCACCAGAAATCACAGCAGTGACCTGGGTATGAACACCACAGACCCAAATCAGACTTTTTCACCCCTCACTGATGAAGACTGCTTCATTCATTAGGCACTGATGTTAATGGTGACAATATTTCTATTCTGGACGAAGTCTGTTCCAGTGCGGACTGATGCCTTTAGCGCTGACTGATGGAAGCTACAGCTACCCCAGAGACATCTGACAGCGAGTACCAGCCAAGCGCAGGAGGCATCACCCCTACCTGTGGGCAGAGCTACTGGGTGAGGTCTTCCTGCAGCCCCTGGGGTCAGAGCAGGTAGGGTTTGAAAAAGTGGGGAAAAAAAAGAAACGTTTCCACTGTTTTCTGACTAGTGGGTAGTCTGATACAGATTGCAAGTGACAGTGCAAAATGGGTGTTTACGGGCACCGTCAGGCCTGTGAGAAGGAAGAGGGGAGCCTGAACCAAATCTGACAGGTGCACCAGCGCGATGAAGATCCAGAAAGTCTTTGCCTTCGTTGTAATTAGGGCCACACACAGAGTCTCTTCTGCAAAGTCTCTTCCTGTGAGACAGGAGCACGGCTATTTCAGTGACAATCCTGATGACAAGAGGAGTCAGCTCTTTCTAAAGCATCAGTAATCCAAGGAACCAATAATTTAGACTCTCGACCAAAAACTGCACCCTACCGCTGCGGCTTGCAGGACCCCCATCCCCAGAGCAGTGTCACTCAGAGGATGCAGGACAGGAAAGCAAAATGTCTCTTGGAGCAAGGCTTTAAAGAGAAACTGCAACGTGGTTTAGGTCTGCCACAGGGCTGGCACTTCAGAATTGGGGGTTCAAGTGCTGCCGCTTCTCCAAACCAACAAAATAAATGTTGCGTGATGGGCAGGATCCCAGCAAGCAGCTTCCTTAAAACACAGTTTCCAGAGGCACACAGGGCTGAAGGCGCACTCTGTAGCCATGGTAAAATTCTTCAAGAGATGTCTCTAAAGACATATGGCACTGCAAGATGAGACTATAATTACTAGGACTGTTCAACAGGCCAAGTAATTTTAAACACAGTGCTGGAGTTTGGAATTGTTTTTCAAGAAAAGCAAAATGAATGAATGAATGAATGAACAGGATGATTTTACAGGCAGTAAATGGATTATTTAATTCTGGGCAGCAATGCCATGTGCAGCCATTAGTGAAACGCAAGCAACTTCATCTGAATGGAGGGATTTGCGGTTGTCTGTCTGTCCTACTCACCGGGCACCACTCCTTTGATGTCACTTTCCGTGTTCACCCTGTTCTTGTGCGTGAACTGAAGGATCAGTTCCTTGGATGCCTCAAACTGCTGCGTAGCCATCAGCCACCGAAGGGACTCTGGGAAAATACTTCAAAGATGGAAAACACATTAGGGTTGCTTCCAAGTTTCTATCAGAGGAAGAACTGATAGAGTTTAGCTGTTCACTTAACCGTTCGTGAGCTACATAATTGTTTTCAAAAAGCAGAAGAATCACTTATGAAACAAATAAGAGGGAAAACAGATTCAGAATGTGTAAATTAATGACATTTTCTTTTACACTGATTCTCAAATGATATAGGAACGATCTTATCACCTAGAAATAGGACATATTAGAGTTTTATAACGTTGGAGGTGTTCTGCCCATTAATACAATTTTGAGAGAACTGGGAGAAGGAGGCAGCACTGTCTGCAATAGACATTTGCTGCCAAGCAGGCAATGAATGAGGTATGCAGTTAGCACATGATAATTCAGACCAAAGAAGGAAAATAGCCGACAGAAGTGATTTGGATTCTCTTGTAAAGATGGAGAGAGGAAAGAGAAGAATTACTTTTTACAATTCTAATGGAACAGATTTTTTTAAACATGTCAAAAATCTTCTCCCACATATGCAGACTTTAAGCCATTCTTTTATACAGGTCAGTATTGTGTATGCTCCAGGCAACATTCAGTTGTTGCTCTAAAAGCTTCCCCTAGCAAAACCAATATTGTGTTAGGTTAGTTGCCTCAAAAATATACCCATGCACACAGAATTACAAAATAAAAAAGTTTATTTTCCATCTGGTTGTTTCCTTCAAGTGCTGATATTCACCTGAGTCACTAGCTTAAGTGATCATTCTTCCTTTTTTTCAGATGAGTTTATTTTGATACAGAACTAAAAAAAAAAAAGTAAATCTTCAAACAAACAAACAAAACCTCCCATACTTCTATAGATATGAAAACTTTCAGATCTGACTCCAAGCATATTCTTCTTTCTTGTTTAGGTCTCATTTTCAACTAATCTTCCAAAAGACATTTCTAAAAACAAATTTAACAACTACTTTTAACTTCAAATATATAATAAACCTCAAATTTCCTTCACAAAGCACTGATCTTTGCTGTGGATGCTGCCTCAGTTCTTATATTTCTAAGCAGCGGACCAGGCAATTGCACCGTTATGGTACTATCTTTTAAGGCTGATGCAATTTGGAAGACAGCTTAGAGAAACCTCCATCCTAGATAGAGAAAGTATTATTTTTTTGAAGAAGAAGAAAAAAAGAGAGAAGTCAGGCAGACTGCAATCCAAATGATATCAGGTAATAAAAATATATAACAGCCGTGATGACAGCCATTCAGCTTGACAGCTTATTTACTACCACTGGTGCTGCATGGATGCTTTGGCATATCCTTCTGCAGAAAGTCCTGTACTGCAAGTGCGTGTTTGGAAAAATTAAGAATTCTTTGAATGCAAAATCTCCCCATGCTTGGCTCCAGAGAAGGGACAGCCTCAGCCACTAGTCTAAAAGCTGCACTTTTTGAACCGTCTGCTTCCAGGTCCCAAATGACAAGTCCTACGGGGAGCACCTGTTCCTAGGGAAGGAAGAAAGCCACAGGGACGGGCATCGCAGCGACCAACGCTGTCTCTGCCTTCCAGCTCCTACAGGTTCCTCAAACTGGAAGTGCTGAAGCCTCACATCTTTCAGCTGCTCCATTACTCAGTGCGAGCAGTGGGAGGTTCATTTAAGGATCTTTAAAAACTCCCGGGCTGCTTTGAGCCCAGGTTATCAGGTACAGCAAGGGGATGAGCTGGCCACCCCGTCTCTGTGCAAGTGCCTGAGCTCACCTGTGGAGCGTGGACCCTGCTCCAAGGGTCATTTGTACCCACCTACTGTTGCACCTCCTGCTGCCAAGCCAAGCACCATCACAAACATAAAACCCCAAAAACCAACAACAACAAAAAAGCCAACCCCCTGGTCCCTGTGGACTTCTGCACAGAAATTCGGTCACAACCTTGTGCTTTATCACCTGGCACTGAACACTAATTGACCGTAGCTTTCTGCCAAGGGTGGACAATCGCCCAGATCACTGTGCCGAGCTGACTGCAGACACCTGGTCGATAATCTTCTACCTCCTCCATCAGTGAGGAAAGGACCAGCCTTTTGCAGTCAAAGAAAAGAACGGGGGGTGGGTGGGTAGAGGGAAATGTTTGTCTCCTGTTACACAGCTGCTACTTGGGAGAGGAGAGGGGGAAGAGTGGGAGGGACGCTGGTAAAAAAGATCCTAAGCCTGAGAAATCCTAAGAGCAAAGAAGAATCCTTGACAGACAGAAAAAGGCCAGGCAGGTACCACACATAGCTGGAAGGAGAACCGTGATCCCGTCCAGATGCAGAGCAAACCCATGCCCATGGAAATTGTGTAGTGTGTCAATCTGGGGTCTGCCCCGGGGCAACAAGGCCAGTTATTACAACTTTGCATCTTGGTGAGGGTAAATCCTATCTAACAGCACCAGAAAAGAACTGGCCACCCCTTCCTAGTTCTTCAGTTTTGGTTAGAGTGAAGCAGGAGTTTATTTTGTATTATGAACGCCTTTGCTGACGTTCATGGCATGGTTCTCTCAGGAGCTCCCTGTGTCCAAGGAAGAGGAAACAATACCTCTGTATAACTGGAGCTCCCCTTCCCTCATGGCTTTAGCACACAGGAACTTTGAAAGGAGCCTAACTTCTGTTAACTTATTTTTATATGCTTGTCACCAACCCCTGTGCTCACGTCTGGCTTATATGGGTGCCTCCCTGCCCTTCCCGAACGACCTGAGAGCTCAGCAAAGGCATCTGCTTGATTTGCAAGTGTCCCAGCCCACCAGCCCATCCCTCCCAGACAAATCTGCTGCTTCCCCCTTTCTCCCCATCCATGCCCAGCTTCCCGATCCGCTCAGCCACCCACCTCCTGGGGATGGTATAGCCTGCCACGGGCACATGGCTGGGAGCAGAGCAAATCTATAGGTGGGAGAGGGCTACGTCCCAGCCCGGAGGGGTAAACAGCTCTCTCACAGCAGGAGATGGAAGTAAAGAGAGGAAGGAGGAAGGAGGAGGCAGCGCAGGGGCTACCGCAGCATCTGTTATTGAACTCACTGCTTTGGGTACATGATGGGGAATTAACAAGCAGTACGGTTTTCCAGTTCTTTTATTACAAATCAGTTAGTTTTCTTCCTTCATCCGTAACATATGCTGAGGGTCCACGCTCTGTTCCCCAACATAATGCCGGGGGAAGAGGGGAGAAAAGGAAAGAGGTAATAAAACGGTAGCACTTTCCAGAGAATATGCAACAGATGGAAGAGAAAAGCCTAAGAGAAAAGTGCATACTGTACTGACAGTATAATTAAACAGGCATCCTAACCAGAGTCCATTTCTGCAAATGCAAAAACCCTGGGCAATGCAAATCCTGTTACTTTGGCTATTACCACTATTTATCAAGCTGTCATATCACACATTATATAAGGGGGATCTATTTGTGTGGTCTGCCTGTCCCATCCAGCCAAAAAGCCACAAAGCGCTTGCAGATTAGGAAATAAACGCTAGCATTTCCTATTGCTTTCGATATCACCCAGGGACGACCTCTCAACAGGAATGTACGAGACCCTGACTCAGCCAGCTGGAAGACGTGCTATCTCCAGAAGACTGCTGAGGGGTTACTGCTGTCCATGTCGTCTGCTGTGTTCGTTAGGAGCCTTCATACTCTTGTACTGTCCTTCTGGACACAAATACCTATAAACATTATATTTGATATTGGGTTCTATCCAGTGGTGGATGTAAGGCATTTCAGCTGATGGGCATCTCAACAGGAGGTGTTGGAGTAGACCTGCGTGTGTTTGCATGTGTATAATGTATGGTAGGTTTGGGAGAATAGTATCGCACATTAATAAGAACACTCTTGGTTAGTCATCATCAAGATTGACACTGACAAGATAAGACTATTTAGATGTTATAACTTGGAAAACAGGGGGAAAAAAAGTGCCATTATCTTGAAAGGACTTGTAACTTTCTACGGTGTGCTTCATTTTGCCCTCAGCCCAAGCCATGGCATGTCTACCTTGGGTATAAGTAAAGAAATCCCCGCTGAGGGCTACCACCATGAACACAGCAGAACTCTGTAAGGCCTTCATGCATTAATAGAAAAATATATAAGTGTTAAGAATTCTTACATACTGTAACAAGTTTTTACATGTTGCAACTTGTCAGGCATTATAACTAGCAGCTTAGCCCCCCACGGTACATAAACAACTTGGTCCTGCACAGTGCGGTGGCCTTTTTATCTCATTTTTCTCAGTGTACAGCAACTAAATATTTTAGTCTTGTTAAAGTTATCTTTAAAACAAACGATCTAGCGTGTTCTTACTGTTATGGTTTTGTACAACACTGCTCTCATAAGCCTCCGTTGTGTTATGCCGCCACTGCGTGTCACTATTAAGACAGAACAACAAAGAAAGACTTTTTGGGAGGTTTATAAAGTCCTGGTGGGGATGGACCTGGCACCATCCCCAAGGTGAGAGCCGCCCTACTTCTCTCAGGATGGCCATACCAATGCCACGGTGCAGCAGGCAGAGAGGAGTGGGAGCAGCCAGGAGGGAAGGATTCCTTATGGGAATGATCCCGACCCACTGCCTGGAGCAGACCGGCCACCCAGGCTTCAGCACAGCATGTGCTAATTTGGGCAAAATCCAGCAGGCAGTCTAGTTCAGGGCTGACTATCTCATGCACACAAGACGTCCAAGTGCGCTTATTCAAGAGCTGACACATGTTATTTTTAACCTAGCTTGGCTAACCCAGGCCAGAGAAACCAACAGTGACAGCTCAGAACCACAATACAGGTTTTAAGGGAAAATTTAGCTGTGCAGCCACAATCTGACAACAGCGAGGCTGAGACGCATCCTCTCAAGAATTGTTTTCTTCTTTACAGGGGAAGTGAGAGCCAGAATAATAGCAAAGTACAACTTGCTGCTTAGCGAAAGAGGACCATCTCCTGAGTTCCCACCAAGTCGCAGCATGTAATCTATGTGAATGCTAGAGCAAATTATAAAGTTATTATTTCTCATTTCAAAGTCACATATTTGCAAAATGTGAATGGAAGAATAAAGGGAAAGGCTCACACATCTTGTGAAGCACACACACTTCCTGACAGTGAAGCACCTCCCAAGCCCAACATCAGGAGCTCATGTTGTCTTTGACCCGCCAGGAGGAAGAAATACTTACACCCAGTAAAGCAGCATCAGCAGGAAAGGACAGATGATGACCGCCTGGAGGACCTGCCAGTCCCTGCAGAGGGCAGCCAGCCCCGGCATGAGGAACTGCCCCGCCATTTCGATGAAGCTCGCCACCATGGTGATCATGAACCGGTGCCCCGGAGGACAGAGCTCTATCCCTGAAACACAGAGCACACGCGAACACGTTAGCCCCCCAGCAGCAAAGGCACCCACGGAGTACCTCTTTAGGAAACTTTCAGGGAGTTAATGTCCTTCAAGACCTTTGGCCAAAGTTATGCACAATCACATAAATCTTGTTTCCTCCTGTATTTAGACTTCAAATACCCTAGCAGCTACAGAGAAGCCCATTGACAGCTGCCTGTGGCGCAAACACTGCAACTTCCATACGCTTACTGCATCTCCTGCAGACCTGCTGTATCCTCATTGTCCGCTTTCCTTCGGTCTCTGCCTAGAGAAGCATTTGACCAAATTGTAAGATACTTGTTTTTAAAAGGGAATGTAGGGTAAAAACACAATCCAGAGCTTTTGGGTCGAGCCTTTTCACACTTCTCGGAGACGCCGTGTGCCTTTCCAATCAGCTTGCTGGGAGGCAGAAGAGCACAGCTCTCAGCAGGATACAGGCTCCCAGCTCATACGGGATGCCACCTGCCCACAGTTTAATATGCTACGACTCAGCCAGTTTCAAGCTGGATTTTGCTGAGTGGGTTGTTTCTGGGTTTGCTTTTTGTTTTCGCAATAGCTAATCTTGATCAACTTTCAAATGAGCCAGCTTTCCATCTGTCTTATCCTATCCTCCATCCTTCCTTTTGCTGTGGGGCAATTTACTACCATCACTGTCATCACTGGTCATCTCAGCTGCCTTGTGACAAGCAAGTTCAGTAGATATAAAGCTTCCTTAAACCCTGAATTCTGGCTACCTTTATTCAGTCCTCAGAAATGAAGATGAATTTATCAGAATCACAGCTTTAAAAAAAAAAAAACCACACCCCCCCCCCCAAAAACACCATAGAAAAATCACAGGAAAAATAGCAGAAAAATTGGACTGCCTTGTGGAAAGATATTCGAACAATTTCTTCACCACTTAAGATTGCAATAGAAGCTCCTATTTCATATTTCCCATTTGCCCACATTCACTTCTATAGATTAATAATTAAGCACAATAAACCTGCCACAAATGTTGTGTAGTACTTATAGGCATGGTGATACAGAAACATAAGCTCGTAAACATTCATGATATGTTGCTGTCAAGTATTGTGGCTTTTCCTTGGGATGTTTCCTATGATTGTTTTAAATTAGAATTTAACGGTTGTTAAAATTGTAATTGAAAAGCTGTAAGATAATAGGAAGAGATGACAGCTGCTCCTTCATTCACTCTCTCATCTGTAGCTTGTTCAGCATTTATCTCTGTAACACAGATTTAAACTAGCTGACCAGGAACTAGCTTGTAGATCAAATGTAGGATTAAACACCACACTTTTTTTTCCCCCTTTCTTTTCATCCAATGACAAAAACTATCAATGGATTTTTGCCAATACAGAAGGAAAATGTATCTGTTGTGAGGCAGTCCAGATTTTCATTAGCTTAACCACAAACACAGCAGCTTTGGAAAAGAAAGGGGGAAGAAAACCCCAACCCTCAAAGACTCTCACTTGCTATAAAAGGCTTTTACATTTTAATTAGGAAAACAAGATTAAAACACAGAGCTCCTTATGACATTAATATGGTTTCATTCTTACTAATGAAGTATCCCAAGCCTAGGTGGTTTTTTTTATTCTATGCAAAGAGGTCACTTCCGTTTTATTTCTCTAATCTTCAAATATAAAGCTGTTCTGTTTGTTTTTCTAAACCTTAAAGTCACAGTTACTCACAATCCAATATTCCTTCATTAAGTACAAGGATGAGTTTTGTTGCTATAGAAACAGGAAGTCTGCATTAGATAGGTAAGGCTTTGGCATTTCAATTGCATTGCTTAGTTTAGTATCAGATTAAAAGAAAAATTAACTAAGAGAACAACTTTTACATGAATTCAGAAAGAGGTGTCCAAACAATAAAATTATATTATATAAAGTCACTGGTGCATAGCACATAACTCCATATGCAGCAGTTATTCATTGTAAAGAAAGAAAATAACTTCAGAGGTTATTTGGCATTTATTTTCTTTGGATTATCACACGCATACAATCAATTTTTGCTCTTTCCTCTAAAAAAGCTGGAGAAGGCAAAAAAATAATCCCTGCTGTAGCTGGGTGAGCATGACTTTCAAGTGACATCAGCAGGCGCTCTGTATATATGAAATATCACATCCCTGTTGAAACGTTCAACATATTAGGACAGCCTACTGACTTTCCAACATCTCTGGTATCAATTTTATATGACTAAAGACTCAGCACTGCAGTTTTTAGCAAGTATTTAGCAGTCAACCTTTTCCCACCCCTACCAGCAAAGCCACCCACTGCAGCACCTCTGCCCCAGCACCAGGAAAGGCACCCAGGCACGAGGCCTCTACGGCTGCAACAATCTCCACCCAGTTTGCACAATAAATTACCAACTCACACGAAATCACTACAAGGCAGAGAACAGCTTTATCCACCTGCGGCAAATCCAGCAGGAAAGCTCCAGCTCCCCCAACTCAGTGAAAAGGTTTCCGCCTCAACTTCTTTGTGGAGCATGGAGAATCACGTAAACTCTTGCCTTATACACTAATAATAGAAATTACTGTCAGTACCAAAGACTCCCAGATACCTCTGTTTGCTCTACTTGGAAAATTTTGTGTGGGCAAGGAGACAGGTGTGGAAAGGATTCTGCTTCCTTGCCCAGCACTTCTACTCTAGGCAGCACAGGCAGAGCAGCAGATCCAACTCAGATGCCTAATTTCCCTAAGTCCCAGGCAAATGATCGTATGGGCAGGTTGAAACCTGTACACGGAGCAGTCCTGCAGTACTTGGGCAGTGAAATTAGACGTGCCCAGGACATGTGGGACAGACTGTCTCACCGTCAGTAGATGCCCACTAACAGCGGACACCACAAGCGCAGGAGCGGGACCCAGACAACCCCCGTGGCAGAACTGCTCCGCACACGCTGCAAGTACGACCCAGCCTGAAGGCAACGGCTTCGCCACACGCGGGGCGCAGACCTGGGGGTCCCTGTAGGCATCACTGACACGACACACGGAACACACGAGACTCATTGCACAGCCCATGCCTCTGGGCTGGGAAACACAGAAATAAGGTGTAGAAATCCTTTTGGACCATATCCTGTATGTCCTTCCTCTACAGAAATGACCAAATCGATGTTCAGCAGCCTCACAGCCCACAAACCTGATGCAGGGAGAAGCGGTGTGAACTATCCCCCTTCTTAGAAGGGATTCAAGCATTTTTGGGGGCTGCTTCATGCACTCAAAGTAACCCCACTACTAACATGCACAATGCGCAGAGACACGTTCTGCTATGGAAGGAACAGCTCTGGGGCCAGAGACGTTACTCCATGAGTCTGCATGCAGTGGTTTGTACCAGAAATATTAAAACTGGTGATGAACTAAGGCAGAGCAGAAGTCTGTGCATGTGTATATGAGTGTATGTGTGTGTGAGAGCACGTGAGCAGGCACCAGAAGGGTGGGCAGAGCATGGGTTAAAGGAATGGCACATGCCCATAGTGCCAATCGCACCCTATCCATGATTTAATTCAAGTAACAAAAGGAGGAGGAACAACCTGACCTACAGATAAGGTATCAAGAAGATGAACGACAAGACTGGAGTCATAAAATATCAAGACTATGAGGAAAAAAAAGAAGAGAACAGAAATTCATTAAGTTTGCCTGAGAATTATGAGGGACGAGAAAAAAACAATAAAGCAAAAAATTGTAAACATCAATTCCTAAAGGGTATGAAAAGCAACCCCAGACTGGTGTGTTGTTGCCTGCCAAGAACAACCTCAGGGACGTGATGAGGACACAGCAGCCTCTGCCTCCTGTCCTCTGGGTCACACAAGTGACCCTGGCCAGACCACGTGGACATATGCCTTGGTACTTGTGAGTGCACGGGTGTGAGCACATGCATGAATGAAATCCATGAGAAAGTGAGTGTGGTTGTGTAAAATATGCCTACTTAGAGAATTCGGAGAAAAAAAAATTAAAAATAACAACTTTGTCCTTCTATATAGTCTCTCACTGAGTTATTTAGAAATCCCACGGGAAATATTTTCAAGCATTAAAGGGAATAAGAACCACAGCAGCTATATTGGCTGCTCCTAGTGACAAAGGCCAAGCTCAAGAAAAGGACTTTCAAACCAGCATTTTTGGTATACTAACAGGACATATTTTAGAGCATCTCCCCCACTGCTTCATACATTGTCCTTTTTGCTTACCCCTGGCATTGCAGCAATGGCCGCAGTTGACCCCTAAGAGAGCCACATGCATGGCTAGGATGGTTAGTTAAACTTTCTAGACACATGCTGAGGGAAAAGCCCCCTCTGAGGAGGGCTCTGTCCCCGACACTCCCCACACTTCCCTCTGGAGGCAGCCTTGGAGATGTCCTGGGCTCCCTTCCCTCACTGGTGCGCTCCCCCTGGAGCAGGGGCAGCCCTTGCGTTTCAGAGGAGTTGAGTTTCACGACAGATGCTGGCCTGAGAAAAGCTGCCTCAGGTGGCATGGACCTACAGGGCTTTGGTCAGACTTTCTGACCATCTAACTTTAACGAGCAGGTTGTCGGGGTACGCTCTTGCACCTTAGGTGAATACAGAGTCCAGAGGTTTCAAACTTGTAGCGTTTTCCAAACATGTCTAAAAAGCACGATAAGTAGTTTTTAGGACTAGGAAAAGTATGAGCTGAAGGCAACATTGTCACATACAAATCCTCATTCGATCCACATTCCATGCTATATGACAACAGCGGCAAGGTAAAGCAAGATTGTCTTGACAGATCAAAACAAAGAAACAACTGAAAATGAGAAGTTCATCGCTGTTTCATAGGAGCCAGCCCACAGCATGCCACCGGAGTCAGATTGCGTAAGTTCTCCCAGGCAGGTTTTGGAATACTGAAATTACTTTCCTTTAAAAGGGATTAATTTTCCCTCCCTCACTTCCCCCATGTTCCCCCTGCGTAGTCCTTTGGGACTCTCATCAGAAAGAAGGGAAAGCCTGAACAAGCCTTCGCAGGGAAAAGCAGGTCCATTCCGCAAAGCACGTGAAGCGCTGGGAGGCCCTTCGGCAAGCACATCTGCAGTTTTGCCAAAAAGAAGCTGTGTATAAACATCAGTGAATTAATTCACTACAGTTACATGGTACTTGAACCGGTGCATGCCATTTACGTCGCCTCATCTGGAAGTAGGTGAGACTGGAAGAAACCAAGGAGCAGAGCAGAAAGGAAGATGTTTCTGGAGTCAGACTGCAGGTGGATGAGGTATGGCACATCTCGGACCCACACACATCTTTGGAACACTTGCAGAGAGCCATCAGTCCTGAAAGGTTTTACTTTTCTACGGTTTTTGGAAAACCTAGAAACAGCTTGCAAAAGACGACAGAGCTCTAGATTATTCCACACCAAAATCAATTGTCCCCCCAACAGCTGCCCAAACAGGCTGGGATTTACAGAAAAGGACAGGACTCCATCACATACCTCTGCATGGTTGTCAAAATTTAGGAAGATCCCAACACCACTGACAGTTCAGACGGGACGGTGCGGGGAAGTTAGAGAGCCCGCTCCGAGCAGGACCAGGGCACTCTTCCCACCGGTGCACCGCAGGAGCTGCACGGGACACAGGGACGGGCCGGGAGGGCTCCTGGCTCTGCCCTGCCTGCTGCTCGACTGCGAGCACTCAGGCTCGTCAGGATGCGTGCGAGGAGGGAGCTAACGAAGAGCCTCTGCAATGCCACGGGGGGTCAACCCCGCTGCGTGCAGAGCTGCTCCCTCGCGCGGGAAGTCACCCCTGGGCATCAGCAGAGAAAGGCACGATAAAACCAGAGGTCAGACAACAGGTTACCCACTGCAAACGCAACCGGGGGACGTCGGTTTTAGATAGGAAAGGCCAAGTCGCCTTTGCTAACAGCTTCTCCTCTCCCTGGCACTGGGCTGGAAAAAACCCTAGGCTGATATCCTTGACGACAATTTTTCAGGCAACCTCTTCTGAAAAGAAGATGGGAGATCCAGTTAAAATTATCCAAGTATGCCGTGGCCTGACATCTGCAATGCTGCCCTCTCCCCTGTCCAGCCAGCTCCTCTCTCCCACCGTCTCTGCCTGCCGCTGTGGAAGAAGCAGCACATCTGGAGGAGACGGACACACGGACCACAGGGAGGACTACAGTAACATCAGGTTAAAAACAGCTCACGTTACCGCAGAGCACGGCCCTGCGTAGCCCACCTTCTGCAAACCCCACCTGGTGAGTTGTCTTCACCCTGAAGGGACTGAGGGCCACATCCCATCCTTTCTCACTTGGTCTTGCACTTACGCACTAGTAACAAATAACTTGCTTCAGATTTCAGAAACCCTCTAATTTGTCTTCAAAGGCTGACATTTATTCTCATAGGATATTTGCACAAGGATGAATAGCAAATACTTTTATTTAAAGAAAAAAAAAGTTGTAGGTCATTTGCAAATAATATATCAAGAGGAAAAAGACGTTAAATCACACTGCCTGAACAACTCTCCAGCATTCACTCACCCATCTCTAGTCCCAAAACACAAAGCAATTCTCGCGCTGCAGCCCAAGCGCTAGCTCCATCAGAAACCACAAGCTAACTGCTTTTTGTGCCTTTGCAATTTTCTCTCCCCGCCCAGTTTCAGTCTATGAGCCACCAAGACTGTAATTATATAGGAGTATCCCTTGGAGAAAATGGCCAGGACAAAGCACCTGAAGTCTGGGCAGTAGCATTCCCACCAAAAAAAATCCCCAAGGAGAAAGTCTGATTCTAGAGTCACGTTCAGAGTTTCACATTTAAAAAAAAAAAATAATAAAAAATCACAATTTTTGACACTTCCCCCCATATTACCATACAGCCAACACTCTTAATTCCCTCCCTCCCTCTAAGGGCCCCTCAAGACATCCCCCAAAAGAAAGACAATCAGACTCAGATGAACAAGACCATAATATCAGTTGAGCAGAAGAAAGCTCAGGCAACACAGTTTTAGGTGTAAAATGCGGGACACCAGAAATTTCCTAGTGTTGGGACCATCCTAAAGCACCAGGGCTGTGTTTGCTCAGCCCCAGCAGCTGCTTAGCTCAGTCACGAGTAACGTGCAGGCTGTGGCCCTAAAACAGGATTTTGCATTTGGATTCTGCTTTTCAACAGAGCAGAAAAGGAAAGAAAAACCATCTCAGACCACTTAGTTTTCCAAGCTGTTCAGCACTTCCAGCATGTCCCACCACCACCGTGCTCCCCGAGCTGACCCTTTTGGCACGACGACCTCGGCCACCTCCGTCACAGTGATCTTGAAGACTGCTGGGAGGTGACCCTGTCCCCGCTGCTGCCGTATTTCCTAATTCCCACTAAGCTCTCTCAAACCTCAGGGACCTTTTCTTCCTCCAACACTCTACGTAGGATTTGCCCTCTGCTGTAAACAGATCATCTCACTGGATATTCCTAGAATAACACATCCCCCAAGCTCGCTTTTGGCTAGCTGACCAGATAAAATTGCAGCAAAAACTGTTAATAACTCCCAGAGAAGCCTTTAAGCTTGCAGCTGGCTGCTAGGGGGACAAATAAATAAATAAAATCCAGCACATCCACTTATATACCCAAACTTCCAGGTGGTTACGAGACACAAACTTCTAAGAGCTGCAAGCCCTACCCATGGGCTACGTACACTTCTCGTCCCAATTAACACATTTCAGCGCCGGCTGAAATGGCCCAGGTTAAGCCTGCACTCGCTCTTGGCTGAGTTTAGACACAGAGCACATTTTCTTGATTGTCTTTGCTGTCACCAGAAGTAAGGGAGGAAGCACCATGTGTAAATACAGTTTATTAGAGAACAGCAAATGAAGCAGTGTGTGGAAGGAACAGTTATCACGTGCGCCACAGTGCACAGACAACCACCAATTGATGTAAGCACAGGACAGAAACAGAGTGGAAGGGAAGGAAAAATCTAATTTCCTCTCTGGAGAAATCCAATCCACTGCTAAGCAAAGACAGCAGTAATAGACTGAACCTCCAATGATCGTGTAAGAAAAATGGGATTATTTTCCCCTAGCAGTGCAGCAGAACAAAAGTTACTCTAAAATACATCTATGAAGGGACATAGGTGCTCCTTCAAAGGTACTTTTCTACACATCGTAGGTTTGGTGAGGGGTTCTTTTAAACACACACTAGCCCACCATTTATATCTAATTAACACTTTTAATGTGTGTCAAATCAGTCGTCTGTGCACTGACATAACCCAAGCTGACAGAGCCGTCGGGCTGGCTCCAGGGCAGGCAGCCAGCACGTCACCTCCCCAGATGTGCAGTGGCACTCTTCATTTCTGACCTGGATAGATATCCCATATCTACTGGATGGAGCTATCACATAGGCAGATATCTAATCAGAACAGATATCTTTCTTACCAAAACTAGATCAGATGTTCATTTGGTATGCAAGTACCCCGATAGTGCTAAAACTGATTCTAGGCAAAACAACCTTTTAGATACGCTACTTAGTCTCTGCTGTCGTGAACACTAAGAGAGGCACAGCATGAAAAACGTAAACTCGGCTACACCTCTCATCCAAAATCCAACCAAAACACAAGATGCAACCTTCCCTCTCTTTACTTTCCACACGCCTGACTCTCTCCTGTAAGGCACAAACGAGTAACACACCAACTCAATTTCAGGCTTGAGGTTGCTCGACTATGTGCCTGCAGTCGTGCTCTGGATCCAGGCTGGCTCCCAGGGAGCAGCAGCACCAGAGAAGGGAGCTCATGTCGTTCCTCTGTTAATCCCGTAATATCTGTATTTGCCAAGTTTTACGTTGCATAAGACAAACAACATCTTACAAAACAGACGGCTTACTGCATAAAAGCCCCCTTTAACATACCACGCTGCCTGCCATTCATGAAGTAATAAAAACAAAGAAATGTTAAATCACGTTTGTGGTACTGCAGTTGCCATCTATCCTACTTCCAGAGGAAAGCAGCAGCATCTCTGCTGCTGCCATGCAGCAGCTCCCAGCCAACAGTGATTTTTAATGACAGTTCCTGTATGTGAACAATGGCATTATGAAACAAAGCCAGGAGGATGGCCCTGGAAACCTAAACAGCAGTGACAAAGAGTTAAGAAATTGGCAGATAGAGAACACACCAATTTGAGAATAAAGATGACTTAATTTAAATACAATTAAAAAGTGATTAAAAAGCTTTGCCATGACATACATCCTCATATATGTTAACCGCTATCTATAAAAAAAATTATCTTCCAACTCCAGTCTATAACTTCCTACCCCTCATTAAGAGACTCTCCAAACCCATATCAATATTTGTTTATTTTTGCACAAAACTAAGATTGCATAGAAATATATCGGATTCTTCCTTGTTCCCAGAAGGTGGCTTGCTCTAAAGGAAACGCACAGCCAATCACAGGAATATTTTGCAAATTGAACACCTCTGCTGTTCACAACAGCTGGCCCCTTTTCTTTTGGCAGGATCTAAATCACAACTGGCAGCTTTTTGACATGAATGAATGAGCACAGCTGAAACAAAAAACAGTGTGAGAGGTATCAGAGGAGCTCATTTTCTTTGATGCTTCAGATGAAAGGGTTCTGCATCTGTATTTGTTAGCAAATTTCTAACAATATTGTAGCTACTTAAAATAAGAACAGAGAAGAAATTCAATAGCCGCAAATCTGCATGGCAGCCTCTTCATTAACCAAGTGGCAAATAATATTCCAAACAGCAGCTGTTTCAAAATCTCAGTTTGCAACCTCCAGACAGATGATGGTCCTCAAAAAAGTGGGAACAAAGAAATAACAGCCTAACGCCTTGTTTCAGTTTTACTAAAAGTTTCCCAGCTCACTGAGGCAGCAGGGCAGCAAGGGGCAGCCTCTCTCTCCCCGAGCATTGAGCCCACACGAGATGCTCCTCCAAACAGCAGCTTTTCACCATTACCGCCGTGCTGCTGGACGAGCAAATAAACACACTGAGCCTCGGATTTGAGCATAGTCCCGGCAGAACTGCATATTGCTAACAAGAATTTGACACGGGAGCCTCGACCTGTTTGCAGCCTAGCTTACCAAGCAGAAAAGACAAGCACAGAGGAAACCTTTAAAGAGAGGGACAAGAAATGTACTTGGTCTTAATAAGACCTTAAGACCTGCTCCCTAGGTCTTAATAAAGCACCACCTGCCCTGCACGCCCTTCCTCGGACCGAAGGAGGATGGGGCTTGTCTGAAGCACCGCGCACCAGAGGCACAACCCCAGGAAAGCACCTTGCTCCTTTAGCTTGTGTCAACTTAATAACAAGCCCTCCAAATGCTTACATACACAGAGTCTAAGCAAACATTTGGGTGGTTGGTTATTACACTCTCATAAATACAATTGTAAACACACATATATGTATAAACACACACGCACATATATATGGATATGTGTGTATACATATATGTATATATAATTGTAAACGCAAAAGTCCCTAGTTCCTTTTCCTTCCCTGACCCCTCTCTGATGTCAAAAGCAATCAGTGGAAATTTGGGTGATGCCCTGCAGAACCCTGTGCTGTTGCAGAGGACCCGAATTGCTCAGGTAGCATCACCAGCATCAGGGAGAGCCCGCAATACCACAGCACTGGCTGAAAGCATGCACCAAGGGCCGGCAGAAATGCGGGCAATTTAATCAAAAGCAATTAGTAAGCATCTTTGTGAAAGGCTGTCACACATTCGGCCCCCAGGGCATCCTTGTTTTTAAAGATTTATGCCAGGCACTGTGGATAGATGTTTCACAAACACTATGAAAGGGGAACTGGGGAGATTCAGAGCCAATCAACCGCTATATTTTGGGTGCTTTTAGCAACGTGTGCATTCGCTGCAGAAGGAAGTGCTGCTCAAACTAAGGGGTGACTTTCGCATTAATAGTCCTCTCACTCCAGGATTCAGCGTCAAGCCTGACGCAGGTCTGGGGAAGGCAAAAGCAGGCAGACAGACTGGGAACGCCCACGCAATGAGAGAGGACAGTGCCGAACAGCGCGTGCAACCGTTGTGCCAGAATTGGCACAAACGGGATGGCTCTGGTTGGGTCTCCTCTGATTTTAAACCTAGGATGATACAAAGAAAAATGAGGCTGTGGTAGTATATAGGTGGTGAGAAAACTCCTTCTGATACAGAAGCAGCCAATGCACACTTGGAAGAAGTACAGGTATTGTTTTTCCCCTTCCGTTTCCCAATGAGCTTTTATTTTCTAAGTAACATTCCCATGAGGGAGGAAAAAAAAAATGTATTCTAGGGAAAAAAAGGAAAGACCAGTGAAGATTCCCTTTTGGTCAACTGATTTTGAAGTGAAAAAGATATGACATCCAACCTTGGGAAAAAACCTGCTTCCTGAAGCTATTAAAGTTATCATAATTTTCATTCAAAATTAAGTCTTAACTTTTAATTACAGGCTTTTATTCTTTATATTAAATACATGAACTGTATGCTGTATAGGACACCTTCCACTGCTCTGCACACAAGGAGTGCTCTGTATGGTGGGCTCTGCTTGTGGCTGGTTTCTGGGCAGTTCTGCAGCAAACAGCATAATTCAGTGAGTTCAGTGAGACTGCAGAAAACTTGTTGGGGAAAGAGCATTCCCTTTCTAGCCCTCTTCAAGCACATCTCTATTTCAAGCCAAGGTTAACTCAGGAGGGCAGCACCTGTAGTTGCACACACAGAGATGAGCGCAGAGGAATGTCCCTCACGTATTGCTGTCACATACATAATTAAAATGATCTCATAATTGCCAAAGCTTAAATGTTCCTTAAATTTCTTCCTTGCTATCTTTACAAATAAATCTGTGAAAAGTTTTTACCCTGAAGTACCAGAATTCCTTGAATTGGTAAAATCTGACTTCAGGGTGAAGACCAATAAAAGGGCAACTGGCATTACAATGCTTCCAGCATCTCATATTTCCATGTAAATTGCTGTGCTAAGGATGTCCGTGCAATACCAAATCAGACCCCCCAAAAACATCCACTGGGATTCCAAGTTTTCCTAGGATCATCCCTGAAAAATGGGTGAGTGTGTTCAAGAGTATCTCACAGACAAGAAGCATGTGTATCTTTACATGGGTAAAATACTAATATACCCTGATAAAACTGTGGTAAGAGCTAAATGTTTCTGCTGAATGGATGGAAAACCTCCTATTGCTTTGCAGTAACTTTGAAAAAAAAGAGAAAGTTCACATTTCTTAATATCTTCCTTGCGTGGAGGCTGGCAAGTAGGCTGGGAATATACCAACCTCCCTGAGCAGAAGCCATCCTCCCGCAGAGGATGCTTGCTTTTCCCCAGTGAAAGACCTCTTCCAAGAAAACTCCTGACACTTACAAAGAGTGTCAAAGATGAGTTTACAGAAGAGTTCAAAGATGGCAACACTTGCTGATTTGTTCCAAATAAAACTAGAACAAATTGCTGAGCTCATTAATAACACAACATTAAAAGGAAACCAAGCTCCTTGAAAAGAATCCAGCTGCAGTTCATTGAACTGGATTTCACTTGTTCCAATTACAACATTAGTAAACTTTGTACACATCACAGCTACAGCTAAAATTGTGAAGATATATGCTCACACCCACCCCTTGGGAGATGAATGACTGTTAAACTTTTCTTACCAACTCCTAAGTTATTTCTCTAGGTGATTCTCTGTTTCAAATGGCAGTTCCTATTGAGCCGTGCTTCACTGTACCTTTGATGGTGCAAAGTCAAAGAGAAGACCTGTGGGTAGAACTAATGCTGCCTAGGAGAGCAGCTGGCAGAGCCTCATGTAGACCTCACCTCGCCTAGGTAGAGCCAAGCTGTGCTCTTAAGGTCAGAGGAGTTCTGGGAGGTTCTCTAGTAAGTTCTGCTACTTACTTTGAAGACAAATGCACACAGCAAGCAGTTTCTCCATTAAGATAATCGTATTTTTGTTTGTGCAGCAATACTTAGTTTGCTTACAGTACATAAATGACAATGTGATTTTACACGCTGCTTCCTATGCATGCAATGCCAGAGGTGCATGGTGTGTAGTGTTACATTTCCCCTGCTCAGGGAGCAGTTTCAGGTACATCAAAAAAACCTCCTGTATTTATCAACCTTTTGTAGCGAGACAGAAATGTGTAGGGAGTGTGAGAGGCTGGAAGAGTGGCAGAAAGGAGATGGTGGCCATGGGGGAGGGAATAAACTATAGACTGATTGTCCCCAGCTCATCATATCTGATTTCCTTCCCACGCTGAGCTATGAACACTCTGTTGCTCGACACAACAGAAACAATTCAGTTACAGTTTCCAGACTTTCTTTTGGGTCTTCCTGCAGAGCCAGTAAGGAGATAAGAAAGAAAGGGCTGAACTGGAAAGGTACAAGAGCTGAGCTCAGTTTTCAGCTCAAACACTGATTTGCTTCGTAACTGTGTTCAAATCACTTCAAGGAACATGATAAACTAGACAATGATTTCTATCCATGAGAAAAATGTTGGGTGATGGGAGAAAAAAGGCTCTACGGCTGATCCTGCCTTTCCTGGTGTGACAAGGTGTCCTCAGCACCCCCACGCAGGGCTCGGACACCAGCACCTCCCCAGGACAGGTCCCCCTACCTGCTGGCTCGCAGCAAACCCGATTGCAGCGTGGGTACATGTCCCCTCCGGCACAAGGGCCACAGAAATGTCTCAGGGAGTTGACTATCTCCCAACCCAGGTAACCAGGCATCCCACAGGAGATGACGTGTGCTCCCTGGCTCCAGAGCAGCACCGGGCACGTACTGCGGGCGTGTGGCTCGGGGGTCGGTATCCCCAGGGAAGGAGGGCAGAGCCCTTCCCCAGACCATTCACACCACAAACCTGCCAGTTGTTGTCTCAGAAACCTGGGAACAAGGAGGAAATGATTCCTGGCTTCAAATGTATCTTTTAAGTTGCGCAGCCCAATTAGGAAAACCACCTTGTACACAGCATCCAGATTTTACCCAGTTACCAACTAAAGAGCTATATCCAAAAGGCATTCTGGTTTACATGGGACCTAAGCATCCCTAAATCTGTAAGATCTGTTCTTATTGAAAAATAAGGGGAGACGTAATTTGGAAAAATAAAATTAATGTCCACTTACATTTATATACATTTACAGAAGCAAAGAAAATCCAAACTACTCCTCTGTCTTGCTGAGTGATGTTTCTAATCAAAATTTGAAGAAAAAAAAATTAAAGACATTTGGAAGTACTGTAAACCCTTCAGCTATGAAAGACATGCAGAGAGTGCTGCCAAAGAACAGTCATATTTATTATACTGAACTCCGATGTTTGCTCAATGCAGGATAAAGCTCAGAGGGCTATATAATTGGGATGCATATGGAATTCTGAGCCAAGGGCAAAAATAAATAAGTAAATGAGGAGGAGTAACATGAGAGAATGATAAAAATAAATAAATAAAGAGCAAAAGTGTTCAGAACTACAGGTCCTAAAGAATAAAATAAAATAAATTGCAAGTTACAAACCAAAAAGCTTCCATAGTGCATATAAGAGGAATAGGCATATTATGCCATTTAGGAACTAGAGCAAGAAAAACAGCCTTATTATTCTTCTTTTTAGTTTTCACTCTTCAAAGTGCAGTCTTAAAGGGAAAATATTTTTGTCTGGTTCAGGTTTGACTGAGGGATTGGAATTTGAGGATCGCAGACTTGAGCAAAAGAAACGATGCCCGCAGGTCCCACCCGGAGAGCCTGCCCCAGAGGTGACCACTGCTCCGCTGAGCTCTGCCCATGCCCCCCACGAGGGACCCCCGGAGAAAGCCCCTGCACCAGGCTGCCAGGAACCGGACAGCAAGCAGGTCTCTTTACACATCCCATTGGCATGACACTTCCAGACACAGGGAAGGTTTAATCACCGTTTTCTCATCTAAACAAAGGGGCAGAGCTGGAAATCCTGGAAAACTCGGAATTCAGGCTGAAGCCACTGGGTGCTGGGGTGGCTCCGGAGCGATGGGTGGACACGCTCGCCATGGGCGAGAAAGGGGCTTGCAGAGGCAAGTGCCCTCCTGCAGCACTGCAGAGCACCAGCCTCGTCCCGCGGCAAGTTTAAGCTCAGGTTTCTAAGAACAGGAGCTTCTGTTATTGTCCCTGTTTCCTTATTTTAACAGGAATATGCGGCTGTATAGCTAAGCCACAGCAAAATACGGAAATTCTACAAAATTACCCGACAAACAGCAATTTGGAACAAGTGCACTGGTGGTGAAATAGAAAATGACCTTTTCATGAAGAAAAAAATTGCAAAGCGGCTAGCTAGCTTTTGCCCACTGTTTGACTCTCCAGCAAGAGACCAGCAGCTCCCAGTGCACTGAGATGTGCTCTAAAACTCACTCCCCGGCCCTTGTCGCCCTAGTTGCATCGTCCAGCATTCACTGCCTGAGGGTAAATTGCTATTAAATACAGAGGATGGGTACCCCAACAACAGACAACCAACCTCCAACAGTTTCAATACCAGTAAAGGGTTTCCTTCGCCCCAAAATCTAGACAACAGACACCTGCACCTTTGCCTACATGGGAGTTAAACCATAGGTACATCCTTCAGCCTGAGGTGGTTTTTCTTTTAACCCGGCCAGAAGCTGTTGCTCAGATCCCTTTGCATTTGACACTGTAGGGCTATAAATAACACATCCACAACACATCCACGTACTCACGTGCATTTGATTAAAATAAACTCATGTAAAAGGCAGGCCACCTTTGAAATAGAAACAAATGAGTACAGGAAGGCTGAGGATTTAAAAGCCTGAGAATTGCTGAGCTAGTTACTGTCAGGCTGCCATGTCCATTGCTACGCTGGTACACCAGCAATGTTTCTGCATAATCACATAAACAAAAATCAAAGCAGAGGAAAACTATGACTTTTTCAGGGGAGTGTGGAATTGAGGAATGGATGGAGAACAACACGGGAATTAAAAATAATAATAAAATATCAAACAAACACCCAGGGACAAGCCTAACCACATTAATATAGTCACTTATGACTGACAGAAAGTGATATGCAAGCTCCTGAAGGACAAGACAAACACAGGTAGCACCGAAGTGGAACAAGACAAACCATCAGCCCCTGCCTTGCTCAGCCCTGGGCAGGCAGCATGGCTCATTAGCAGACCGGAGAGGAGATGGCTAAGCCTTGTAACTCATGGCCCTCCTCCCTTTCACGGAACTCAATCTATAGACGATTTCTGAACTACAGATATGAGAAATTGGAAACACTGATATAGACAGAGTCTCCAGGTTTTAGGCAGTACAGCTTGGTTTTAATATTGACCCAGCTGACTGCCAAAGAATCATCTGCAAACAGCAAAGAAGATTAAGATCTGAAGTGTGGTAGCAACTTCATTTCCAAAACCTTCTTGGAAACAGGAAAACTCCCTGTGCAGTTTACCGCACAGCAGAAAGCAGGGAGCAAAAAATATCTGAGTTCTGTGCAAAGAAGGAAAAGCGTAGGCGTGTGAGGCTTGCATTGATTTATTACTGGCTTATCAGTAGCTAACATATAAAAACAACTATAAAAGCAACAGCTGTAAAATGCCTGCACAAGCATAACAAAAAGGCAAACAATGTTAAGGAGGAAAAAAAAAAGAAAAAAACACTTGCTTTTTGGTATCCTCTCCCTCACCTAAACACGAATGATGTAAGAAGGATCCCTGCATTCAAGTACAGGTCCTAAAGAAATGAACTGTAAGCTTCCCTGTTCAGGAAGCCAAGTTAAAATTCATTGGAGATACATGTAAAATAAATAATAATGTTTGGAACTGATGCTAATAAGGACACGTTTGTGTCTAAACATTGTATATCCACTCCAAGCTATTTATATCACGTTTAAAGCTCTAGGCCTAACTATTAATTTTCATACATCACACCAGATTCAATTGCCTATTAAAAGGATCTTCCCTTTTTCTCAGTAGTCAATTATTCATTAACCTCCTAGAAACATTCATAGAAGGCACAATTTATTTCAGGAAAGAATAGGAAATTGTCATTATAAAGACATCTGAATTTAATATTTCTTTATGACAGACATCAGAACAAGCTTCAGAAGAATCGCTTTGGACATTATTTTTGATACTGAAAGAGCCATATGATCACAGCATCTGCAAATCAACATTTTCGGCTAACGAACATATCTCCAGCAGAGAGAGAGCCTTACATTAAAAACACTCCTGCAGTCCATGAAAAAAGTTATCCTAGATCCAATGCTTCAGTTACACTTCCACTTAGCGACTGACCACACTACTTCCACTTCAACAAAACATGCTGAATGTTAAAGGAGCCAAATAGACATTTATACCACTGCAAGCATTGCCATGTGTAACAGACAAGGCTTAATTAAATCAAGAGTATAATGTATAGCTAATCACCCTAAGAATGTGTTTCTCTTGATTATACCTCGCACCAACAGGTATTTCACAACAAACAGGCACGAAGGTCTCTCTGTTACAGCCTCTTCCTTCCATGGTTTCACACATAAACCACTAAATGACTATGTGCTACAGCATATGCTGTCAGTTAGTATTTATCCATATTTATGCTACCTAGCTTGTATCACCAAAGGATCGTAACACAACAAGTGCTGTCTCTCAACACAACAACTACTGTCTATCAAAATACGCAGCAGTCGCATCCCGTTTGCTTAGGGGCTGTCAGCTCCTGGGACAGGGTAGAACACCTTTGTAAAAATCTGCAGCAATGCTTTACTCCAGCTCAAGGAAGAAGTAAATAAAAAAAAAAAAAATCCTTGCGCTCAAATAAGATGGGAAATTTACCTACGTAGGAATGTGGCTTCTAATACTCCTTCACCATTAAGTGAACTGGGTTTCTCCTTCACGTCTTGCCAGAAAGGTGGTGGGCTGGGGGGAAAAGTACTTCATCTCCTGACTTTTCTGTCTTAAGCATGGTAACTGCAACTAGCTCGTGGATTTTGGAAATGATTTATAATGCTTCAGAAGAAGGGGAAACTACCTGTACTTCAGTACCCAGCAAGTATCATACCACAGCTGACATCCATTGCAGTCACTCTCCAAAACCCAGGTTAATTAAAAATATCCAGTCTCCAGCTGATTCACAAGTCGCACCCCACAACAGCTGAAGCAAGTTTTCTAAAGTTTGGATGGTTAAAAGTTGATAGCAACAAGGAATATTTGAGACATGATTTCATTCTGAATTTGACAGAACTAAAATATCATATTGATTAAAAACATGGCTGAAAATGGCTAACTGCAAAATTCTCTGGAGTGTGATTAACACCTTGCACTCTTTGCTGCTGGGACACCCACACTATTTGATCTCCTTTTCTGGAAAGGGGAGTACATTTCTTCCACTTATGTGAACTCCTCCCCTCATCCAAATTTTTTTGCAAGGAGAACAGAAAATTATTTTGGCATTAAAAGAGTTTTTTGTTTGGTTGTTTGTGGTTTTTTTTTGTTTTGTTTTTTTTTTTTTTAAAAAAAACCAAAACCACACACAAAACTACTGCATGCTTTAGGCAATAAAAAGAGCAGAAGTTGGGGCAATCTCCAGCAAGGGGGTTGTGGTCCTTCCAGCAAGCACACGTGTTTTAGACCACCTTATGTACACTGGATCTGACCATCGGTTGCTTGGAAGAAGTCTTGCACACCCATAGTGCAATGAACAGCACCCCTCTAGCATGGCGGTTTGTAGGGTATTTGCACTGATGCCAGCCCACTTAGGGCCCTTATTCCTTCCCAGGTCTTGGGGCTGCTTCAACACTGGGCAGGCGATAGAGGTTATATGGGGAATAGAGCATGCAGTGGGAGTGGGAGCAGGAGGTAAAACAGGGAGAGCAGGGATGGGAAGATGTTGGCAGCAACAGAGGCACCTTCTCCAATTAAAAAGTGCAAAACAAACGCCAGAGATCAGGGCTAAACCTGCCACACCACATCTCACTACCAGTTTCAACAGCAAGCTGTCAAGTTACGCCAGAAAGATTCAAAGCACCAAACTTTCTGTAACATGCAGCATGCGTCTGTCCTGACCAGCATATTCCCTACCACAAAGGAACCATGGATTTGGTGTTGGTTGGCCATGCAGCCCTGGGGAAAGACATTTGTCACCAGAGCACCGCCAGCATGGCAGGGGAGACACTCCTGTGCATGAAACACCGAATTATCTTCAACCCAGTCCTTGGCAGGTCAGCAACCAGAGCACTGGATTTCCAAGCGTGTATGCAAATGTAGATGACATGGGACAGGTAGGTCTGGGTTTTATAACACTTTAAGATAACTAATGATGTCTGCAAGTGTTAGAGGAGATTTTTAGATGAAGCATTTAAATAAAAAACCATACACAAGATCACGGGAGAGTCTTATATTACAGTACCAGTATTTTCCACACAAATTATTGCTCAAATTAAAATTGATGCCTATAATAAGGCATATACTGAAGCATATGAAGACCCAAAGCCCAAGACCTAATGCACTTCATATAGGATTAGAACAAGCAAAGCTGTGTCTAAAAAAGTAAGTTCCCTGTGACTGCAGTGCATTCCCCACAACAACCTTGCTGTTGTTACAAAGTGCTGTACAAGCTCCAAATGTGTATGCCTGTGTTGAAGCAAACATAACACCCTGGGACACCAAGGGGCTTAACATCTTTGGAATGAAACAAGGAGAGGCAATAGAGAAATAATTCCTTAGTACATTTACAATGCTGGCAAACAAAGCAGATTGCTGTATCTTATATTAGAAAACAAATGCATACCAATCTGTGGTATTACATACTTAGTACTGTGGGCCAAATATACTCCTAATCCAAAGGCATAGATCTGAGGCTTAATAAATAATCCCCCAAATGAGCAGCCTGACCTCCCCTCCTTTCCACTTCCCATTTTCTTCAGCATTAGCTGTTACGTGAACATTATGTTGAAATGCTTCAGTAGCTGCCATCAGAGGCCTCTGAGAGAGACCAGAGTCTCCTTTGCATTGGGATAGCTCTTTCAAAGAGTAAGATCTTCCGCTCTTAAGTCTCATAAGCACACCCAGGCAAGTGACTAAAGAAGTGAGAGTTTGGAGAAGAATAATTTCTTCCTCAGGAACCAGACAGAGGATGACTTCTGCATGGGAAATCAAGGAACACACGTGCTAGGTTAACAGTTGGACTTCATGATCTCAAAGGTCTTTTCCAACCTAAATGATTCTATTATTCTATGAAGGAATTAAGACATTTCCCTTCCTAAGGGGCACCCTCGGAGACACTACCCCAAATACACGATTTGCCTCTTTCATTGGTGCAGTCCTGCTTATTTCCAAAACCAGGTGCTGTACCAGGTCTCTGCACCCAGCCGAGCCACCCTCATTCGGAGATCACAGCCTTCCCCTCCCAAAGGGGCAGCATCCCAAGCAGTCTGGCACCCAGCTCCTTCCCATGGCCAAACCCCATCCACCCCAGACATTTCTTGCTTCTGTTACATTTAAGTGGGGTGCAGCTCCACACAGACTTACCTACCACCCTTTGTGCTATTTTTATAGCTATGGCTAAGCTGTTTCCAGAACCTGAGAACACTTGGGTCTCCACTGCATCTGCAAGGTAGACTTACGCTCTGATGATAAAGCTGTTTTTAAATGACGGCTAAAGCCTGCTAAAATCTTGAAGTGCATTTAGGTAAGCTGGTGGTGCTATGGTGACCTTTGGCTTTGCAATTTCATTCAGACATCAAAAAAAAATAAATCAAGGAACTGTTATAGAAGAAATGGCAACAGCTTAAGACTGAGACCACTTGGGTTCCTTCCCCCCCATGAAATTAAACTCATAAAAAATTTAAGAAAAAAACCCATATCCTTTCTTCCTAAACCACTGTTTCTCCTTCCCCCACCAGGCACACACCCACCCACCCAGATATCCGCTGATCTTTCTTGTTCCCAAACTCCTGACAGAGGAGTTGTGCTAGTCTCCCTGCAAACACCACTCAAATACAGAGTCTTCCCTGATAGGAGAATTACCGCACACCACAGGAGTCAGATAGGGAACAAAGATAAATTTAGAAAGTCAAATGCATTAAAAGATGCTTTTGTTGTTGCTTGCCCTCACCCCTTAGCAACCCAGGTATTCCCGAGAGGGGGTGAGAGATGCTCCTTCTTACACAGCCAGCTTCAGTTCTAGCCTGCTGACAGGTTAAGTGCCTTGCAGAGATACAGACAGCCCAAGAAAACCTCACCTTTTGGACATACCCCGTGCTATTTAGTTTTTATCTCCAAGGCACTGCAGTACATAGGACTAGCCTTCCTTTCTAGAAAACCTGTTCAGGTGTGTTGCTGCTCATCTGGGGATAGCTCAGGTATGACAGTTACCCAATTTTTTTTATTTTAAGAAAGGGTTAACAGCAAAAGCAAGAGTTGCTAGGGTGGGTGGTGGTTTAGGGAGTGAGGAGGAACTCTTCAAATCCAAATTACACTTTCCTGCACTTCTACAGCTGAAATTTAAATCAGACCTATTTGAATCTTGTAATCAAATCTTTTTAATTCTACAATATGTTTACTGTAAATTAAATTAATTCTAAGAAAATTAAAACTAAATTAATTCAAAACAGTGTTCAAGCAAACAATGATTTGCTGTCAAAGCTTTAAAGACAGTCAGACACTGAGCATGCAGAAACCACTGACCAACTGTTGTGGTTTAACCCCAGCCAGCAATGAAGCACCACGCAGCCGCTCGCTCACTTCCCCCCCCCGCCCCCCCAGTGGGATGGGGGAGAGAATGGGAGAGGGGCAGAAGTAAAACTCGTGGGTTGAAATAAGAACAGTTTAATAGGACAGAAAGGAAGAAAATAATAATGAGAACAACAACAAATGGCAATAATAATAACAAAAGAATTAGAATATACAAAACAAGCGATGCACAATGCAATTGCTCACCACTCGCCGACCAATGCCCAGTTAGTTCCTGAGCGGCGATCCCCCCCAGCCCAACTGCCCCCAGTTTATATACTGGGCATGACATCCCATGGTATGGAATACCCCTTTAGCCAGTTTGTCTCAGCTGCCCTGGCTGTGTCCCCTCCCAAATTCTTGTTCCCCTCCAGCCTTCTTGCTGGCTGGGCATGAGAAGCTGAAAAATCCTTGACTTGGTCTAAACACTACTTAGCAACAACAGAAAACATCAGTGTCTTATCAGCATTCTTCTCATACTGAATCCAAAACATAGCACTATAACAGCTACTAGAAAGAAAATTAACTCTATCCCAGCTGAAACCAGGACACCAATGCTCTGAAACAAGAGTTTGCAGAAGGTCTAACTCAGCTTTTGACAACGACATTTTTCCTCAAATGGGAAAAAAAAAAAAAGAAGTAAATTTAAGTTTGCTTAAATTAAACTATTATTATGGGCTTTGAAGTCGCCACTGAAAGCAAGCTATGGGAATGGGGAAGTTTCAGGATGCGGAAAGCTTATTCTTCTCTTCCCTCCGGTATCCACTATGTTATCTACTGTAATATCTAAAATCTTGAAGGACGTGGTGACCAGAAAAAAAAAAAGACACAATGTTTCCTTTGTTTAATGACATTGGGTAGCTTTAAAGAGCAAAACCATATTTTGGTAAACTTCTTTTTTGCTCAAACTGAAGAGCATTTGAACAAGCTTTTATTTCACTAATAATTAGTCTTTAAACAATGTTGGTGCTTCTTAATTCCGTTTTCCATCCAAGTGCAGCTTGGCACAAACCACAAGGAAAAAACAACTATTAATCAGGGATCTGAGCAAGTGTACACTGAGCCCTACAACTGCTTCAGTGAGTATGTATACACATACAGCCTGCAACCACTCAGTTCTCCAGGAATAGTGCCAAAAGAATACGAAAACTATATTTAATTACAAGTCAACACATTTGAATTACTACCAGCCAGTGATCATCTATTTCCCTTCTGGAAAGCATCTTAAATAATTAAGTTCTGACTTTAAGGTAGGGTTTCAGCCTTGCTGTCTGAAGGCAAGAATATAAAACCTATAGCCAAATCCTTTATGTCCTCCATACCAAATATCCTGTGCACTTTAAGATGTGATCCAAAACTGGGATCTGGAGTCAGCAGCAGGAACCACCTTGTGCACTGACTTAGCAGACCCACTGCAATTTTGTGTATGACATGAAGCACCCACCAACTACTTCTTGTCCTTCTGGCTGACAGACAGAATGTTCAAGGCTTTTGCATGTCAAAACTGCTCTGTCTGTCCTTCCATTACAGATACAGGAAGGTTTTCTGCTCAAAGATGTTGATGGTTGTCACCAGCCATGTTAAAAAAAAACATCAAGAGAGGCTTTAAACCTCACTTCATTCAGCCAAAGCATCAAAACCGCAGTCAGGTACGCGGAAACAGTCACAGTTCTCTTACAGTAGCCAGCGAAGTCCAATGCTGAACAGGACTTGGACAATACTGTCCAAGGCAGGACAGCAATACCTGACCTGCATGGTTACAGTGGCAGATGGACAAGAATTGATCAAGGTCTGCTGAGAGGCATGGAAAAAAAGAAAAAAAAAAGTCTTCATATGTTCTTGTCCATGCAAAGGAGACTTGTCAGAGTGAAACTGAACTGAATAAACCTATCAACCCACATGGTTGCAGAGTACCTCTGATCCCGCAAAAGGCATCTTAAATCCAGATTTACTGATTCATAAAACCACAACCTTAATATTCTGGCACACTGTAACCATATTTTGCTGATGGCATTTTTGTTGAGGCAAAGAGCTGTGCGGCTATGGGGCGGTGGGAGGAGGCCAGACCACTGCTATACTTTCCCAAATTTTCTAACACTAGAAAAGCTCTTCCTCATTTTATTTGTGAGGAGCGGGGGGCTGTTTATTTTACTGCTTTGACACTTAATGTTTGGAGATATAAGACAATGTTCAGAAACAATAACTCTGTATGAAGCTCTTAACCTGGATTAAAGAAAAAAAAATGGGCTCTTACATCTCAGAAGCAAAAATTGACAGCACACAACTAAAATCACACAAAAGCAAGCCAATAGGTAAAATGCATTTATAGAGCAAATGATACTTTTGTCAGGGAGATTAGACAAATGTATTTAAATTCACTTAATTAAATTTAAATTTACTTGCGTGTGGGTTCACTACAGTTCCTCTCTTTAAATATATCCCTAAGCAGATTCATTCCATTTCCCAACACAGAGTCTTATTGCCAGGCATGTAAATTCAGCTCAGTTTGATGATCATGACATATTCTTCTCATCCTCGTGTTTAAGGGGAAGTCCAAAGATAAGAAATTGCATACCATCACAAACAGCCTCTTTCTAGCCTATTCCAAAGAACAAACAAAAAGGAACCAATATGTTTGCATTCAAGTGGGTTTGGTTTAACCTTCTGGGAAGTGACAGTTTCAGACAAATGAATAAGCCAAATGCACATGGGTAAAAATCTGAAATTCAAAGATTTCTACAAACTATCCAGTTTCCTTTCCAGAGGGAGAGATATCCCAGCAGAGTTGTCAGAAATCTTAAGAACAGCAATGGAAAGTTTTCCTTGTTTTGCTAGTCTGTGCATTACACTTAACTAAAAAGCTCTTCCTCTAACTGCAAATACATCTTGGTCCGAATCAACAAACCAGAAAAGCAATAGCCCAAACTTCCCTGGGGGCCACTGGTCTGGACTTCTCCAGTACAGTCCAACATTATGTTTTTGTGCACACATGAAGTCCATCACTCTTTTCCAATTGTTTCTGTTCCAGATAACTTCAGAGAACTGAAACAAGTTCAAGAAATCCTGGTCCTCCCACACAAGGTCCTTCTGTGATCAAATGTTCCCTGTTAGTGACTGGATGGAAGATGTTTTTCTCTGTCTCCCCATCCCTCCTCTCTGCCTGCCTCTCCTTACCCCTCACAGCTGGAAGCATGTCCTTCTCTACCATCTACGACAAACATGTATATAGATTTTAGATGAGCAAACTTCAGCTCGCTCAGAGCTCAGTTGGGAGGGATTCCGTGGGAAGTTTCCACAGAGGATAAAGGAGCTAGCAAGTGCTCGGAGTTTTTCAAGACATTCTCCTGGAAGCTCAAAAACAGTTCAACCCCTTTAAAGGTAAGGGAAGTAGGCAGAGTAAGAGACCCTCTTGGCTTAACTGTGAGCTTCTGAGTCTGCTCAAAACCAAAAGAGAAGCATACCAGAGATGGAAAAGTGGACGAGTACCCATTAAGAACTACAAAAGCATTGCCAGGGTGTGCAGAGATGCAGTTAGAAAAGCAAAAACTGAGCTCGAATTGAAATTGGCCAGAGGTGTCAAAAACTACACAAAGGGGCTCTTCAGGTATGTAAACAACAAGCAGAAAGAGAAGGAAAATACTGGCCTGCTGTTACACAGAAGAGATAAATTGGTGACCAACAATGCTGCAAAGGCAGAGGCTCTCAGCACTTTCTCCACCTCTGTCTTCACCAGCACTGTTGGGCCCCAGGACTCGGGAACAAAAATCCAGGTTGATGCAAACACAGACCCACCGTCAGCGAAGGAAGAGTTGGTATGGGAACTATTACTGGAGCTTGACCCCTACAAATTGATGGGCCCTGACATTATCCACCTGAGGGTGTCAAGAGAGCTGGCTGACGTTGCAAGGCCGCTCTCATAATATTTGAGAAGTCATGGAGATTGGGGGACATCCCAGAAGACTGGAAGAAGGCTAATGTCACCCCCATCTACAAAAGGGCTTAAAGGCAGATCCAGGAAATTATAGGCCCATCCATCTTACTTCAGTCCCTGGAAAAGTTATGGAATGAATCCTCCTGGGGACTATCACAAGTCAAATGAAACACATCAGTGGGAAAAGCCAGCATGGATTCACCAAGGGCAAATTGTGCCTGACAAACCCGATCATGTTCTCTGACAAAGTAACCTGCTCGGTTGATGTGGGGCGAGCGGTGGACATTGCCTACCTGGATTTCTCCAAGGCTTTCGATAAGGTTTCCCACAGTCTCCTCCTACAGAAACGGATGTGTTACGGTCTAGACAAGTGGTCTGTGCAGTGGGTGGGGAACTGGCTGACAGGCAGCACCCAAGGGTGGTGGTAAATAGCTCCTTTTCAAACTGGCAACCTGTCAGTGGGGTCCCATGGATCGATATTGGACCCAATGCTGTTTAATATCATCATAAGTGATCTGGATGACGGGATCAAGTGTACCCTGATGAAGTTTGCTGATGATACCAAACTGAGTAGGGGAGTGCGTACTTCGGAAGGGAGAGCCGCCCTGCAGGAAGACCTGGATAGGCTGGAAGAGTGGGCTAACAAGAACCTTATGAAGTTCAACAAGGACAAGCATAAGGTCTTGCACCTGGGAAAACATCATCCAGGAGCGCAGCACAGGCTGGGATCTACCCAGCCAGCAAGGAGCTCTATGGAAAGGGATCTGGGCGTCCTGGTGGACAACAAGTTCAATATGAGCAAACAGTGTGCTGCTGCGGCAAAGAAAGCCAACAGGATGCTGGGTTGCATCAACAAGGGCTTCATCAGGAGAGATAAAGAAGTCACTACCCACTCTACTCAGCACTTGTCAGGCCACACCTGGCCCCATACTGTGTGCAGTTTTGGTCCCCGCTATGCAAAAAAGGTGTGGACAGGCTGGAGAGGGTCCAGAGAAGGGCCACAAAGATGATCAAAGGACTGGGAAACCTCCCATAAGAGGAAAGGCTGAGAGAACTGGGTTTGTTCAGCCTTGAGAAAAGAAGACTTAAGGGAGACCTTATCGCCATGTTCCAGTATTTAAAGGGTGGCTACAAAGAAGATGGAGACTCCCTTTTTACAAAGAATCACATGGAAAAGATGAGGGGTAACGGGTACAAGTTACTCCTCAGAAAATTCCAATTGGACACAAGAGGAAAATTTTTCACAATGAAAACAATCAGCTATCGGAATAATTTTGCCAGGGAAGTGGTGGATTCTGCAACATTGGACACTTCTAAGATTCAGGTGGACAGGGTGCTGGGCCATCTTGCCTAGACTGTGCTTTTGCCAAGAAAGGTTGGACTAGATGATCCTTGAGGTCCCTTCCAACCTGGTATTCTATGATTCTATGATATATTACACATCAGTTTGAAGACACTACAAAGACTTTGTCTACAAAATGCAGAGACTTTTGATCTACAGAAACGCCTGTGTGAGAAGCAGCAGTCTCCACTCCAGACACTGCTGTACCAACAGCAATCTCTGAAACTGCTTTACCAAACAGTATTTTGACTTTTCTTCACAAGATCACACTCAGCCCCTTAGCAGTAAGACAGAAAAAAGCTGCAGCTTTGCTTTCGCACAGGTCAACACCTACGGCTCCCAAAGCAGCCTAACGAAGAGAGGCTTTAAGCATGTTTTAAATGGTAGATGAGAAGCCAATGACAATGCGTAGGTGTAAAGACCATGGCACCATTTGCCGGTGTGGTGCCTCAGAAAAACTGTAGAGATAAAGGCATCATCCTGACGTTTCTCTGGCACGAGCACAGTATCTAAAGGGGGCCCAAAAATGGGACTGGGCTCCAAGACCTGATGTGACCATACCACCTTCTCCATCTCAGCTCTTCTTTTCAAGAGCAGAAAGCAGAGGACTCTCCTATGTTTGAGAGGAGTTATGTATGAAGTGAAAAGTACCTAACTCACAGGAGACCCTCATTCCTTCAGGAAAGAGCCCACTGAGAGACTGAGGCTTGGGAACAACATGATGGGCAATGGCCTTTGCTCAGAGGACGGTGACGTCCCGTTGTGACTGCTGTGCCCCCCCTGGCTGAACTCTGCTGCCATGCTGGGATGTATTTTATCAACAGGCACCAGCCACCCCCTGGCCAGCAGGTTACCTCCACCTGCATCAGTGACCAAACCTCATTAGATCTCAAATGAGCCAAGCGCCCTGAGGCCTGCCCAGCATGGGTTTCAGCAGAGCCCCCTGTGAACCAAGTCACAACAACCACCAGTCTCAGAGCTTCACACCTATTTATTTAACCTACAGGGAGAGGCTACTTTCTTTCAACCTCCAGGCTGAGCTACTCCTTTTATTCAGCTGCCTTTAGTGGACCCCTCCACTCCAGGAACGGAAAATATTTCACATCACAGCTGTTTGTCCAGGAAGCTTCGAGATGCACAAGCATTTCCTAGCCCTGTCAGCCATATAATGAGGCTTGAAAGTTAGAGTTTAGTTTGCAGAGTCATTAGATCAGTCATTACCACGGCTGCACACAGGCATGTACAGGGTTTTAAGTGAAACCTCTGTGGCCACCTACACAGGAGGCGGCTGTGGGCTGAGGTCTTGTTTACAGGAGCACCCGATGTTATAAACATGTGGAAACTTGGCAATGGCTAGCAAAGCTTAAATGCCATAGGAGCTTTTACCCATTTTACTAGCTACTCTTACAATCCATGCAAACCCCTCCTCCTGCCCTTCAGCTGAAGCTGAGCACCCTCTGAAGGTGCCGAGTGCCAAGCGTGTTGGAGCTGCTGGGATGGTGCTGCTCTGAAACACCACACGCAGCTGCTCTAACGTGCCTTGCCCTGCAGGTCTGCTGACCTCTCTGATTCCAGACACACCTCCTCTTTGATTCCTCCTTCTGAATACCCAAATTTCAAGCCTGCTAAGAACTGGCTTCAGAGAGAAGGCTGAGGTAACGACAAGGAGCTCCATGCCAAGTTTGTGGTCTGTTGCTGGCAGAGAGCCTTGCAAACAAAGGAGACCGAACCAAATCCTCAGAAGAGTTCCACGATTCACCACGGCGCAAACAGTACTTGAGACACCTCACGTTGCCTTGTCCATAAGCTCAGCCTCCACTGTAAGTCAGGAGTTAGAGGAAGGCAGGCATCTTCTCCATCCCAACGGTGCCGGTCCTCAAGTCCTACTCTTCTCTCTGGATGGCTCCTGCCAGAGAGAACAGGCTGCCCATAAGCAAAGCCACTAACGAAGCCTGAACCATGCCAGGTCCTTCCTCCACCTTGAGGAGCACCTTGAGGATTTTGGCTTGCTTTTGTGTGACTGAAACTGGTTAACAGGCTCAAAAGTGACGGGGGCAGAGGGAAAAGGAGAAAGGACTGGGGCAAGCAGGAGGATACACAGTGGCTGAATGGACTACAGTAATTTATTTTCTTAGGAAAACAAGCTTAAAAAAACCCAAACAGTTACATGGAATGACAAACATCTTTGCCCAGAGACACAGAAAATTTAATGCAAAGTTGGGAAATTTGGAGTACTGTTTCTGACTGTGGCCTGTGCTAGAACCATGTGGCAAGACTTTATCTGGGATACCTTCTCCAGAAGACAAGTCTCCACCTGACACAGCCACAGGAGACAAGCTACAGAGCTGCTTTTAAACTACAAAGCCAGAGAAAGGATACTCCTAAGGGAAATGCTTGTTGCTTTTGTGGGAGCTGTCACACCTTCAAGACTAAGTGCTCTGGCCTTCTTGGCACACCAAGGAGACCTGCCAGCATGTTTAAAACGGCTTGGTTCTGATTAACACTAATTTACACTGTCACCGATTTGAGTAAGCCACGAAACTTGCCTGAAAGAACCACATCCAAAAAGTTCAGTTTAGATCTGCACTCCCAAAATTAGCTACCAACCCATTAAAAACAGCCATAATTTAGCCTTGGTGCAGCAAGGGTGGACCTTCTCCTTCTGATGTCCACCCAGTCCTAACAATTACTATAACCTGCTCATGACTCTTTCCTCACATTGCCAAGATAGCTACTTGTTTTCTAGTGTCAGATTTGGTCTTTGGAGTATAGAATCAGTTAATATAAGAAATGTATAGAAAGCTGCAATAACTCAAAAAGAAAATTATTCTTCCTTCAGATCAAGTTGGTTTGATATTCCAGGAAAAAAATCTGCAGTTTGTATGTATGATATGAGATAACAAGTACTACAGAGAAGGGAGAATGTGTTGGCAGCACGGAGCCTTAAATGACATGGGCAATTTGGCTGCCAGCAGGAAAGGTTGTTTGGATTTAAAAAAAAGTGTTAAATGCTTGCCTGTGCCAAGAAAGCTTGACCCCCGCTTTTGAGAAGGATATATAAATTGGTTCAACAATTTAACAAAGTTTCAATTATGCGGTACTTAGTGCCTGGAAAAAAATAAAAAACTTTATACTTACTACTTACAAACTCTGCTGAATTCCTGCAAGCATATTTGCTCAACACTCTTAGTACTGCAAACACAACACTTGGAAGAATTTTTTTCCCTCCACTTCTGCAGGGTTTGTTTAATACTGTCACAGACGATCAGTTCAGTCTGGCACCGGGCAAAATGAAAGGTAATCAAAATATTCTCCCCATTCTTTCTGAAGGCTTAGTGGTACAGATTAACTAACAAACTGAATTTCATTTCAGCACCTGAGAAAAAGCTTAAACACCTTAAAATAACACCCTGAAGAAGCAGTGCTTTTTGCAACAACAGTTTTGTGCGATGATGCCCAGAAGAGTACAGAGAACCTAAGGCACTTGGCAAATCCAGTCCGATACCTGTATTTCTGCATCAATCTTGTCAGTCCTTCTATTTATACAAGTGGCTATAAGCATTTACCTTGAAGAAATATGAGTGCTGCCTTCATAAATAATGAACACTTCAGTTGGAGACAGAGCCCAACTAGGGGATCAAAATTAAAAACAAGTAAAACAGAAGAAAAAAAAAACACCCAGTGAACTAATATGCTTTGTCAAGTTGGCAGCCAAGCAAGCTGTCTTCCTTGCACTCCCCCTGCTACTGTCAATCACCTGATTTCACTGCAGTTGCTTTTACTTCACATATTGCAGTATGTCACCCCACTGCTCACAGGTACATGATGATTACTAATAAAAGAGGCATGGGAAATTAAGTTAAAGAAAAGGGGCTCGGGATAAAGTGGCTTGTGTAACTCGGTATGCAAGACAGATTTTCACAATGCCAACTATATGGCAATAAACACAGACATAAATATATCCCAGCTACAAGCAAAAACCCCACAAACCCATAGCCAACCCACACAGAGTGGTTTGTTTGGGAGGATTTTAGTGGGTTTTTTGTTGTTGTTTTGGGGGCTTTTTAAACATTATTTTTACAGGGTTTTTTTCCTTCTCATTTGCAATCAAATAGACATGAGGATCACTGTTTGCTGATGCCCCTTAGTCATGATCCAGACCTGCTTGTTCTCCCCATACATAAAAAATTCCCAGCAGGCTGGGAATCTCACCCAGAGCATGATGCAATTGCAGATTTTGTGCACCTCAGCTCTATATGAAGCAATCTGTCAATTTGCATCCAGTTACTTCAGATGGCTCACACACTTGCCAAAGAGTGCACAAGGTGCTGGGAGCACAGGAGTTCATTACCTGTATCAGTTTGGACCACTGCTCACAGGCCAGCATGTGAACTGTAGCATAACAACACTGTAAATTTTAAAATTACAAGAATAGAAACTCTTAATTGTTCCCACAGTCAACCTGCTAGTATCAACTTGGGCTACACCTTGGACTAAGGAAAAAAAAAAACCAACCAACCAACCAACCAACCCCAACCAAACCAAACACGCTTCATTTTCTCAATGGCAGTCCGTAAGAAAAGAATATAGTTTAAGGAAAGGCTTCGGGTTTGAGATGACACATTCTGCCCTCAGAAGCCCTTCCCAGTTTTAATGAAGGGGCAGTGGAAAAACCCTAAAGAACAGATAAAAAAATTAAGCAAAACTACAATAGTTTGGTCAACACCCCACTGATTCTCTCCTTTTAAAAAACCTGAATGATGCTGCAATCAAGAACATCGTCCTCTTACAACAAGAGGAGGACACAAACAATTTTGATCCTTACAGAAAGCACACCTCTTCGGAATCGTTGTGCCACAGCCCTACACGCACAGAGGGTGCTGGGCCTGCTGGATGCAGCTACTGGTGCTGAGGATTCAGACACTTCTCTCTCATCCATTCCTTTGGGCCACATGAACAGTAATGAACCCCTGCGCAGAGCTAAAAGGGACATAAAACCAGAGCCTTGCCAAATTAGCTGGAACGCTAAGAGCAAGAAGCCTAAAATACTTCAGACAAGAAAGTGCCTGAACTCAGCAGATGGTGACAAGAGCTAAACGTTGCTCCTACAATTTGAAAGACTACAAGCAATGGACCAGGCTAGATCGACCATCGACAGCATTGTCCCAGGACACAAGACTATTTGAAGATGCAGAGGGAGCAGAAAGATGTCTAAACAACACAAACAGAAGGTCGTCCAATGAAAAACTGAGCATTCCAGAGGTGCAGCAACAGATGATGACAATGGCAACTATTTAATTCTTTACAGAGTCAGGAACATATTTAGGACTAAATTTTTTCCCAGGTGAAGTAGGTAGGGACAGCTCCACCCCTAATCATTTCCGGGAGAGAAATATGTGCTTATTTTTGCAATTTCACTTGAGGTCTCTGCAATGTCTCCCAGGCTATAATAATGAGAAAGACCTGTGGCTTCCACTGTAGACCCTGCATGATAGTCTTCCTTTTTGCAGAAAGCCATTGACATTTTATTTGCATACCTATCTACATGCCCCTCTTCTCCATCCTCCACTGGTACTTCTCAGCTTGAGAATCAGACTCTCTTGCAGTGTGGAAACAAAGATACTGACGAGAAGCACAACTAAATATAAATGAATTCATAAAAAATGAAGGAAGCCTAAAATACTATCACAACCTGAAAGTTTGAAATAAAAGTTTCTTATCCCTGAATCAGCACATTTTGCAGCTTTCTGTATAGCTTTCTTTTCCTATTATTACTTCAGATGAGCTCTGCACCACATGAGATATCAGCACTAAGAGCACACAGAAAAACTTCTCAGGAAGAGACTTCTGCAGCTCCCCCAACCTTCCTGAGTATAGCTAATAGAAAAGCATGTCCAAATTTTTCAGGTTTCCATTTAAGACTGAAATTGATTTTCATTCTTCAAAAATTCTCTTTTTTTTTTTTTAAGTTGCTGTTAAAGACTTCTTGAACATTATTTAAAAACAGATCAAGCAGCTTCTAAATTTAGTTTTTGCTCAGATCTTCCAAAAATACTCACATATGTTTTTCTATTCATGCCTCCGTCACAGTTATTTGGAAAATAATTAGCAGTATCTTCTTTGTTGTGGATGTCTAGGAGATATATATACATGCAAAATGGCAGAAGTTTCCTGGGTCATTTCTAGTTCATTCCATTTCTGGCTCCACAAATCCCCACCCACACAATGATTATTATTAATTAATATATAAGGGAGAGGGAAAGGAGGGGGGAAGGGGGGAGACAGAGGCACAGAAAAGCATCTTCATTCCAAGAAATGCTTAAGTCCTCTTACAAGCTAACCAACTTCAAGCATATTAACTACTATCCTGAATGCAGACAGGCTTCTATTCAAGCTCTATTCTCAGCATTAAATCACACTGCTGTAACGTCTGAGCTTGTCATCGAGGTTAAGGCAAGACCTTCAAGTTCATTAAGATAAAGACATTGCCTGAAGCACTACTAGTGACAAACAGAGAAAACAAACTTAACAGCATTAAAAAAACCCCAAACTTGCAAGACCTGGTTCTCCAACCCAGCCTTTCCACAAGAAAGCATTAAGAAAGACCAAAAGAAAGAGGAAAGAAACCTCTTCATCACTCACCTACTCTAAGGCTCTCAATACAGCATTCATCTTTGCTCTGAAATGCAGAGAGGATGTATGCAAGTGATCATGCTCTAGCAAGAGAAGCAAGACTCCCACCTCTTTTAAAAGAGTCAGAAAATAGACTGTTAAACCTGTTAAACCTGAGATGGTTAAAAAAAAAAAAGAGGAGGAAGCCGTCAATTTTTAAAATACTCATGGAGACAGATTCAAGTATACATGTACTCAGCAGCTGAAAACAGACCTGATGCAAGAAGGGGATGCAGAGGAGGCTGACATCTCAATAAAGCTAGCTTTAAGCATTTACAGGTCAAACAGCGAGGAGAAAAACAAATGAGAAAACCCAAGGGAGTTACAAGACAACAGAAGCAAAGAGGTTGCAATTGCTGTTACTTATTCACCAGATTTACTGCACTCCATTAACTGGCACCGCTGTTACCTACTGCTAATACAGACTAAAACCTGTTTTATTTAGGCTACTGAAAAATAAGCACTAAGATGACAAAAGCCTGGCATCATCCTTGTGCAGAAGGTGTCAACGCAGACTCAGGCAGCTGACAGCACTGAGTTAATTGGGATTCCATGGTCTTTCCCCAAGACCCTGCCTGTATTTTAGCTCATTACAGCCAGCAGCAGGGTGTGCTCAGTTTATGTCTTTGCATACTCTTCTTTGAATATACTGATGAATAATTTAGTTCAGACGATAAAACCTTTTGTGTACTTCAGGCATTTTCTCCTCAAGACTGTCAATATGGTCCCAAAGTATTGAACTGGAAGGCACTTAAGGGGGCTGTTGACCGCTCCTCCCTCCTCTCCTCATATTTTGCCTTTTTCGTAAAAAGTAGACTTCAGAACACAGGTCATCCCATGACCTACAGCTAGATGCATTACCCAAAGAAAACTGCAAAGGCGCACCGTACCACATTGGTTTGAGTCATGGTCGAGCTGAAGAACAAGGGAAAGGCAAAGTGCTTTTGCCTCACTAAAAAGCACACTCGCCTTATCCGGCTTCCCGAACACCCTGCGCTCATCGGGAAGTTTGCCTAAGGCACACGCAGGAGGGCTGAGGAGGTTCACGAGAGGCTCAGCTCCGCCGCGAGCAGGGCGGCAGATCTGCCGGGATCAGCCCTGCACCGGCATGAGCTGCCAAAGCCGAAGGAGGCAGCAGGACCTCGCTGCTGGTTTCGCCTCCCCACCGCGTCGCGGCAGCTCCCAGCTGTCCAGACAGGTCCTGTCGTGGGTACGGCTGCCTTCCCAGGAGCCTTACCCAGCATCGTTTCCGCTGGATCTGCTTATGGGTGATCCCTGCGTATCTGTTGCTGGCACCTGGCTCTTCCTCTTGGCTCTGGCACCCTGTCCCAGCAGGACATGTTACCTTGCAGATGACAGTACAGGCTGTCGTTAGATTTAGCAGCAAACCAGCCGATTCCTTGCAGGCGCAGAAGCAAATCCTCTCCTGCAATGCACAGGAGAGATTCCACCCAAATTCGTATGGCCTGGACAGATAAAGTGCTTCAAGGGCGTTTTCTTATTTAAAAAAACAGGCACTATTGCAGCACACACTTGGTGTAATAAACACCCTTCCTCCCCTAATACTGAGGGAAACTCAGATTTCTCCCAGAACCGCATGGAAGAGAATCTCATGAATATATACTTTGCCATCTCCGGTAGTCAAAAAAATTCCTTCTCTGTTTTATTCGTCAGCCTGACCACGAGGAAGCTCTGCACCATGACTGCTGAAGTCCTTCACACGCAGCACGCACATTCCCTGCAACACGAAAACTGTGCCATGCTTCCAAGTAGCATCACAGGTTGTTTACAGAGACAAGCCAACTAAAGATATTTTTATCCTCATCTCCCAAGACCAATTTATAATTAGTACAGCCTTTGAACAAGATGCACTTGCAGCATAGCATCAACACGCTGACTCAAAATAGGGCTTCTTGTCGTGCCAGCGGCCTCCCCAGGACAACTCTTCTCAATGACTTTTGGCGTAACGGAGTGCCGGGCCATAGAGTAACACAGACGCGGGCTGCCTGCGGGGCACAGTGCGGACTGGGAGCTGTGCAGTGAAGGAAAGGACGTTCCAGGTGGAGCTGAGAAGTCTCCTAAAAAGAGGTGTTCCTTCTCCAAGTGGAGAATGCAGCCACCACTGCTGCTCTCTCTGGCATCTGTATCACTAGCCTGACGTCGAAAATCTTTTTTACCTTTCACAGATATCTTAAGACTTTCTTTGCTGCCACGTGAACATACAGCAGTTGCTCTGCAGAAACACTTCCGTAGCAGTGTGTTTCCATGCAGTTCACATTACAGCACCCCTCCTGTATCCCTACAGCTCTGCTGCTCAGCTCAGAGGGTGCTGGCCACACAGCTCCCACCTGAAGCATCCCCAAGTGCAGAGTCTCAAATATAGGCAGCTGCCGTAATGCTTTTCACAGCATACAGACAGAGCACTCCAGCTACAACAAAGGCTCTTTTGTGCTACTGCATGGCCGGAAAGGGGGTGAAAAGAGTGTGCCATGGGATATGGCTGCCAGGAAGCTAGGGAGAGGCATGAGGGGGTAGGAAAGCAAAGAAATGGAGCCAGAAGAGGGAGAGCAACAGGAAACCTGGATTCAGCTGCCTCCTCCTCCCCCCAGCTTGGTTAGAGTAAAATACACAGGCACCCACAATGCACAGCATTTTCCTTGCCTTGTCCGGGTTTCTGAACAGGAGAGCCGAAAAGCTGGAACAGAGCAAGGGGAGCCGCCGGGGTCCCACCTGCTCTGAGGTGCTCCGTCTGTGAAGTCCCCTGCTCTTCCAGGGGCAGGGAAGAGGCAAGCACCACCTGAAAGGCATCATCCCTTCCCATCCTTGTCTGGAGGGCAAGGGAAGCCAAAATCAGGTGAACCATTCAAGTCTCATTTGTGGGATAATGCAATTATAACCCTCCCTTTGCCCAGAACCGTCGGTTGTCAAGGCAGGCAAGGCAACAATTTACCAAACCACACAGAAGTCACAGAAGCAGAAACAGGGAGTAAAGTCCGTAGACTGCAGCGACATCCACCCTGAATTCTTCTCTTCTTAAAAAAGAAAGTCTGTGGGCTTAAATGTGAGCAGAAATATTTATGACAATCTAAGTAACCCTCCTAAACATAATTAGCAGTTTCATTTTATTCAATTATGAGGTCACCAAGACTCCTTTCCATACTCTGCCAGCTTTTGCTATGGAAAAAAAGCACCAGAAGCCTCACAGATGAAACCCACAGTAAGTTAACTTGGCTTCCTGGCCTCCTTTGGCCTCAAAAAAGCAAAACCATTACCTCAGGAGAAACAAAGTTTGCCATCTGCACCAATGGCACTCTGGGACAGTTTTAACACAAGCGAGAAAGCTAATTGAAGCAGCCACTGTAGTGAGCTAAGAAAAAAGATATCGTCCACTGAGATGCACTTAATTAGACCTGCCCATGCTGTCACTGACAAACTGTTGTCCCATGTCTGTAAGTCTGCCATTTCCAGTCTGCTGAGGGTCCTCCTCCTATGCTAGTTTTGCCGTTCCACCTGGCAAAAACTTGCTCTGCTGGCAGTTAACCAAAAAGTAGTAAGATCATCTCCTAGAGCACACTCTGTTATCACAATACAGCACTGATCTCCACAAGCAAAAATCCTCACATTTTCAAGGAAGGCAGAACACTAAGTGCATATAAGCAAGAGACAGCACTTACTATCTCCCATACATTGGGCAGCGCACACTTCTGAGCTGTAAATCAAGGTTTCTGAGTCTTGAATTAGCCTTCAGTGTCCCAAAACCAACAGTTGCATTGCTTTGCCTAAACCATCATGATTGTAACAACTTTAACAAAGAGAAATAATCCCATGGAAAACATTGGCCAGTTTCCAAGACAAATAAATAGCTATAAGCCGAGAACAGCTCAAAGAGTAATTACAGACAATAGTCAGTTCAGTGGTGCATGTGGAGTAGCCGGGGAGAACAGATAAACCGACTCTCTCTAATGCGAAGGGAAGCAAGAGGGGCAGCTTATGAGCCCTACAATGCAGACAGAGTATGGCCAGGGTGGTATAAGGGAAAATAGTGGTGTCTCAAAACAAACCTCTCATGAATCTGTGCATGGTAGACCCCTGTACACAGAACTGGCTCCCTAAGAGAAGCTATGTGTAATCCTGGCACTAAGTCATTCTCTTCAGCTCCTGGAAGGAAAAGTACTTGAGTCTGTACTATCCAACTCAGTTTTCCACATCACCAACACAACCAAACCGTGAGCTACTAGAGTTTTGGTTTAATTTTATACATCTATCCCTTAGAAGAAGCTAAATTTTAGAGAGTAAAATTAGCAATTATTTTGTTTCTGAAGTAAAATCCATATGGCTTTACAATGAAAAAAGCAGTATTTCTGATGACTTGGAGTGTCACTGCTACAGCGGCAGTCTAAGCTAAATTGTATAGCTCAGCAATCCTAGAAATTTGTGCGTTCAAACACACTTAAAGTGAAGTGCCTTGTATTTCTATGGTCACTGTGGGAATGGCATACTTTGTTCTAATGGGGCATCCTTCCCTTATTGGTGGATGTTCTGTTGCAAACTGACAAAAATGACCAAAAAAAGCACCAGACTGAAAAATAATACTGTTTTTTCTACTAGCCATCAATTCTAGCCATTCATTGCGTGTGCAGTTACCAACAGCACCGCAGGGAACAAAGTAGCACAGACCAGGTTTTAACCAATTTTCTTCGCCGATTCAGAAAGAAACCCTCCTACCAGCGAGGCTGGGCAGTAGCCAAAACAACTGAGCTGTTCTATTACTTCTAGACAACCTGTATGACCTTGTTTGGAGGCTCTGAAGAATGCCCCAGCTGAATTAAAAACAGTTCAACAAGGCAGAAAAATATTACCTTTTGCCTCTGGAAACCCGGGTTAAAACACGGTTTCGGCCATGAAGGCAAACATCATGTGGTCTTAACTGCATAGGCTGCTACAAACAGGAAAAAAAACCACCATCCACTGAGGAAGACTCCGTTTAGATGCAATGGGGAGTGCTGAAGAGACCTTCAGAATTTAAGCTCTGCATATATGAAAAAATTAAATAGAAACACAGGAGGGAAGGTATCAATTCAAAGGGCTTATATTGGCCAGTAAGTCACTCAATGTACTAGTTGGAAACAAACCTTGTTAGAAAGCCGGCCTCTCCACCTTTTTGTCTCTCTTTTTCCACTCCTTGGGTTTCAGAAATAAGTTATTGAGTCAGAATCCTGTTATTACTCCTTTCTTCCCTAAGTTTCCTTGTCCTTCCCTCTCCCCAATGTACAGATGCAGCTTTGCCAGCTTCTATTTTCATTCCTTCTGTTTCTTCTACCCTCCAACAAAGCCCCTCCTAGGGGTATCCTTCCATCCATAGTTAGGAGGGCTTGTGTTAATTGGCTGCCCTAAAGTAATTGCTTTCAACAAGACACTTCCTTCTTTGAGGCACAAAAGGTACCTTGACAGATGAGTGTGTTGCCTGTCGCCCTCCACACTTCTGTTAGCCAACCTCCCAGTCTCACTTCCCTTCTCTCTTTCAACAGAGGGATCAGAAATCCACCAACCAAATATGCCTTAAAGCATAAAAGACGTTTGCCCTTGCCCCATCTTGCCCAGCATGACACGCAATGTATGGATGGAGATTCTTCCTATCAACCACACCTTGGAGCCAAGTTGTATGACACGCAATGCGTGGCAGGCATCCGTTGCATTTAATGGAAAGCAGAAGGGTGAACAGGGCAAAGCACAGCACACAATATCGGTTCTCCCACCTGAAAAAAAGCAAGAGCTCCTCATTTCAGAGAACAATGCCAGGAAACCTAACGGGTTCTTGGGAAACAAACGGGAGCAGCCGAGCATCCCGCTTCACACCACTTGCACTGTGGCAGACATTAATTACATGCTGATTCGTCACCCTTCTACACCAACAAGACAGAGTAGGACAAACACAAAACACACACGCACCAACAACCTGCAGTGCCTGCTGACAGATCCCAACAGCATCTCACCGTGCGAAGTCTCTCTCAAGAAAGCACTAAAAGGCCCTGAACAGAGCCTGACTCAGCCTTTCACACGAGGGAAAGAGCTCGTCCTCCAGGCAGCAAGATCTGTGTTTTAAGGGTGAGCATTTCCCCACTCCTAGCCAGAGACAGGCATGCAAGAGCCCCCTCAGTCAGGCACATGCCTTCTTTCACAGCCCCGTTCAGAGAAAGCTGCCATTTATACTCTTGCTAGTTGTTAACGGACCAGCCCTCCTAGCTAACGTGGAAGAGATCTGCAGAACAGAACTAGAGATTTTATGTCTGAACTCGGCAGCAGAGAGGGATTAAAATGCTTTCTATGAAGATTTCTGTGAAGACATGCAAGCACACGGTCAAAGATGGGACAAGTCCCCAGTAGCAGATTCTTGTGTTGCCACTTCGCTTTCAGGATAAGGTGGTAGACACAGGGATATTAAGAGTACGTTAATCCTAGACAAAAAGCCTGCAGCTTCCAAAGGGCAGATTAATTATTAAAGCAGCAGCAATAAAAATATTCAGTAGTTCAGAGACATATTCCTATATTATAGGCAGATAAGTGCTCCAATAACCTTGTACTTCAATTTGCAGATTCACTCCCACCTCCCTGCAGGTAGCAACATAGCCATTTAAACTCCACCATTTTCATTAATTTCCCTCTGTAAGAATGAATTAGAAAATGTAACGAAGAGGCACCCTGTACACGGTAGTAGCAGTTTCCTCCCTCTTTCCACTCTTCTTCTCAGCCCCCATAAGAACAGAGCATGTTTGCTTCACCGGCCAACAAACCGAAAGAGGGATTGTGATGATTGATGATTAAGAGCTTTTAAATACATTCATTTTTCCCTTAAAATAATCAGGATGACAAATACTGGGAGATTAGAGATAAGACCTGTCGGAGTTTGAACAGACACTCCTTAACACCCTCCTCTTTCAGAATTCAGGTTAGTCACTAGAATACTGCAAACTCAGATATTCAGAATAGGGATGGGCATACGTGCCCTCAGAACATCATAACTTTGGGGAAAAAAGTCCATTGCTCATATGTACACATAAAGATCACCTGGTTTCGTGAGTAAAAGCAGAGCATATTCTGTGTTTGAATGAGGAATAGTTGTTACTAACTGACAGGAATTAAGTTTCACCTCAGCACGTTCAACCCAACTGAACTCCAAACCACCCATTTATAAACACAAAATGCAAAAAAAAGCAAAAATAAAGTTTTCCAGCATTGGCTGCGCATCATTTCAGTGGAGCAACTCCAGCTAGCAGTATTTAACTTAGTTAAATGAAAAAGTTGGTAGGGAGGCTTGAATCTCAGCAATTTCTCAACAGATTAATTTACAGTATTGTCTTTCGAGGGGAGAAGTTTTAAGTCTCTGATGTGTGTATCACTATACACTGCGAGTATTAAACAGAAAATGACAAACAATTGCCAAGCTGGCTGTCCTCCAGTTAATCAGCCTGCTTTGACTCAGATTCATCTGTGAATTGCTGTTGAAAACCAATTGCTTGTTTAATGGGGCAGAAAGATGAAATAAATTTCAATATGCATCTCTAAAGTGTCCCTCTCATGTAAAACTGCTGCCTGAGGGAGAGAGGGATACATGTATTTCCTTCTGGTTGTGCCAGTTTCACTTCCAATTTGCTATCCCTACAGGTACCGAATTATAAAATTACATGAAGAAAGAAGCTGTAGCTGCATGCAAATGGTATCCCTTTCGTTCACAGCATCCTCACGACAAAGACAGAACTTCTCCCTGGTCTCCAGAGAGGTGACAGCCATACACCCAAGTGAGATTAGTTAACACTGACTCATCAGGTGTTTCATTAAGAAGCTGTGTCAATGAAGAAACCAAACCTGGTGAGCGATGCTAACACCAGCTGCTGCCACCGGCACTGTCGGTGCTCTAGGGAGACGTGGTGACTGCTGGGGTGGAGGACGTTTCAGGGACAGATCATACTGGCACGGCTGGGGACTTCAGCCCAGGCCTGTCACCAAACAAGCAAAAGCCATTAAGTGGCACTGCCAGGAAATCAGGGTCAATAGTAAGGCAGACACAAACACACACACACAGCATTATATGCCTTTGCTCAGGTGAGGAGCATTCACATTGGATCAAAAGTGATTTGCTGACTGCACTGCATCCCATAATCTTTTTCCATACTGAGACACGTGAAGGCAACAGCACCAGTTTGGACTTAATGCTTTTTCCCCTCTTCTCTTTTAAACAAAAGAAGTTTCCTAGATTAAGAAATAATTCAATTATACATTCCAACTTGGGAATTAAAGAACTGCATTAACAAAGAATTTAGGATTCTTGATTTTGCTGTTGTGTTTTTTATTATGATTTTGTGACAGAAAGTCCGCACACACAAACAATTTATGTGATCCTTTGCTAGCATAACAATCCAGAAAACAAAAATTTATGCAACTTAAGTAAGCACAAGACAGACCACAGCCTGGACCAGTGGTCAAAACACGACCTCCACAAACTGCCCACACCCTCCCAGTGCTTTCCAGTCACATTTCATTAGTTTGTGGCTATCATACAGAGAAACACTGCCGTGTCACCCAGGTGCACGTGAGCAGGTCCGTGTCCCTGTCAGCTGGGTGCTGCATAGTGCATCACCTCTTACAGAGGCAACAGTACGTTCTCTCACGATGGCTTTACACACAATTTTGGGGTGCCAGCCTATCTTCTGCAAAATTTCTGCAAATTTTGAAAGAAAATATTCCCAAAGGCATGGCTTGCTCCCTCCCTGTCCCTCGCCCCAGCACCATGAGTAGTGTCAGGGTGCTTAGTCCTGCCAGAAGCCAGGCAATGAAAATGACAGTGGACAGCGTACCAATGCATTAATGCTTATCCTGCAGTCCTCTGTCATTTCAGCCAAAGGCTCCAAGTCCACAGAGAAACTACTTGATGCCACAATAAGGAATTTCTGTCCCTTGAGACAGCCTAAGATATCAGTCCCTCACCCAAAACCCAAAGTCTCCTCCTACGTCACATGCAATGCGTTAACACTGCAGAGTCAAGCACTCCAGCATACCAGAATTAAAAAGCCTGTGTTAGCTCCTTATAAATCTAGCACCCAATCTCATACCATTTTTATCCTCACACAGATAACTAAGTTTGCAAATTGTATCCGCCAATCTTTCATTGTGCTTCTTCCAATACACTACCTCTGTAAGAAGGTACACAGAAAGACAAAATGTTTCCAAGCCCCACAAAAAGGATACAAAAGAAATGAAGAAAAAAAAAACATCCCAGCACTTGGGAATTTGTTTCCCTCTGGAATGGAGGATTCCAGCAGCATCCGTGACAGCAGGAGCAGGGCAGCAGTGAGTTCTTGCCTCTGACTCTGCAGCTCACAGGTTTTCCAGGAGCTTCCAAAGAAAGGCTCTTTCCATCCAAAGGCTTTGGACTGCCACCCTCAGTCATCCCAGTTGAAATCAATGGGGGAAAGAATACTAATGGGGTTACCAGGTGCAAATAAACACTCTGATGCTTATGTCTGCAGATTTTGGGAGCAACTGCCTCTCCTACCGCATACCCGTGTGGCACACAAGTATCACCAAATATTTCAGGCCATTCTGGATCATGTTCAGTCAGCATTTTCTGTAAGCCAGTCTCAGGTCATGGAGAACTTGATACAGAGGAAGAGAAATTAAGGTATTGCATGGGAGACTATGCCAACAGCTGGTTATATATGTTGTGTCCATGGGATGGGGAGTTTCTGTCCCACGAGAAACTTTAATATTTTGGCACCTGCTTTCACCTAAGCCTGTCCTTGTTGCTTAAGGATTCCCATGATACCACAGACTGGTTTAGCAAGGAAAGAAACTGCAGTGAAAATATACAACCCAGGAATCCAAGCACGAGGACTAAAACACATATAGCATTCAAAAGCACCACATTATTTCCAGAGAATACAGAAATTAAATTTGACACAGAATAAAATATTTACAGTTTCCCCAGCACAGGGAGATGCCAGAAAAAGTCAAGCATTTTCTGTAGAAAGTGTCTATCTCAACATAATAGAGTTCCCAAAGAAATGTATATATATACACATACATATTTTAAGGCAATCTTCTCCTCCTCTAAGTCATTGCTGCCATTCACTCATACATCCATCTTTGCTAGGTCTGCTGCTAATATTTCAGAAATCCAAATGAAAAGGGACTGTGACTTTCCATTAAAAACAACTGAATGAAAGAGAGCTCCTTCCCCTCCCTGAGCTTTCCAAGGGAGGGTGGCCAGCTCAGCTGGAACCTGCCCCCCACTCCCACTCCTCACTCGTCATTTCTTTCACTTCCTTCACTGGGGTCCAAAGACTGTAGCCATGTCAGACAAGGTTGCGTGCTGCCATTAGAAAACTCTGTACTTCAAGAATTCAGTTTTCCTCACAGGATGATGCTCTGATTTCCTCTCCTTTGATTGTACTCCATCTGAAGGGTACTCTGCAGTACATGAGAAGCTTATCCACATAGAGCGCATCCCGAATGCACACAGACAACGTGGTGTGAGGAGAGCACACTACAGTTACGGTTCCCTCACCTGCACCAATTCACTGCTGATGCAATCACACAATAATCCTAAAGTGGATCTGTTAAAAAACAGAGCAGAGCAACTGGCGGTGGTGCGGTGGGTGTAATATTTCAATATTTTTGTTTAAGCCACATCACCTTCCACAGCTGGTTTTGAGTGCAGTTACAAGACCAGCTAAATCAGGAGGTGGCAACATATGGCAGAAACTTCTGAAGCTGGCGGTGTCATCCGAGGGCTGTAATGCAGAGCCACACCTCTGCTGTTTTCGGATTCAGTTTCATGAGACAGTGCTGGTCAGGATGCAGTTTGCCACCCCATCAGCGAAGTCCACCTTCCTGCATTCCCACCTCCCCTGACATTTACCTCTGACATTTGCATCCGTTTGCTCCCTAATTGCGTATTTCACAGAAGAGCAGAAAATCAGCTCAGCAAAGAAAAGTGAATTTTTGTTTGTTTGTTGGCTGGATTAAGTGGCTGAAGAGGGCGAGACAAATGTCAAAGCCAGCAGAGAGGAGGCGACTGCTGAGAGGGACGCGGGTGAGCAGGGATGCTCCTCCCGGCAACAGGAGCTGCTGGGCGATTCCCCCGGGGTTCCCCTTGGGAGTTAATGTGCAGTTACAAGAGTGGAAACACAGTTCTCGTACACGGTGACCACAATAACGGAAACACTACCTCCAGTAATGACTGAACATCAGTGTCTTACCGGGATCGCAGCTGCAGCACAGTTCCCGTGCAGTAAAATTTTTTCCTTAAAGACCACCAGGAAAACACCAGTACGCTGCGGACCAGGTACTGGACATACAGGCAGCAGTTCTGCTGGCCCTGAGACCCGCACGGCACTGACAGCACCTCTCTCAACATGCACCTGCGCCGGGGCAGGATTAGAGGGTTTCAGAGGAGACCGTGCCACTGCCAACCTCTCCAGGCACAGACTACGCGGGACGGCTTCGCCAGCCATGTTCTATTCCTCTCCAGATCCAGCAGTTTGCAGAACAAACGGAAAATGAAAGTTTTGACAGTTTGTATGATTAGGTTTATCAAATGTATAATAATTTTACACGTAGCTTTTAAGTGAAATTAAATCTAATGCATTTTACACTGAATGCCTGTCTTGAAATTGTCTCAACGTTTACATCCCAACAGTGCCATTTCGTACCAATTATACATTGAACAAGCATAACTGCAATGCAGTACAAAAAAACCCCAAACTTAGAGATTGTTTGGTTTGGCATTTAACCTTGTTACAGTACTACCTTAAGTTTAAGTCACTAAAATTCTATTATTTGAAATTAGAATTATGCATAGTATTTTGCAGACCAGCATTCCCAAATCAGAATCAGGACAAATTCATTTTCATATAAATCTTACAAATCTTAGTGACTGCTCTTAATACATTATAGTAAGTGTTGTAGCATACCTTTCTCATAGATACCTCTTCCAAAGAATAAACATATTCCCTTCCAGTGTTGAGAAAGTGAAACTCACTCTTTTCAGTACTACCAGTTATAACAAAACAAATGGGAGACACAGCGGAAGCCTAAACACATAAATCCAGAAACTTCCCTTTGTATTTTCCTATTTTACACAGTATAATATTTTAAAAGAGAGACGGACGTGCTGTAGTCAGACATTCTCAGGCAGCCACTTAAGTAGCAATCAAAAATTAATTAAGCAAGCAGAAATAAATTAAAAACACCACCCCCACCCCGATCACTATGACAATCCCAAAGACTTTTCCAACGCTCTGAGTAGATCAAGGTCATACAAGCTGGTCAGACAATTCAGCGCAGAGAGCATCTTTCTCCTAGACACCAACATCATCATCTCTGCCCCTCAGTTCAAGCCCTAACCTTCTTTTTTATCCTAAAGCCAAAAATAAAACCTAGTCTCATTAAAAGGTAAAATTTACCAAAGCAAGACTGACGGGACAGCAACAATATGACCTTTTCAAAGAAACTGGGTCTTCTTAGTACTGTAATATCAGATCGATGGTCTGCATTTCTCCCCCTGAAGGTTTAAGACTGCCAAATCCATGATCAAGATGTTTTAATCACAGATTATTTGTTGTCATCGGCAGACTGGAGGCTCCTATTTATTCACTAATTTGGATGTTGCTAAGAAAAGCCAGCCAGAAAAAGTGGAAATCTCACAACCGACACCTAGTGATATTTGGTTCTCCAACCGAGCTTCAGAAGTTTTAAATAAATCCAAAGCCGGTATCCTCACTCTGAAAGCTGAAGTAAATAAAGTTAAAGCCATACAGATCTCTATAAATTATTTTTTAAGAATCCTTTTCTCTGCTGCCAGTTTATCCACTCTTCTCCAAGACAAGTTAGTCGGTGCCTAGAAGTGGTGGAAGGACTTCCATCTGCTACTACTTCAAAGACAGCTATCCTGGGAGGAAACGTCAACCTGTCCAAGACGTACGTTTCTAAACATATTAGAGCTGCTGTCTCCGCCAAGATGCAATTAAACACTGTCTAATCTTTAAAAAGCCTGCAACAAAGAAGTTTTAAATCCCAAGTTCAAGAATGACCCGCACTAAATAAAAGCAAGCTTCACGGTGACTTGTAACAGCCTAATCTGTTTTCACCAAGAGAATTTCCTGACCTAAGGTTGCTGCAATAAGCTTGCAAGAATTGATTCATCTGCACTACAAGCAAGCCACAAGAGCTCTTAAACTGTGTCTGCAGCAGGGCACTGCAGCAAGTCGAATTTGTATCGTGGCTCTTGCAGTCTCTCCTCTCTCCTTGACTCCCCAGTCACCCGCTCCTGCTCTCCTCCTCCGCCTGCCCACGCTCATCCCACCCTGCGGTGAGCTTTTAGGGGGAGAAAGCCCACGGGGAAAACTAACTTCAAACCAAACCAAACAACAAAATCAATAGTTTTCTGCTGGTTTACACCCTTGAATCAGCTCACTGTAGGGCCAGCATTAGGTGGGAGCACCAGCCTGGGAGGGATGGGCAGACCCGGAGCAGGCAGAGCCGGGTCAGCTTAGGCTGTCCCTGAGCTGCTGTCGGATTCTCCTGCAGGGCAAAAGCTTCAGCCAGTTCCTGCCCTGTCAGTCTGAGATTTTAACTACTCCCAGCAATCAGGGCAGAAAGGATTTTTTTTGTATATACATGCACATAAAAGGTCCTCTCCTTCTTGGAGAGGCAGGTGGGTTATTTCTCCAAGAAGTCCACTTCTGTGAGGGATTTCATCTGCACTGTGCTGCTTTGAGCAGAGACACGCTGCAAGTGTTGGCTTGCAGGCGAGCGGCACTGGGCAAGCAGGAAGAAGAAGAGACAGAGAGTATGCGTAAATAAGCGTTTCTTAAACAGAAGTCATATACAAGGCTGTCCTGGCAGGAAAAAGCACTAGTATCTCCAGTGCAAGTCCCACCAGGCACTGAGAACTCCCAGCCAGGATCCCAGCAAAGTACAGCACTGAGAGAGCACTGCTACTCAGATTCACACAAGCTAGCACGCCACGCTGCCGGCTTCGTCTGGTCGTGTTTCTGTTTCCAAAATAACTAGGATGTGAAATCTTTAATTGCTGCTATTATTCTTCACTGGATAGGAGGAGATTTCTTATTTTAGAAAAATATCTGTCACGTTCTCTCGTAGCAGCAGCAAGAGAGAAGAGGCAATTGTGGTACATACTGTATATTCTATTCTCTTCATTTTCCTTCTTTGGGTCACGCATCAGCCATTCTTTTTCTCTGCTTTGCCACATGCTAGTGACCCTAGACCCATACGAAACACCTACCCTCAGCCAAAGACCACCATTAAAGAAAGGGTCAGGAAGGGAAGAAAGGCACCTGCATGAATACTTATTTTATTGAAATGCAACACTAAGTCAAAAAGGCTAAAGTTTGTCTCCTGAAAAAGTCAAATCAATCAGGTTAAAAGTTTACAAGATGTGGATTGAACTTTGCATATTTTCTTCCAGGCCTAGCACAGAAACTAAAGAAAAAAAAAAAGTGGGATGGGACAATGCTTCAGGCTGATTCACAACTCTAAACTCACACGTGACATCTGAAAGGACTCATATGGGTAGAGTCAAGGTTGGTATCATCAAAGCTTCTCCTGCCCAAATTCCAAAGCATTGGAATTCAGTAATTGGATTTCTCTACTGTACAGATACAAAAGAAGCCATTTTTTCCAGTAGATGACTAACACTGACAGCTTTATTTATTTATTTAACTTTCAAAGCAGAGTCATTTTTAATGGATCTATAATTCAAAAGCTCTTTAATTAATTTTCCTCAAGCTTCCTAGAAACACAGATTTGGTTTTGTGCCTTGAAAAACAAGTCAGTCAAGTTCTAGGCAAAAACTCCATTTCAAAGTCAAAGCTATAAATGAAACAAAAATGGGATTTTATTAGGAACCCTGGTTGCAATTTCACCACATAAGCTACTTCTACCATTATACAATCTTTTTAAGTTGCTCGTTTTTCCTCCCTGCCTTCAATCCATTTTTGTTTGCTATAATAAAAAAAATATTTCTTCCCTTACATTGCTTTTTGCCTCACCACATTATTGATTCTGCTTCCTGTGTGTTTTTTGTTACTTTTCTTTCTTCTGACTTCTCTTATAAAGCTGTAAACTGAATGCTCTATATCCAAGAGACAGCTACACTGCCTAACAGTACAGGACTGAAATCAGGGTGGAAGCAGCCCTGGAACTGAAGAAGGCCCTTGAAGAGCTGACAGAGCAGCACTTTGTTACTTCTGGACAGCAGTTTCACATCAAGCAGAAAAGTCTAGGGATGAATTTATTTAGTTTAGACAATAGTCCCTGGTCCATGTGCTTAAATATCTATTGAACTGAATGCTTCATGGAGAAAATGCCCTCCTCATTTCTCCAGGGAATTAGTCTCAAGTGTTTAGATAACAGATGGTACATAAAGTAACCCACCTATGCTTTAGTACTGGGGCACATGGGTCTTCCAGTCTGCATTTTTAACAGAATTATTAATTACAGTGCATAGTGCTCCAGCAGAGCTTGCCCTCTTCCACTGCACTGAGGCACTTCTCACGTCCTCGGCTGGCTGAGGCATGTGCAAACATTGTGCTCCACTGCTGCATCTGCCAGAGATTATTCTTGTAGGATAAAGAGCAGCAGAATGAAATGCATGTCCTTAACTTAACGTATTGAATATGTGAGGTAAGCCACTGATAGAGATGTATTTGCACTTAAATGCCTGACTGTATGGAAGAGGACTGAGGCATCAGTGTATGAGCTAATAGTTTGCGCTACAAGAGGTTGATCTCTGCCACGGGAATAGGACAGAAAGCTGGAAGGAGTAGCCACGAGAATGGTTAGTCTGCCTTGAATTCCTCCAAACACAGCCAGTTAGAGATGCTGGGGCATCCAGGAGCTGGGGGAATCACAAAGAGTGGCACAGGAACGCGGATCTAGAACTTCTGATGCAAATACTGGACGATGCTCCCTCCCACAGTTCAGCACAGACACTGTTCATCACAGGACAGCTACATTTCCAAGCCACGGAGCCTTCTTCAAACACCCTTTTTCTCCAAGATACTACCTGTTTTATTACCAAGCCTAAATTCAAGTTTATCTATAGTTGAAAGATTCCTTACTGAGTGTATGGGTGACTGAAGCAGACATACAGCTCATATATGCAAAACTGGAGTAGTGCTTGCAAAGATTTGCACATCATTCATTAGATTTCAGTAAACTGATTTCTTCTCTCACAATTCGTACCATAACTAGAATTCAAAGAATGTGAGCAAACAACTTTTCAAGATACTAACAAGCACTTATGTCTCAAGTTATCTCTAAAAACTATGTAAGTGTATGTACAATTCATTTAAGAAGGGACCAGATGTTCTCAAAAGACAAAAACATAGCTCATACTTTTAGGTCCATCAGTAATTGCAGCATACGACTTAGAAACAAACTCAACTGCAATGCAACATTGAGCAGTTTTCTTCAAAAAAGAAAAATGAGTGATATGAGCACCAGTACAGCATGTGTGATTAAATTCTGTAGACTGGCAACAAATAAAACAAAGAATTAAAACAAAAGTGAACTTTTTGTTGTATCTGACTAAATAGTATGCATTTGTAGAAATACTGCAACAAGCACTGCCTGCAAATTTCATGCTTTGAGTGAAATTTAATTAACTTGAACTAGTAAAAATCCCACAGGGTTATGTTATTTGTAAGCGAGAAAATAGGAGTCATGTCTGCATGACTGGGGATGGAAATTTGGCTAGCCTTGTTAAATTATGGTTCCTCTTGAAAGGCACATAAATATTTATGTGAATGTGTGCTGACATTTGTTGCTGGACTTGAATATTCAAGTCACTACAGATAACTCCTAAATCCACCTTCCGCATGCACATGGTTTTTCCTCTGTGTGCATCCTGTTGCCACGATAATTTGGCTTGCATTTTCCTGATGAGCTAACCTGCAGGGACAGGCAGGAAAGGGAAGTAAAGCACTATTCATTCATAGGTGATTTATGAACCTATGCGTGCTTCCTTTCACAGCAGAAAGTTAACACATGCACACAAGAGAAATGTGCATACACCCGTGTCTCACTGAAAGAAGCAGCTGGAGAAAAAAAAAATCCAACCCTGTATGCTGACTACCTTAAGGGCAGCTCCTGAGCTTGTTGCTGCCCATCTCATTTCCAACACCAGCCCATCCAGTTTTCAAGTTCTTCCAAGCATAAGGACACAGCTGAGGAACAGGATAGCTAAAACTCAGTAAGCCAACAGACTTAGCAGAATAGGCTTTATATGTATGACTTCTCCCTGATGCTCCCTGCGACAAATTCAGTTTCCCGCTAGGAAAAAATAAAATGAAAAATTCATTTAAAAAAAATCAGAACTGACACAGCTTTCACATCCCTGTCTCCAAAACACTTGCATTTCTCAGAGGAAAAAAGAAAACCACGACATACCTCTCAGATCATGGAAGTATGGGATTAACCATAAACCCGCAACAATGTCAGACCTACACAAGTGATACAATATTGCTGCACTATCAAGCCCTTGTAACTGTGAAGGACATAACCGTTTCTCAGCCAAAACAAGCCAAGTAGTTGGAGCTCAGGCACTGGACAGGGCATAGTGGGAAGGTTTTAATTTGCTGGTGAGAAGGAGCAGACCTGACCGCTGTGGTGGAACGCTCTCCTCCTGCCAGGAGGACTCCTAGACCCGCTCTCAGGAGGGAGGCTGGTGCACAGCAGCCGAAGGACTCTGCGAGATACAGACACCCACATCCCGACGGGAGCATCAGTCGCTCTGGACAGGGCTTGCATGGATGCATGCACACGCGTCACGTGAAGCTTTTGCTACCAGCAACCCGCCACAACGCCGAATACTAGCGTGGATCTACGTAGCAAGGAAAAGCTCTTACAACAGGAAAGAAAAAAAAAAAAAAGCAGCAGGGGGAACAGACACTTTACAATTTACTCTTACAGTAAGGCTCTAACACCTTAGCCAAACAGTTGCAAGTGAAAGGCAACTTTCTGGATTTAACCATACACCCATCTTAAATGCTTCCTTATAGTTTGAAGCCATGGTCGTATAAGTAGCTGAGGCAATGCAAAGGAATTTGGAAGGGGAAGAGAGGAGCCCCTCTCATTTCCTTTCAGGGGTGGCAAGCTCTTAGCTGCGCAACAGGGATGAGCAGACTTATTTGACATTGCTCAGATAACAAAAAAAATTACAAAATTCCCTAAAAGTGTCATTACAATCCTGAACAGTTACAGTTACAAGTATTTGCATGACAGAAGGTAAGATTTTGCATACTGAGCATACCCAAACTGCTGGAGCTGGTTTGGAACAATTAAAAGGCAGACACTTTAAATGGTAAATGCAAGCTGTGTTTTGAGCTGGGGAAATTGCAAGTGTACTCTAATCTCATCTGACTGTCATCATCAAAACTGCAGTGTTGCATCTTAATTGCACTCCCAATTGACCAGTAATACAAAAAGTACCTCAAATAAAATTAACTCCTTGGGCTTTTTGTCACATTGACAACACACAAGATTTTCAGCAACTGAAATGGAAAAACTGATTAAAACTAGACCCTACTGCAATTTCTGCATTAACTAAACTCCTTCTAACCTCCCAAGGAGCTTTAGGAAGATCCTCCTTTCATTCCCCTTTGGCATACTTTAAGATATTGTATAAATTCATTTCAAATGGGCTGCCTCAAACGGTACAGTTTTTTCAGGATTTGGGGCAATATGTTAGCAATGCTTCAAGGGCACATCTGCTCCAGAACACGGTTTGTAGGGGTTAACATAAGGATGATAACCCATGCCCCAGTGGCAGACACCACGTCCCTAGAAGAGCCCATACCCACTCTGACCATCCGAAAAGGGAAGGAAACTTGGAGGAAGTACTGAGGAGAAAGAGGCCAACAAATTATACGAGGAGTCAAAATCTGATTGTACTGAAGGAAGCAATGTAGAGTAAGGAAGATTTATACTTATAAGGAGAGTACTGCAATTCCAATAACCTTTTCCACTCTTGCATAAATTGAGCCCCCAGGCATTTGATAAAAGGCACGCACAGTCCTTTTTTTGAGTAGCTGGAGTGCTCCTACCGCATGCTTTTTTTTTTTTTTAACAGTTCTTACACAAAGCTATTAAAAATGCAGAGGTGCCATTTCTAGAAACTCAAATCCCATCTCAATGTTAGAACAGCCTGTGGCTACTCTTTAAACAAAGTGCTTCTGCATCATTTAACAATTAATGGTCACTTTAGGGTGATCCAGTAAGAATTTCGTTCAGTGGATCCCTCTATGATCACTCCTACTAGATCTGCATCAAGTGACTCAGAGCAAGGAAAGGCTGGTTACATAAACAGAAGGTAGGTGGCTTAACAACCTTGATCTTATCACAGACCTGTCAGTGGAGAGAACTGCACGTTACTGCAGAGCTAACGCACATGTCAATGCGCTGGAAAGGAGTCAGATGTTTTCCACATTCTCTGATTTGGGAATGCTTTGCAGAGTTATTTATTGAGCCGGTTCAGATTACACAGAATAACTTCAGAGCCTGTGGTTTCCAGTGCTTCACCTGCCTTGCTTAGCCAAGGCCATGCTTGCTACTGAAGAGTCAGGAGAGGAAAATGGAGAATAGAATCAAGCAATTATATTGTTTAGACCATTCAAACTCCAAGAGAGGTGGGAATTATAAACTTGTGATGCTCCAGGATCTCAGAGTCTATACACTTTGGGGGGGGGGGGGGGGGGGGGAAGACAGAGATAAATCTCACCCTTTATATTGACACCTGACTGGAAGTAAAATTATTTACAAATCTGACATCACTACAGCCCAACACCCAGACGCTTCCATGCTCCGTTTTGGTACTTGCTTATTCTTCAGCCTGAAGCAAGCTTTCTAGCACACCACTCTAGCTTTCCAGGATACATGTTAAAAAAAAAAAAAGCCCACATTTAGCCTCTCTCAGATCAGTGCCTGTGTGATTTACAGGAGTAACAGGTTAGATTGACCTAGCTATAAATAAGATACATCACAGCTGGACATCTTAACCAGTCTGGAAGCCTTTGCCAAGCTTCTCCAGGCTTTTGAAGCACAACCTATGATTTTCAACAGCGTTTCTACCTTTCTTCTCCTAACAGTGAAAGAGAAACAACATGCCTGCTCTTTCTGCTACTATGCATCGGAGGGGCAGCCCTGCTTCCTCACTTCAACCTGAGAAAATGTTGTCTCCCTTTCGGCAAAGCTATTTCCAGAGCCTATTGAGTAGTTCATTCAAGTCTAGACTTTCTAATTTTGCAGCATAATCTATAGTTCAGTCACCCATGAAACTGCTGACCAGCCTGCAATTGTGTGCAAATCCGCGCCATGGCTTGTGCTGTCTGAGCTCAGGTACGCTCATTAGTGATGGCACACAGCACTTTAATGGGAGGCTCGTTAAACCTGCCAGGAGCATTTGCCAGAAAAATACAACTCTTCCTCTAGTCCCCCTTAAATAGTTTAATTAATATCATCATCCCAGCTTCGACTCCAGAAAGTGACAAAAGCAGGGACACTGGGGAGGAGACAGGTACGGTCTGGGAAGCGATCCGCTGGAAGGGAACCCTTGCCTCCCTTCAGCCATTTAACCGGCCCTGCCTGGTGCGGGGCCATGCTCCCGCCCTATCCCCCATGCTCAGGCAGCAGCAGATCTCCCAAAAGAAAAGCAGACAAGATCAGAGGGCCCATCCCACTGACAACAGCACACCTGGTCTTCTCCAGAGGCAAGGCGGACGGCTTCCCTCGCAGAGGGCTCAGGTGCTGGCAGCGGCGCGGCTCGGGCAGCAGCATGCGAGAGGAGAGGGGGAGAACGGGGAGGGTGAACTCCTGCCCTCAGCCATGAGACCTCTTGCATCAGCTCCCCCCAGCTCGCGAAGAGCTCTAAGGAAGGGCCCCGCGCTGAGTCAGCCGCACCATCCGCCCTTCCGCAGAAGCCCACAGGAAAAGGCTGCCCTGCGGCCACGGCAATGCCCCAGCGAGACTAACGTGACCCGCAACCAACGCCCTCCCCACCCTTGCGACAATCCCATCTGCTCTCTCCCATGACTTCCACGTTTGCCGAGCGTACTTTGTCCCACACGAGTTGCGACCGGCGAGCAGAGCTATGTGCGGGAAGAGCGGCACACCTCGCCTGCCCGTACGAGTCCGCGGACGCCAGCCGAGGCGTTACTCAGGCAAATGCGTCCCTGCTCAGGGCTCCCACACCTCTTCCCCCCCCCTCTCGGCCTGTCCAAAGGAAAACTCCTCACAGGACTGGCTTAGGGCTTTCCACCCCAATGGGTAAACTCAAACCTCCTCTCCTTCGGCTGGGCAGCAGGTTACGGCACCGTGCATCCAACCGTGCTGAGCCAGCAGGTGCAGGATGCCTGTGCTTCCCCCTCGGACACGCACGCGACAACAACAAACAAACTGGAACAAAAGGCACCCTCAGAAAAAAATGGCTTTTGCCCTGCTTTCTCTTAAGCAACCTGCCCTCCTCCAGCCCCCAGTTTACACTCTTTCCTACATTTAACTGCTGGGCCGGCCGTACATCCCCTTCCAACCACTGCAGCCAGAGTGTTCCTTAGCACCCCTCCGCCATCTCTCTTTCCAGGAGATTTTGCCTCCAGTCTCAGCGCCCTCCTCCAACAAGGGGTGGCCCATTTCCACAGAAATCTGCTCAGGAAACATAGCAGGGGACCCAACCAGCCTATCGCAGCAGGCAGCTCCAGCTCTGTGCATCAGACGACTGCCGAGCATGGCGTACCGGGAGCCGCTTCGCCGTCCTGGGGAGAGCTTCCCGAGGACCTTGCCGGTGCCTCCCCACACAAGACATGTGCCAGCTGCTCCAGAGCACAGGAACCCACTGAAGGCCAGTACCCAGCACAAAATCACTTCTGGAAGACGGTAGAAGCTCCCCCCTCCATATCGTCATGAAGCAAAAGCCTTTCAAAGCTGCATGTGTTTGTTCAGTGGAAAAGGATTAACTGCCTTTCATTCTCCTAGATGGTGCAATGGCCAGCAGCACCTGGGAGGAGAAAGCCCCAGGTTCATTTCTCCTCTGCGTCCCTCCTTCGCAGCAAGCATCACCACCCACACAAAGCCTGTCTCTTCCTGCAGGTTCACTAGAAATTTCACCTGAAACACCTTTTCCCACAAAACTACAGCAGCTGCAGGAAAACTTTTCAGTTTAACAAATCAACATCCAAAAGTGGTTTCTTTAGACAAGTCCCAAGAAGCTCCAGGCAAGAGGCTGTACTTGGAGGCCACAAGAAGCCAGCTCACTACAACACTGAGGAAAGCCTGAAGAGAAGCACCGGCGGCTCGGGCTCAGTGCTGTCCCTCCACAGAAGGCCAGGCTCATCCCCAGGCTCACTCCGCACCATCGGGCGGACAGGTAGGAAAACAGGGCTAGGCTGTAAAGAAGAGTGTGGTTTGAATGGTGAGGGCAACTCGACCTTGGCAGCTCTGCCTTTTGAAGGCAGCACTTCGGTGCTCTTCCCACTCCCAAAGCATCCAGGACTGTTATTTACAATTTCCCTTAGGCAGGCCATAAATCCGAGCACAACTAGCAAGCTTAACACAGTGTAAAAGGATCCCTGTGGCAGGCTAATTACCTTTGCAGGCTATGCAAGCCTATACAGTTTGCTTCTGCACAGTAGCTTTGAAAATTTTGGCTAATGACTGTGTCTAACAGATCAAACTTTCCACTTTCTATTGTTCTGCTCAGGGCAGCCAGCTGGGAATTCAGGGGCAACAAACCTCCAGGGGAAGAAATCAAGGCCATTAAGAGAAAGGGAAGAGGGGCTATGAAACAGAAGATGACTCCACAAAGCAGTGCTATAGCATGCTACGGACTCCAGCAGAAAGGGAAAGATAGTAAATCTAAACTGAGAGGAAGCCTAACAGATTATGAGTACTAAAATCAAAACCACCACCACAAAAAACAAACCCTGATACTCCCATTCTCTTAAGACTTTAGGGATTAATCCTCTCCCACTACTCTTTACCAAGATGACAACTTTTTTTTTTTTTTAAATGAAAATATTTAATACAGAAAAATCCACTCCCCTCACCTCTCCAGCCAGAAGGCCAGAAGATTTACCAGAGGTGCAGGTGCTGCATGTTCCACATTTTCTTACTTCCACAGAAGTACACTGATGTTCAGGCTGCAGCTAATTTCACACAGAACTTTCCTAACACCTACCGACTCTATTCATGCATTGTCTATCCAGACAGCAGTGGTTATAGCAAACACTTGAATTGGGGAGGGGGGTGGGGGGTGAAAATCAGACTCAAATCCTTGCTCTGGATCAAGCAGAGCATGAACTAACCAGGATCTCCCATTGCTGAATGAAAGCCTTGGCTGGCAAGCTATTGTCTGATCTAAGGTGACACATGCACTCTCTCACTCTGGTCTCAAAATGTCCATAATTGAACTTTTACTTAGATGGCATTTCCCCATGAAAATCTTCAGTTGCAATGACTGTCTTAAAAAAAACCAAACCACCAACCAAGAAAAAATAACATGCTGCAGTGGGCTGTGAAAAATCCCAACAAGCCTAATTTCCAGCTGAATGTCATACTGGTAATGGCTGAAGCCCCCTCCCACAGGAACCATACACATTAAAACACTTCCCAATAAAAGTGTGATATCTTCAGTGGTAGTTTTTGGTTTTTGGTGAAAAGTTCTCACTAGAGATTACATAACCAAAGGCAAGAGAAGAAAAAAAAAAAAGCCCAAACCAAAACCATCCTGGGTACCACATCAGCTATAACAAAGAAGTGCAACTCTTGTATACTCTAGTCAGGCTTCTTTCCCCTTGGCGCAGACTGAAAACAAAACAAAAACTGTGGAACTTAATGCTACGAAACACTCCATGCAGGGTAAGGATATTGTGCTAAGTCTTGATGGGTTAGATACCACCTACAATAAGAAGTAAATAAAAATTTATAAATTTCTGTACAGCAACTTCCAGGATATAGTTAGATAATACTTTTCCAGAGCCATAATAAAGAAGGAGAAATTCCGTGTTTTCCTCAGTTGGTGCGGTACTACCTGTTAATTACAGACAGCCAAGGAAGCAGAAGCAGACAGAGCTCTCTGGAGCATATTCAATGGACACAGATTAGGCTGGTGACATTACACATGTACTCTCTGAAAGCAAGGCCTCCGAAAGGGGTTTTCAAATGTTTTGCAAGTTTACCAGTCACCCCAGTATGAGCATGCAGATATTTCTTACAAGCTTTCCCTCAAGTTTCTCTCAGTTATCTTCCCCCACCATGAAACAGACAAAAACAACAACAAAACCCCAATAACAAAATATTGATAAAAGGACTTCGGGCTCTTCTTCTCACATATCTTTTCTGTACTTTACAATCCTGAGGCAGGGACACAGGATCTCTTGCTACAAGTAACAGAGGAATTTCTGAAAAAGTGCCAGAATACATACTGCTACAGACACAGCAAAAGTGGGGAGTCTCCTACTGAGCTCAATAGTGCAAGGTGAAATCAACTCCCATTACACATTATGGCTACAACACAGATGACTTCTAGGTTTAAATAACAATAAGCAAACCCAAACCACCTCGTAACTCTTAAAATGAGCTCTCAAACGGCTTCACAGACTGCTCTGGAGCAAACTAAAGAGACAGCTGCAAAATCCCTACCTCCTTACCAAAACTCAGGCTAAAGCTTTTTCAGTCCATACGATTCTGGTTGGATCTGTTTGGATGAAAGCGGGAAGCCAGAGAACAGCAAACCACGTACTCAATATAAGACACATTTGGATGGGTGATGAAGGCATACTCACGCAGTGCGTACAGGGAGAGGACTATTCCAGCCAGGCAAAACCCCTCAAAAAACCTGAGTGTGCTGAACATGGTCACGTTCACTGAGAGCGCCACAGTCAGTCCAAATATCAAAATGAATATGACAGAGAAGAGCAGTACAGGCCGTCGACCAACCCTAAAGATAAGGAAGCATGGAGAAACAGTGTTAAAAGCCAGGATGGACATAACACTAGATCGTTATAACTGGCAAAGAGGGGAACAAGTCATGCAATCCCTTCCAAATATTGCCACCCGTTTTTAATGCTTGTTCCCATCTCATTTTTTTCTGCTTACTGAAACCCAGATTCCTCAGCCAGCTTTGCATTGACAAATTCATTTCAGACAGGATTAAGCAGAAACAGCACATTGTATTATGGCTTGATTTAACCATCATTTCCAAAACACCAAAGGTGAACAAGGAAACATCTAGGAACTACTGTAAGGTCATAAACAAGTCCAATGGAGATCAAAAGCAACTTCTCTGAGCTTCCTGTAGAAGCACGGGAGAATGTACAGTATTATATGTTATATGGCATGGTATATTATTATTTCTCTATAGTCTAGAGCCACAGAGCTTACTGCAGAGGTCTTTTCCCAACAGACATGCACTCTTCAGCCTGCAAGAGGAGCTGCCTCTAAAAACTACTTTTCTTGGCCTCACTCTTGAGGGCAAGCCTAACAAACACAGACCAAGCACCAAACAGGGCTCGTGTCACTTCACTGAGCCTTAGAGAGCCGATAGTAATGCTCACAGGAAAACCGTGAGCTCCAAGTCCCTCCACCTTGTATCCCCACAGCAGCTGCAGAGACGTGAAAAACCAGCCCAATTGGAAGGTGAGGAAGAAACCACTCCAAAAATTATCAGTGGCAACAGGGGCGTGAGAATTTGCAGTCCTCCTTTGCAGGCAGGCTTTACAGCTGCAACCTGTGGTTGCACATGTTGGTGCAGCGCTGGTGAGGAAGAAGAGTTACACTGCCACCGAATGTGGGGGCACTTGCTGCAGAGTTTGGCTTTTTCATGCCAAAGGAACAAGAGATTTTTACATCTCTTACTCATATGCTTAGTGTTTATAATTCCCCTTTCCCCACCTCTTCCTGTGCAAGGAGAATGATACAAAGCACCAGAGCACACCGCTATTTTAAAGCAAGAATTGGATCATTATGTGGAGATTTCCAAAATTTTTCAACTTGTCAACTCCCACAAGTTTTCCAGTGGAACTGAGGATCCCTTTTAGTCAGCTCCATATGCCATTTCCACAAAGAATATATGAACTTGCTTTTTGTAGGCAGCTTTCACAGACCCATTCAAAGCAGTCTGTCAGCTGCAAGCCAGCCATCAGGTTGAATGTCAGCACAATAAAGAGCATTTAAATCTCACAACTAGTCCAGCTTCACATGCTGAAGTGTTTCTACTCAATTATTTCAGCAGATTGTTACCAGCAGCTATAAAGTATATTATATATGAGCATTTACAATTACAACTCTGGATTTTGCTTTACTTAAAATGGAACAAGATCAATAAAATAAGGAGTGAAGGGCTGAAAAGGAGACATTGTTATAATTTTTTGTATTTTGGGGAACTGGAAGATTGCACTGGTATGTGTCATCATTCACGCTTTTTCGAAGTCACACCTAAGAAGGCAATATCATGGCTCCTTGCATGAGGACAGGTTGATTGGTTTTTTTCAGCTGTAGCATTGTGTATTGGTGTATTGGTTTTGTGTGGCAAGGTTTTGGTAGCTGGGGGGAGTTACAGGGGTGGCTTCTGCAAGAAGCTGCTGGAAGCTTCCCCTATGTCCAACAGAGCCCATACCAACCAGCTCTAAGATGGACCTGCTGCTGGCCGAGGCTGAGCCCATCAGCGATAGTGGTAGCGCCTCTCTGACAACATATTTAAGAAGGAAAAAAAGTTGCTGGGACAGACAGAAACAGCAGCCGGAGAGAGAGTGAGAATCCGGGAGTGAAGTTGTGCCCGGGAAGAAGGGAGGGGTGGAGGGAAGGTGTTCTGAGATTTGGTTTTATTTCTCATTACCCTACTCTGGTTGATTGATAATAAGTTAATTTTCCCCAAGTTGAGTGTTTTGCCTGTGACAGTAATTGGCGAGTGATCTCTCCTGTCCTTATCTCGACCCACGAGCCCTTTGTTATATTTTCTCTCACCTGTCCAGCTGAGGAGGGGGCAGTGATAGAACAGCTTTGGTGGGCACCTGGTGCTGAGCCAGGGTCAACCCACCACAGTGGAACCTCAAAAATTTAACTTGTTGGCATTAACCATTCAGTGTTTTTAAAACAGAACGTACCAATGTGGAAACTGAAGACAGCAAGGTCAAAGCAGATTGCTCTCAATCAGCATACAAACCCAGCCCACCAGAAGATGAGCTGCTGTTGTGCTGAGGGTGGGAACAAAACATCACTGCCTCGGTGATACGCAATGCACTGGGAACATGCTGGACACTGGGGCAGCTACTGCCATGTGTACTTCAGATTTTATATTTATGGAACACAAAGCACTTGGGCAGGGAGGGGAAGTGTCTCATACAAAACCCTCAATACAGAAAAAAACCAACTACGAACTTTGTGTTATCAGCAATCTGCGCAGACTTTTGCAGCCCTATTTTCGTAATCGCCAAGCTGTAATTCATACTAATTAGTATTTGTGGAAGTGTTTTGTAGATGAAAGGCATTATGCAAACACTCAGAATTAGGAAGTTAATTCTCATCACAAGCCTGACCTGCCATTCCCTGATGTTGATTAAAAAAGACCTCATGCTTAACATACTGCAGTTCTCTTCTTCCCCTCCTCCCACCCTCTGTACTCGAGGTTATCCATCATTAGGACACAGAATTTCTTCTGCCATTGTACAAGTTATGCAAATGAATGATTGCTGCTAATGAAGAATCAGGAAATTCAAGACCCTCCTGGGCCTGTAAAAGCCAACTGAGGCCAGATAAGCCCTCTGGTAAGAGGCATCACCAGCACCTCCTCCCAGACACAAAACTAGTCTCCTTCTGCATCAAGACATGCAGCACATTCCTCAAAAATCAAAGCTCCAGGGCAGCTATCAGCCATATATTTGGTGATCCAGCAGTGTTTTGACAGGATGGTGTCTCAGAGCATAAAAAAAGCCTTTTATATGTAGACAGAATTATCTGACTAACAGTACAGGGAAACGCTTGTGAGAAATTAAACCATACACAATCTCTCTGGTAAAACAGCCCCAGGATGCTATCTGCTGCCATCCAAACTATTCCAGAGGGAGCTTTCTGTGCCACAAAAGTCTCAGCCTACACTGCATACTATTATCCAAATCAAATGCTAAATGCTGCCTGCACAGGTAAATAACTAGGGATACAAGCAACCCCAGGCTTTTGAAGAGTCTGCAATCCACACAGTGTGATACGCAGATGTATCAAAAAGATATTCCTAACGTCGTCAGAGTTGCACCACAGGGGAAGTGTGAATGGTCTGAGGACAAGACCTGCTCTTCCCATGCTCCTATACATGTACCTTGCCATCCTGAGAAGTCTAAGCTTTGCTCTTGCAGTCAATCGAATTGCTCTTCCCATGCCGTTCTTCGCAGGTTTTCTCTCAGTTTTGGGACTTGAATCAGCCCAAAGGCTCCAAAAAGCACCAGAGCAGGTGCAGATCAGGGGCAGTACTGGGCAATGAGAGGCAGAGACCTACTGTCTTGATGCTACACGAACACCAAGCCCCCCTGCTCCAGAAGGAAGCCTTCCACAGAGACCTCAATAGCCTCTGCCCAGAGCAGGCTAAACTGCCAGCAGCTCTGCCTGTTGAACGAGTGACTTATTCAGGCATTGGACACAGTTGGTCTTCACACTGCCGAAGATGTTTACAGACCTTCTTCCTATAGATTTTCCACACAGAGCTATCCCAGCATGCACACCTACTGTATTTTGAACACAGAGTGCTCAGTTTACTCAGCAAACAACCTTAATACACTCTACGCCTTTGCCACATACAACTTTAAAAGCCTTCTTTCAAAAAGGAAAAGCAAAGCCCCAAATCCTAATGGTACAAAAACCCCCAAAGTATCTTCCAATTATCTAAACTGAAGAGTGGTATATATGAAAACAGATTTTGAAAGTTTGTACTGTTTGGTCTCCCCTCTTCTTCCTTGGGACCGACATCCTATTTTTCTTCTTTTTCTGTTTTTACAGGTACAGTCCCCTTTGTATCCATCTCTCCACACAACCCCCTGCCTTAGTGGAAACTCAAGTTGTGATTAAATAGCAAAGTAAATCCCATTTAGGTCATCTTTCACCAGCCCCAAATGCTACTGCTAAGTGACAAAGACTATCCAGTGCAGGTCCCCTGCTGGGTCCGTTATATCAAATGGCAAGGATGGGGACCAAATTGGAGCATGAGGACCAGCTTTGGTGGCAGCAAACTACATCCTTTCTGGTCACCCAGGGAAGGGCAAGGGGGTCCCTGTTTCCTCCAGCCACCAAGTTACCATTTTTCTCTGTTGCACCACAGCTGGAAACCAGATTCTCCTTAAGCTCTCCTAAACTGACTAGACAAAAAGGAGAAAAAATACCTCATTTTTATATCAGGCTAATTTTATGCTGCATTAGCTCAGCTAAGCAGTTTGCAGAGGGGTCCAACAAGCGCACGTGGCAACACAAAGTACACGCTGGGGACAGCAATGGATGGAAGAACAGGATGCTCCTTTTGGTGGCAGAGAGCTATTAAATCTGCTTACTGCAATTCTCTCTCAAAGCCAGGGCCTTAGGCAACAAGTTGTTCGCTTATTTGTGACTTATTTGTCAATTATAGCAGCACTTTCCTAACTTGGGAATAAGTCTGTTTTCTCCACACTGATTCCTTTTTAGGAAAGCTGAGCAAGATCCTTCATTCATTTTTCCACTATACTTTCTACGTATTGTTAGAGCTCTGTTTTACTTTGGTATTTTAATCAAAGTCAACTGTATTTCATCATGCATGTTCCCTGCTTCACATGATTCCTCACTTGCCTAAAAACTTTTAGTGACTATTCAAGAATTAAGATGCAATTTTGCTATGAATGCTTGAGCCAAATTACTGCACAGCTACAGGGGGCCTCTTCTCTCCCAACTGACTGGTGAGTTGCTGAGGCTTTGTAAGATTTCCCTAATAGGCAACTCTTCTTCTTCCTTTCCTGTTTTAATGAATGGCAAAAGAGTTAACTTGGGGCCATTTAAAGCACCAACATTGGCAACTGTGCTGGAAGCCACTGAAATGACTGGGACAGCATCACAGAGCTATTGTTTCAGATGCTGCGAGTTTCCACTGAAATCACTTGAGTCATGCCTTTAATTCCCCCCTCCCCCCCTTTCACACTACAAGACCCTTTCTTTAAATAAAAGCTGAACTCTCAGCGTATCTGGGGTATCCAATAATGTTTTCACTACTGCAATTTAAGAAATTGCACTCTATGCTTTTAAACTCAATATCCCAATATTAACAGCACATAAGTCAGCGATTCTTTAACACTACATCGAAATGTTTGCTTAACAAGACCTTTAAAAATAGAACAATGGAAAGGTTAGCAAAAAACAGCCTTCTACTCACAGAAAGATACTGTGTAAGCACAAGGTTGACATTACATTAGTCTTGTATTCAGACAAATCAATGCCGCTTCCAATTCCTTTTAGCCCTATCTCTTGGTTAAATAAAGAAAACCCTAAAGTGAAGGCTTCACTTATATAATTAGAAAAGACTTAATTCTGTACTAGTGTTACAGCTATAATAAATTGTGTTAGCAGGAAATAACTAAGCCAACTATCAAATAGTTTATGTTATTTACCTTGATATAAATTACTCAGTTCAAGCAATTAACACACAGTTTTAAACTGTTTATTCATCATGCTTCTTTCAGAACCTGCAAACCCATTATGCAAAGGTTCTTCATGAATATAAAGTAGAAGACAATCGAAACAATATTTAATATTGTTATTTATTTATAGTTACATTGCATTAAAAGATTTTTCACTTACCAGTCAGCTATACATCCTGTTATTAAGTGGCCGAAGATTAATCCTACCAGTAGGGAGAATTTAGCAATGTGGACTTTCCAGGCAGAATCACAAACAAGATCCCACTGGAAGAAAAAAAAAAAAAGACAAATAAACTGAAATGAATTAGTTTCTCAGATGTGTTTAAACAGACTAATGTTGGCGTAGAGCTTCTTCCGAATTTCAATCCTAGCATGAGTGCATGGAAATGGCAGAGGAAAGCTTTCCCCCTCAAGTCAAACTCCAGACTCCAATGAGCAAATTAACGACTCATTTACTTCAGTGAGTTTTATCAGACCCTTAACTATGAAGTGACAATATCCAACACTGCAGCAGCCCCAGACACCTACCACCAGAGCCCCGCGAAGCCCTCCGGCAGCAAGCCCGGCAATTTAAGAGCAGGTTCTCCAGCTGACCTCCTCAGGGCCGCTTGGAAACACGGGGAAAAGCAGCTGCTTTGCCACAGACCCCCGATGGCCGTTAGCTCCAGGCTCCCACGGACAAAGCGTCAAGACACTTTTGCTTTCAGAAAAGCATCCCGATTCCCCAGGTGGTGGAAGGGGACGAAGGGTAACTAATGGCACGACTCACCAGGACAGGTCCTGGCACGGAGCCGGACGGGGCAGCCGGAGATCCCAGCATACCCGCATGACTCCTTGGGACAGCAGCCCCCCCAGCGACATGTCACAGCTCAAAGATCGGACAGGGGCTGAACCTCCACACTAAAGCTATCCCTGATACTGAAATTACCCTTTCTGTCCAAAGGAAGAGAAAAAGGACCATTTCAGGTGCCCTGTCATTAGGGTACTGCCTCATTCCCGTGAGAAAGATGGGAACAACAAGGTTTCTGGTGAGGCTTCCCTAAACACCGAGACATTTTCCTCTGAGGCATTAGACTGAGGCTCAGGAGAATGGGGCTGTATTCCTGGCTTTAGACCAATATCCTCATTGCCCTCAGACATGTAACTTAATCTCTCTTATGTGTAAAGTGTGGATAGTACTATTATACCCTTGAATAAATGTAGGAAGATACGTTTGTTTGTGAAGTGTTCAAATATTGATGGTAATGGGAGCCATACAAATTTCATGAAAAATAAGTACAGCTAACTTTGGAGAGTCAGGTACTCCAGAACTGAAACTTTGCAGAATGGCTGTTTGTGTGTAATGTAATAATAGCAGCAGCCTTCCTGACACCAGTACCTGAAGTTTCATGGCCAAAAACACAAAGTAAAAGTATGCCATTTATTTTTAAAAGCCAGATGCAACTCCAAAAGAAAGCCTCCCTCAAAAGAGTTCAGTTAGGTGGGCTGCACTTTTAAGCATTTCCATTACATACAGCCCTTCCACAAACACAGCTAGCTCCGACTCAGCCCTCTGGTTCAACATCACAGGACACGTCCTCCCCACAACACACCACCTCACCAAGAAGTATAGCTCTTTTGTGGCCAAAAACCCATGCCAGGTTTCAGGCTCAGGCTTTTTGTTTTAGTTAAACGTATTGTTGAGTTCCTCACTGCACTTGTCTGACCCTCCAACCTACCGACTGAAGGCACTAAGGAACCAAAAGCAAGTAGTATGAGCAAGTATTTTTTTCCACCAAATAGCTATGAATTATTTGCAGCAAACAGCTCAGCAAGGCAGTGAGAATTGCTCTCCAAAGATGTTGACTTTTTAGAACTATTTAGCAAGTGGGGGAAATACAATTCCTAATATTTGCAAATATAGAACCAATCTCCAGTTAGCAAAGAAAAATATCCGCCCAGACAAGCTACAAACAAAACAAAATTTGGGAGATACATCTGAGCTCCAGGCAGGCTTTCAAATGCTCTGGGTTTATTTTCACAATCCAGAACGTGTATATGCTGCTTAAGACTTATAAATCATTTTTGTTTGTAGAGAACAAATTAAGGTTATAAAAAGTCATATTTATACAAGAACACTTTTTTAAAGACAATCTCTAAAAGTTGTTAATTTTTTATTTTCTTGCTGTCAGAGGAACAGTTATGTCATCCAAGTGCAAAAAGAAAAAGCAGATATCCTGGTGTCTTTTCATTTTCACAGCTTACTATTGCTAGCCAAAGACAGCCAGCCCTTGCATAATCCCCAGGCAGAGAATGTGCAGTACCAGATTACACGTAGGTAAAGGTTCATGGCTGGAAGAGCCAAAATCTCATGAAGGGCTGTTGTGAAATTTCAGGCCAGGACCACAGATGTCAAACCACTTTGGCACACCGGTACACAGAGTTAAGAGTTTAAAAGCAGAAGAAAAGTCAGTCAGCACATCCTTCAGTGGTGCCTAAAATGCACCCACCCCTTTTGATAACTTATCTGCAAGTCATCGTTTGCTTGTTTGTTTTTAAGGCTATTGCCCAAGTCCCCAGCTGTTCTGAAAATAAAAACACATATTTCCTTGTAAACCCTGCATCTGGCCCTTTCCTGTCCTCAGTTAAGCACTCGCTCTGCAGGCCAGTGTAAATCAGAGCTGATCACCCAAGCCCACAAGGACAGCCTAACGTGGGTGCTGACAGACACAGGCAGCCCCTGACCTTCCCCAAATCCCTCACTCTGCAAAACACTCCGAACTCGTAAATAGGGAAATGATGAAATATTTCAATGGTTGCTTTAGCACAAACTTCCAGAGAATCTGCCACAACCCCAAATTACTCGCTCAATACTAGGAGCTCAGGCAGACCCCGGTTTCTCCGCTGGCAGCTGTCAAAACCAGAGAGAGGTCACCATGAAGCAGTTATCCCAAATAAATTTGGCAGGACAGTGGTGGGTGCCACCAGAGCATCCGACTCACAAAGAGGCAGAAGAATAAGGAGAGGGCACAAAAGAAAAATGGATGCTGCAGTCAAAAGCAGCCTCAGGTAAAGATGACATTAATAGGACAAAATACATATTTAATAGCTAGCATATCATCCCCACCCATCTTAACACCACAGCAGAGCAAACCAGCGAGGCTTCATCATGTGGAAAGCACAGGAATTTTGCCAGACGTGCGCTCTCCCTTCCCTTCTCCATGGAAAAGCCAAAGGCAGAGGACTGCAGCCTCAGCTTTGAAGAGCTAGAAATAAAGCAGGGACCATTATATAGCACCAGTGCTGCCTCTCCCCTTACGTACACCTAGGGTCAGCAGCGCTCATTCGACACGTGCCTACATGGCACGGCCGTGCCCGGAGCCGTGGCAGGTCCTGCTGTTAAGTGCCGGTAGTTGCATCCCGCAAACATGACACTCTGATTTGCTCCACAGAGAAAGGAGTGACAGGTTTCCATGTCCCTGCAGAACAAAATGCTGGGCTGGGCAGTGCTGATGACAGTTCAAGTGGCACTCCAAGTAAATCTGCACTGGGAGATTGTTTTGGCTGGAAACTAGATGGTAATCCTCTACCACCTCTTACAAAAGGTAGATTAATCTGTTACAAGCAGGGAGACCATTAAATCCTGTAACTGCTCTGGCTGAATTCCCTGGTGTCCCACTCAGGACTTAACAGCGCCCAGCCTGAAGGAAGGATGCTGCTAAATTTACAGTACTCCCTGGGATTTCTCTTTGCATCCCTGGGTTTTGTCTGTCTTTCTGTCCTCTGTCCATCCTCCTAATGCAAGAGATCTGATAAAGTGACTTGCTAAACCAATAGGACTGTATTGTTATGCTGAAACAAAAATAACTATATATAAAATATGGTGGTGGAAAGGGAACATTTAAAAAACAAAAGCTTTTTTTCATAGCAGTACAGCAATGTAGAGAATATGCCACCTATGCAGACGTGCAATATATTGCAAGTGTTTTTTTCATGTTGTGACAGCATTTTTTTTTTGTCAAAGCTTAAGGAGTCACACCTTCAGGATCCTAATGTTTAATTGATATCAGTGAGTCACCACCCATGCTGTGAGTCACTATGTTTCACATCAAGATGGAGGACTATTTGAAACATGAGATGCTTGGGAAGACATCTGGCAAAAGGTAATCCACGCCAAAAGTAACCATCCTGCAACTTATTTACAAGGGGTGAAAATCTGGACAGGGCTCATGCAGCGAGTCAGCATTTGCATTGAAGTTAAGTTATAAAAGTCAAAATGTAAAGTCTGCTGCATGTTTGTTACTACAAACACAAGCTGCCCCAGTGAAGGACTCCTGCCTCGAAAGCACTTGTCATCCAGAGGCCATAATCTCGTCTCTGGTGTCTAAACGCACTGAATACCCACTGAAAAAGGTCATAATAAGATGCCTACCAAGGATTTGGTTTGTTCTACCTTCACCCTGATTGCACAGAAAAGCACAAGGCAGACCCTTCTGTCCTAAAAAGGGAAGAGAGACAGGAGGAGAGATGCTGTGGTCCGGCGGTTTGCCTGGAGCCTGGCACAAAGAGCCCAGCAGAGGGGAGCTGGACACGCACACCCTCTCCCCACACCGTGGGTTCGCAGTCCATTTCCAACGACCGATGCCCAGATCGCTGCTGAGAGCGAGCAGACCCTTCCCCAGCCTGCAGGTAGGTCGCAGCTCTGCTCCGACTACTCTCCGCATCGGTTTCAGCGCGAGGAGACCAGAGGGTCACCAGCTCCGCTGCCTTAAAAGACCCTAAACCCAGGCACGAAGCTGCACCCTCGGTCCTTCCCCAGCCAGGCAGCCCCTGGCTGCTGTGCTGCCCTTCGCAGACTCTGTCCTGGGGCACGTAACATGCCCCACACACCACACGTGGCCTCTCCACTCCTAGAGAAAAAGTCCCACTCTGGAAGCCCCAGCCTCTACATACCACGTATGCCACAGCTTACCACGGCAGCCCCAAACCCCTCCTGGGGAAAAGCCACAAGATCGCCTGCACATTAGATGGTGACTTTAAGACCAGTAAATGAAAATAAGAATCTAGCATTTGTCACTGAAGTTCCTGTGTGTTGGGTCTCGTATTTCTTTGTTCCTCTCCTTCCCGCTTCATCTTTTTATAACCAAACCCTGCCAATTTTCCCTGCACAGCACTAGAATCCATCTTCTATATAAATACCTCGTCTAGTGAGAGTTTAAATTTATGATGCCTTCAGATGCTCTTCGAGTGTTTTTCAAAAAAAAAACAACCAACCACCAAAAAAAATCCCCACAAAGTAGTTTTTAAAGAGAATAAAATAATTTTCAAAAATACAATCTATGTAACAAAAAGCAAAACAGTCCCTTTTCCTCGAGGAAATCTCCAAGTCAACAGACCAAGCACTAAAAAACCCAACCAAACAAAAGAAACACCAAACCCCAAAACCCAATAGAAATGCAAAAAAAGTCAGTACCTCTACCATAATATACCTACCACTAATGCCTTTTCCCAGTACTAAACTATCCGAGTAGTACTCATAGAGCCACAGGACACCACTGTACCAAAATTTCCCTCCAGGCTGCTACAGGACAACACTTCTCCCCTCTGCTTCTCAACCCCTGGCCAAAGATGACACTCTGGCTGCACTTTTAATGTTAAAGAAAATGTGCAAGTTCCAGAAAATGGTGTGATGCTCAACTCTATAGAAAATAACTGTGCAGTTAAAGCACAATAAAGAGGTAGCAGGAGAGGCCTCCCAGAAGGATGTGCCAGCCCAAGTGCAACACCTGAAGTTGGGGTGGTTTTACTGCCACAGGTGTCTCTATCTCCCTCTCAGCCACGGCAACAACAGAGCATTTAAGCTATTTAACCTTCAAGGTTCAAAGTAAGAATGCCTCTCCTTTGAGTTAGCAGCTGGGTAATGCACTCCCTGATCTGTATTTTAAGTGTTAATAAAGTGTTCTTGAGAACACCTGGCATTTTTTTGACCACAAGTACAACCAGCTGGGTGGAAGTATGAAGGTGACATTTCAAAATGGGGACATTAAGAAAAGTAAAAAAATAAACCAAATAATCCTGGAAGACTTGAGAAGAAGGTATAAAAAATGAATTATTTCCTCTTTCTTTGACCAGCCACATTCAGAAGCAAACATCTCCAAACTACATCTTTCCTTATGCTTTTATCAGACACAACTGGACCTACATGAAAAGTAGAAGTGTCATTAAAAAAAAAAAAAGAAAAACAACAAACCACCTATTGAGAAATTTTGTTATTTATTTTCTTTGAACACCACCTACACTGGAATGCCTCAACCCACAACACAGTTAACACCTGGCTTTTAAGCTACTACCTCTCTGTATGATGCTAGACCTCTGAGTGCTGAGTACATCTAACTTTCTTCAGCTTTATCATAAGTGGATGTTTTTGCTGAAAATCTTCAACTAGTGCCTGAGCGTTTAGGACCTCTTAAAGATAAATCCTTCTTAAACAATTTTCTACTGAGCAAGTACACACTGATGTTTTGAGAGGTTTATAACCATCCAAGTTTGCAAGAACTTCTACTCAGACAGCAAAAGAGATACTGTGGTACCAGAGTACCACTTTTTGCTCAACATCTGCCTCCTTCCCGTTCCTGACAAATCTGGGGTCCCTATTCCTGTACACTGGAGCTTTCTAACTCCATATGTGTGAGGGTTTGTTTTGTTCAGCTTCCCATCCAATTCATTTTTCTTACAGTGGGAACAACATTTTCTGCACTTTTCATTCTCAGGAACCATTAAACCATTTCTGGCCATGACAGACACCTGGCAGGGAAAGCTGCAGTCCAGGAAAATGAACAGTGAACACAAGGTCACGTACACAGAAATTGTCAGGTTGCTTTAACTACAGACATGACTGACTGCCTGGGCAACGTACCATTTGAAAAATAAAGCAAAGAAACTACTGCTGACTACTACCACAAAGCCAAAGGTTTCAGGGACATGGGGAGGGAGGGGAGTGGGGAGAGAGAGAGAGGAGAGGGCGCGTGAGCCAGAGGACACGTGCTCGGTCTTCCAAGAAAGATATAATTAGATCATCCAGCGTTGTATGAAAGCAGTTTCATGTACCTATGAAAACAGTTTCTATCCCTGCAAAAAAGTACAGGACTGCACAACCATGGACTTCACAAATTTCCTTAACTGTTTCTGAAGTTTAACATCATTAAAGTTGCTGAAATACGTCCTTCAAAGCTGCATTTTCTGATATGCGTAACTTCGCTGTGAAATTTCCACATTAATTTCTGAAGTGCATATTTTTTACGTCTGGTATTTCAGTCTTAAAAATAAAGCACACAGGCTTGGTGCCACGCTGCCACACACCATGGCGTGAACACCGACACATAAAATAGCACTTCCTCCTGGTTTGCAAACTTCAGCTCCATCGTGAAGATGGGACGCCTAAGGCACAGGTTGTGTCGAGCCGCTTGCCATCAGAGAGGCAGAGATACCCTGCCTCCTGTATTAACCACCTCAGGGTAACTAGGCTGAACCCACTACACCCCACAGGGCGATGCTGTCCCACTCGCACCCAGCATCTGCGTGGCCCCATTCCCCCCCTCCAGCAGCAGAAAGGCGATGCTGACGGCAGATGCATTACTGTAGCATCTCCTGCCCGCACCCGCTGACCCAGCGCCAGGCTGCCAGCCGAGCCGCACCGCACACATCTGCGTGCCCTGTGTCGTGTCTAACGCCCTTCGGTCACGGCTCCCCTGTATGCGCCATCTCCCCAGCGTGGCGAGATGGGTCAAGCAACACCGCAACCACAAAAACAAGCGCAAAACTTCAAATATGTAAAAGGACACAAACCAACTTTGTTTCAGAACCAGTAAACGAATCGGGAAAAGACTTTAAATTGAATGCTCTGCACTAAATTATTCCTTAGTCTATGCCATAAGCAAAAAAGACCCTCTGAGCTATCCAAGGAGCACATCAGCAGAGTCCCAAGATAACGAGATGCCACCTGAAACACCGCAAAACTGGAAAAGTTTCATCTACCCTTCAACTTCACACTTTCATCGGGAACAATTAGCTCTTCTGTTCCCAACCTTGCTCTCATCACAGATCTGTTTCTTTTCCCCACTGGGAGAGGGAAGAAGGAAGTTTGCTAAGTAAATAATCACCACTAATACGCTAACAATTAAAATATGATTTGTTAATCATATCGCAGTCTTCTGAATACTCAAAATGATTAAAACAATTTTAGTAGCATCCATATACCACCCACTTCTCCATCACTACTACTTTTATTTTCAGTAGCAGGAGTTCCCTTTATTCTGAAACATTTTGATCTTCTCCAGCCTTCACCTTCCCCAGATTAGTCAACAAACTTGTTTCTCAGCTGATGCGATCTGCTTTGCTTTTTCCAACTCCATAATGTCATCTAACATCAAAGACTTGGGAGATACAAAATCTTGCTTGCAACTTTCATGAACACTATATTCATAATTTTCCAGAGAGCAGGATCAGGATATTTCCATCTTTCTTTTACATCTCTGTGCTGCAATTAAATAACTTTTCTACACATATTCCAACATCATTAGGAGCCACTGTCACAAAACTGACTTTAATTTTAAACCTATTCTTTGCTCTAAGACCTGTAGCTGTTTGCCTCCCTCCAGCTGCATGAAAAGACCAGGAGAAACAACGTCCATCACTAGGACTGACCGAGACACACACAGAAAAATGGTTTTTGAGTGCCATCCCTCAGTTTTCAGCAGACAACCACCTTTATTCTGGACAGGTACGTGCTTCTGGGACTTACTTCACAACTAAAAAGTTGAACTAGTTTTCAAATTTGTATTTAGAACAGGTCTAAGCACTGTAAATAGAAGCCATATGTAAAAAAAACCCCAACATTTCAGTTAAATATTAACATTCACTATCATCTGATTATCGAAAACAAGTTAACACTTTGAGGACTAGTATTTTTCAGGCTGCCAAAACCACGCGTGCATAAAACATACTGCATGTGTGCAGGCTTGAGAGGGCTGACGTGGCAAAACCTGATTTACTCTCTTATTGGGCCTTTTTAAAAATGGGGGGAAAAAAAAGTGAAAATGTCAAGCATGGCATAAAACTCTGAAATGGAGAAGGGGGAAGGAGGAGGCAAGAAGAAGCCATTCCTCGTGAGAAATACTTGCTGAAAGTCACTGTAGATAAAAAGATCAGATACCTTAATTCTGACGTGCAATTATTGCTGCCACGACCCTGCTCTCTCATCATTTGAGGGCTACAGCTATTATAACTCAGGCAAGAAAAAAAAGAAGAGGAAGAGTGTGGAAAAGAAGGTCTGGTATTAATTCAGACTGAAACAAATATTAAGGGGAAGGAAGAAAGGAGAAAAATATTTCACTTGTTTTACAAATCAAAACGTGAAACTGGTCTGTCAAGCTTGTATTGTTCAAGTAGAGAATGTTTTACACAGCCCTGGGAGACATAGCAGGGGAAAAGGTCTTGCAGTTTAATTTACATTCCCTATCCTTCACGATATTTGTAGGGTGGACATTGTGATGTTGTCTACACATTCGTGGACTTTGGTCTGGAGGCCAGGCGGAGACTGGGCAGCTCCAGAGCGCTGCAGAGTAACAGGGAGACAGTACCAGAGTCAAAATGAATTCCTCCATAACTGTCTGGAGCCAAAAAACTTTTTCCAGGGAACCAGACCACCCTGCTCTGAAAACAGTGCGCAAGGGTAACTATAAAGCACACACTGCTGGACAAGGTGAACGTACGGCTTCCCTGCATCTCACAAGTAGCGTTCCTGATTCTCCTGGCTTTGCTGCTTGTGGATCTAGATAGTGTCCCAGAAACAATTATCAGGGTATATTCACTTATTTAGTCTTTTGTTCTTGTGTTTCAGTAGAACAACTGGCATTGGGGGCTCTCCCAAACTAAAAGACAAACAAAAATCCTAACAAAGCCTTGTACTATACATTGAATTTTCCTCCTGGGGAGTAGTTAAAAAAAAAAAAAAGAACAACTGAAAAAAAAAAAAAGTCTTCACAGGAGCAAGTCCCACCCAGCCCATTACCCCCTGAGCACATCTGCCCCCCATCAGCTCGTAGGGCAGGCAGGAGTTTCTGCCCCAAATGCCGCGGTTGCACCCAACACAGGCGTGCGCAGCAGCCAGCCACTGATCCATCCCCCCCACGCAGGAATAGGCACAGACCTACTGCACGTTCCCAGCAGGTATGACGTGGCCCAGATCGGTGGGAGCTACTCAACGCACACGTTAATCATTGCTGCCTGCCGGGTTTTACAGGCTGGTGGCACGGCAGGCTCCCCAGCACCCGTACTGGGCATGGGCCAGCACGGCTCTGGTACGGCACTGAGCGGTTACCAGATGCTGACGCTGGTTTTGCCTGGATACATCTGCAACACACCCTGATGACACATTCTGGAAGGGGCTTGAACCTCTTTTCTCCCTCCTTCAGGTCCCTTCCTTCCCCTTTGACTTTAAAAGGGAACTCGGAATGCACACAAGGTCACCTGCTGTCAAAAGCCAACTGGAAAAGAATATAAAAATAAATTACATTATGAGACCTAAGCATGTATTTCAGAGTTGAGGCGACCAGAGCCCAAGAGAAGCTGCTCTGAGGGAATTCAACGCACGAATTGACCACTCAGCACTGCTGCAAAGCTGCAGCGTCTTCCCCTGACAGGGTTCTCTGATCTTCTACAGATAGTCTATAGCAAACCCCACTCCTTTCTTCTACAGTAAGATCTGAGCCTAATTAATTCCACAGTTAATTCGTGGGTAACCCAGCACCAGCCAGGCTGTGCTGCAGAAGAGCAGGAGGAGGAATAAGTATGAAAGGGAGGGAGTGAGAGCAACTGTCCCAGGCAAGGATGCCAGGTAGGACGGAGGAGAAACCAGGCAGAAACAAATAGGCTGACAGGGAAAACAAACGACAAGGTACACAAAAGCACTGGATCCCTTTCAGCATTTTCTAAATTTAGCAGCTCTCTAGAATTCATTTGGAAAGCTTTAATTTAGGACTTTGCACCATTAGTACGGCCAAAATTTTTTAAGTTAAGGAAAACCATAAGTTTCATACTATTCCAGATGTTATTTCATTAAAAAATGAACACCTTCATGTTTGGCTGGCCTGTAATCCTCATCTCAACGTTACGGTCAAAACTGGCTCCAAATTAGAAGCCTTCCTAAGTGCTAGTTTCTCCCCTTTGACAAACGCTTTAAGAAAAAACATGAGATCATCTTTTACAATCGCAGTCTCGTAGCCAGAGTAAGAAGAGGTAAAACTGTTAGTGAACTTCAGAAACTTGGTTTTAAACTGGCTGAACAGCTGGTAAATATACACCATAGCCTGCAACTTCTGCCACAGCGTGGGCAGGGTCATTATATTTAAACTAAATGGCCAAGATACAGGATGTATTAGGGAGTGGAAACAAAAACAAACAAAACCCCAACTATTTCAAACATCACGTCCATCCATAAAAAAAAACAAAAAAGCAGTTTGACAGAGGCACAGAAAATGAGGAATATGAAAGGCTCAGTAGCAAGTCTTGGAAAGCTGAGAATGACTTTAAGACATTTCAATACAGAATTACCTTCCTGGAGGATCATTGTTAGTTCTACCAATGCTACAAACTATTTACGGTAGGCTGAAATCAGATTCCTGTATCTGAGACACTTTATCTTAAGGATGATAATAAATATTAACTCTATGTACATTCTCTGTAGCGAAAAAAGAATCCATACCAGACAGAAAACCTAAGACTACCTGAGTTCTGATGTCAGTATTGGTCTTAACACAGTCTCTGTTTTCTAAGACCAATTGCCTCATAAACACACACACCCCCCTCCAAATAAATAAAACCAGTATCTAGGCTCACTAAACAAGTATTTGCAGTCTGGTGATATCAGACGTGGTTATCTCAAACGTCAGGTAATTTGCTGTTTGCAGGCAGGCAGAGGACAGTCCTTCACCACCAGGAAACTGCAGGAACTGTTCCCGAAGCAGCCATCCCCTTCCTTCACGCCACTCAGCCAGAAACTCGCCCCGTTGTTTTAGGGTGTTGTTCACCAGCGCCCTGATAACCAGGAAACTCCATCACCACGTTCAGTGTGTCCGGGCAGGACCCGGGGCAGCTCCAGCAGGACAGGCCACCAGCTCTCCCTGCTCCCTCTTCAACAAGCAGATTTCTCAAGCCTGCGAGCACTCACACCAGCAACCGCTAACTCTTTATCGGCTAACTCGGAGAGGGAAGGAGAAAAAATAAGAAGTTTGGGATCTCTCCCAAATAGTAGTGAAAGTTTGCTCTGGTCTGCCAGTATTTCTGGATACCTCTGACCACAGGGACTTGTTGACCCCTTCAGCACCCGTTAGGAGCACAGAGAGTCATTTCAAAGCCTCGTCTGAAAGAAATTTAAAACAGTCTTTCTGCCCATTGCAAGTATCTGCCTTGCAGGTCCCTACGCCCCCTTCAATCTGTGCAAGGGAAGCACGGGCATGGGCGATACACTACCTTCAATCCTGCCACTTCTGACCCAACTACCGCACTGGGTTCAATAACTTGAGGTTTTCACTGATTCGGGACTAGGTAGAAGCCAATCAGCCAGGAACCAACACTGACAAGACAAATCCTGGCAGTTGCAGGAAAAAAGAGAAGCATCAGCATTTCTGAAGTCTCTTTGCAGAGACCAGCCAACTGAAGGATACGCAGAAATGAGTGAGATTCCAGGCACAAATAGGAGGAGGTAAGGATGGCACAGCTCTTATTTTGGGAAGGACCTTGTCAGAGCGATCTCTTCAAATTAATTAACAACTATACTCTGAAAGTCCACTTGAAATGCATACCTATCCCCTACCCCAGCAAATATCACCCCACAAGCAGTGCCAAATTTATCATCACTATTATCGCACACATTTGTTTGTTGTACCATTTCTGGCTACTTGCAGATACCTGCAATAATCCTATGAGACAACACCACGGTCTACGGCATGTGTCACTGCACAGAGCCATTTCACTTCATTAACCCAGCAGAAAATCCAGGAAAAATAAGATAATAAAAAAAATGTACTTAAAGAGAAAGTCTTCTACCAGATTAGCAAGCTGAGTCAGCTGAAGGTGTATCCAGAAAAGTGCCAGAACTACCATAAGAGCAAGGGAAAGAAAGGCTAGTAGGGCACAGACATCTCCTCTTGCAGGAGCAAAGAGCATCTCATCACAGCCTGAACCGATCCAAGCTCACACCAAGACAGCACTGCCCAGCGCTCACTGCACGGCAGCACTGTGCCTGGACCATTTGGCTCTCCTTAGTTAAGCTCCGCTTTTTTAGGAAGGGACAATTTGCTAGAGGCTCAGCCAAATTGGCACGAGAAGGATCGAACCAGTGGCAAATAGGTAAAACGATGGCATGTTACTTGGAAAAGATGATGACTCAACCCAAATCAAGTGGGAAGTTGAGAGCCAAGAGAACAGCATTGCAGCAAAACAAGGCATCTGGAGCAGAAAAGCAGCCACAACAGGAATTCCCTTGTGACTAGACATGAAATATTATTACATAATTGCTCTGGGTGATTAAAACGCAGCCTTCAACGAACCACTTCCCTCTACGCCACCCCCAAGAGGTGGAACGATCTGGAACACTGCGGGTGCACACAGAGGGATGCTGTGCCATCAACCGCTGCAATTTAATCAAGCCTCAATCCCTGCCCATTATCAGCTTTTGGTGTCCATTATACAAATTGGCATTCAGAACAACAAACAACCCCACCACATAATGCAATCGACCACAGCGGACAGGTCATCCTAGTAACAGAGGGGAAAAAACTTATACCCATCAATCCTGTAACTAAGAGCTTCTGTGAAAACTTTGCCCCAAGGTTAGAGGCTGGCTTTGCAGATGGTCAGAAGATCCAGGCACTACAGAAGTTAATGAGAAGGTTAGAAAAGTCCCTGCTGAGTACACACTCCAACTTCCAGCTAGGCTTCGTGGCTATGTATGTTTAGTTGTCATTACGTTGTTTATTGCGTTAATGCTGATAATTTACCTGCAGCATCGCTTTGCAAATGGGTAAAATGAGACCTCGGGTTTCCCCAGGGCAAAAAAGGAGAGTATTTCTCCGCATCCTTCCTTTGGACAGTGGCAAGATACATGGACCGTCTGAAAGACAGATTTTTTTTAATTTTTTTTTTTTAACTAGCCTTTTGCCTGAAGGCTAGTTCAGGATACATCTCTCAAACAATACACATGCACTCTGTTTATAGCAGTGTGATAACGGTGATGTTGTGATAAAGAATAGATGAAAATCCTCAAAGAAGCATTTAGCAGTGAAACAGCCTTACAAGTGAATTGTCCTGAAGGAAGATATTTATGTACAAAGCAAGTTGAAGTCCAAGATTTATGTACCAGGTCAGGACATTAGCTCAGCTGGGTGATTTAATACGGCCACTGGAATCCCTGGGGTTAAATTATGCATCTGACCTCTTTGCTATATGTATTTCAACAGCGTTAAATAATAAGCAGTACGTCCTTTATTACCATTTCCAGTTCTAATGACTGGCAGCACTATAAAAAGCACCGTTCCCAGTGACTCAGTCAAGGAGGTCAGGATAATGGCAGCGCCTAGTGTGGCAACGCCACTCTTCAAGGAAGGTGCCAGGCCACCCCCAGCTCCAGCGAAGACTCAAAGAGAAGCGGGGCCGGACACGGCAAGACCTCCACTCCATCAGTCCCAAGCATGACACAGACTGGGAGAAAATGGGCACCGGGGAAGGGAGACCTGAGGAAGCCGGGACAGAGAGACAACGTCTGATGAAAGGTACTGTTAGGAGAGAGACTATGGAGACAGTGAAACTTAACACAGTTTAAGGACAGATATCTGCTCCTGGGGAACGGGGGACAGCAGCATCTCACATGCACATACATCAACAAAATGCAGAACAAGAAATACGCTCCGTGCTAAATAACCACAAATGTTTCGTCGCTTCTGAAGACAAAGCAATGATGGAGCATCCAGCAGCTATTAGCTTGGACCGTTGAAGATGAGAACAAGGGGATTTACTGGCCAAACAAAAGTGCATTTTTTATTAATATACTTTTGGCTCTCTTTATGACATTTCAATATAACCCCTGGCTGCTGCACAGATGAGCGTATATTAGGCTAAGATTTAATAAGACTCTGTTTAGAAAGATGAGAACATTGCATAATACATTACAGAAACAAATGTATTTTTGAGGGGAGTTAAGGGAGATCTGAACATCCAGTCTTCTGAATTCATCCAGGGCAGCTCTTTCTCACAAAGGTCGGTGGGATGCACGTAAGAGGAGTCAGCAGTTAGGAGAACTGCTCCCACAGTATCAGAGCTCCTGGGGGGTCATAAGAAAGGAAGTCCGAATTAAGCTACGCTGATGTTCTGCCTGGGTTTTTCCTCTCTTTGTTCATTAGGATAAAAACAGACAGCACACCCACCCAGGAAACCCCCCAAACAAAAGCACAAACTAAGGAGGAATCCTGACCCCAAGAAAACACCCTAATTATAATTACATGGGATTACAAATCAAAGCGTAAAAGCTGCCAAGTTTTTGGAAGCAAGCATACAACAAAAATAAAAACTCCACACTGGAAAAACCCATAGTCTCAAAAGATGATTATTATTCTTTCTAATAGAAAACAAGACAGCAGGGACCACAGATGTTTATTTATCCCTTAAAATTGATCTGCCCTTTACCACAAGTTCTTCCAAAGAAAGCTTTTTTTATTATTTTTAAAGAAGCGTGCAAGATAGCAAACTAACTCTCCCTCGACCTTTTGTGGCCAGCTTGATGATGACCTTCAAAAGGTTCAAACATTTAAAAAAAAATTTTTTTTTTACAGTTCACCCTAAAAAGGAATATTTCAAGATCTTTTTTTTTTTTTCCACACTTAAGCATCAGTGTTAAACCCAAAACATATGAATAGCTCAGTCTCTGGTTATAAACAGAAGAAAATCTGCCTCTCTTAAATGTCAAATTTCATTACGCACTTCTACATCACAAACCATTCAAATCCACCATGTGCCTGTGTTTTTCTCATGAAAGAGAGCAAGCTGGGTTACTTTTTTTTTTTTTAAAATCCATTCTGGGTTCAAGGTTTTGAGGGATTTGCTTTACCTGCTTTTGCCTTTGCACACGCCTTCAAGGGACACAAAGAAAACCTGAAATTATTTTCAATGATTACATACGAACGCGTGCCAGCTGACCAAAGCATAATCATGCCGGTCATCTGGTTATTGCTGCATTTCTTTCTCCCAACTAGATAAGCACTGTTAATCCAAAACACTGCCCTCAGGCAGGAAGTAATTTTTGCTGATCTTGGGGGGGGAGGGGGTGTCCTGAGATTAAGGAAACTACTTTCCTGGTGTAACAGTTTCATTTTACTTTTCCAAGAGCTCCAGTTGCCTGTTAATACCAAGGAGGCCCATCCACAGCCGGCAGGGCTTTTGCAGGGCCGGTACTATAAAAAAGCAAAAGCTTTCAGGTGAAAAGGCGAGGCGTTTTTTTGCACACACCGCTCAGCAAATATGAAGCAAGAGCAGAAAGCGGCGCAGCCCTCCTCACTAGAAATTTTCCACCTTAGCCATTCCATTAGGAAACACAAAACAGCAGCACGTACTTTCTGCCTCTGGAGTACAACTCGTGTGAGACGTTTCCTCTTCTATTGCTCTACCGAAACAGTTAGCAAAGAAGAATTCAGCAGAACTTTGTCTCGTTTTCCTCCCAACAGTGACCACCTCATCAGTTTCCCCAGAAATCAACCTGGTTTTTGGTTTGTACGGCCGCTTTAGCATACTTGCACAAAGATGAGCGCTATCGCAACCAGAGCCTTCTCCACGACCCTTTCCCCGCGCTAGCTGGTGACGCTCGCCTGCAGCGTCTTCCCCACAGACACCTGCGTCCCGAGACGGCAGGACGGCTGCCATCCCTGGGATCCCAAAAAGCCACCAAGGATCCCATCTCAGGAGAGAACTTTGCGGCTCAGTGCCGCAACCGGCACCCAGGTGCAAACCCGCAGGACGGACACCCAGGGAGGGAAAGGATTACGGGGGTGCGGGACTTACTCCTGGTGGGAAGGTAACTCACGGGGCATCTGAGCGACCCAGGCAGGGACAGATCCGCCTGTCCACCCGCTCCCCTCGCCTTGGGAGGAGCGGGTGCCCAGCGGGGCCGGGGTTGGGCCGAGGGGGTCCGCGAGGGCTGGACGGGGCGCGGGGTGCGGAGGGAAGGCGCCTTTCTCACCTTGCTCACGACGTTTTGGACGAGGCCGGCTCGGATGCGGTAGTGCCACTCGTGGCAGTCGCACTCGCTGGCGTTGCCCCCCGCGGGGGTGGGCAGCCCCGGCGGGGGGAAGATGCTGCCGTTGCCGCTGTGGTTGGCGTGGCTCGGCGCCAGGGACCCGCTCCAGTTGCCCTGCCCGTCCGCCTCCCGGCACCAAAAGTCGGGCTGGTCCAGGAGGAAGGAGTCCGAGAACTTGCTGAAGCCGATGAAGAGGGCCGGCACCCAGGTGAGCAGCACCAGGGTCCGCTGGTACCCGCCGCCCAGCCCCCCGAGGAAGGGCAGGACCGAGCCGTCGTAGTCGAGGAGCAGCGGGCTGCAGGCGGCGGGCGGCGGCGGCGGCGGCACCGGCACCGCCTGGATCTCGGCCCCGGCGACGTTGGCGGGGGGCGGCCCGGGGGGAGCAGCGGCGGCGGGTCCCCCCCCCACGGCTCCCGGCACCGAGCCGTTCTCCTCCGGCAGCGGCCGGCCCCCGCCGCCCGCTTCGCGGCGCCGGTCTATCGCCATCCGGCCCGCCCGGGGGGGGGGGCTCACATAAGGGGGGGGCTGGGGCAGCCCCGGCTCCCTCGCGAGTCCTTCCCTTCCTCTCCTCCACGCACACACACACACACCTTGCGACGTAATATACCGCACACCCGCTCCCGGCCGGAGCCGGCAGGAGACGGATGGGGGAGGCGAGGAAGGAGAGGGGGCGAAGAAAGGGGGAGGCACCGAGCGAGCCCCCCCGCTCGCTCCCTTCCTCACCCGCACCCTGCGGCCACGAACCGCTGCAGCTGCCGGCGGTGCCCCCCCTCCCCTCGCCTGTGCGTCAAGCTGCACTCATCCCAGCTCTCCCTTCCCCCCGCCGAGAGGCACCGCCGAAAAGAAAAAAGAAGGATCCAGCCGGATCCGAGCATGCAATGGGCCAAAGGAGAGGGAGGGAGAAAGGGGGGGGGGAGGAAGAGAAGAAGGAAAAAAAAACCAAAAAAAAAAAAAAAAACCACCCTGCGAACCAAACCCTGCAACAACAAACCAAGCAAAACCGGTGCAGCAAGGCTCCAGGAACACGCCTCCTCTCCCGGTTTTGGTGAGGAGGAGGAGGAGGGAGGAGAGGGAAGGCAAAGGAAGGAGGAGAACAAAATAACAGCTCCCGACGCGGCTTCCCCGCTTGCCCGCACGGCTAAGGGTCCCCCCCCGGCCGCGGCAGCAGCGGCGGCGGCAGCCCCCGGCACCCCCCCGCCGACCCCTCGCAGCCCCCCGTCCCGCACATCTGGCTCCGCAGCAAGGGGCCCCGCCGGCCCCTCCGCGGCCCGGGCTGCGGGGACCGCCGCCGCCGTGCGCCTCCCGCGACAGCCCCGCTCGCCGAGCCGAGCCGTACCGCCGGCCGCACCTCCAGGGGCGGGCAAGCCCGCCCGGCTCCTCGCCCTCCGCCTCCCGGCAGCCCCCACCTGCCGGCCCGGCCCCGCCGCCGCCCCCCGCTCCGCCCCCCGCGGTGCCGGGCGGCCGCACCTGCTCCCGCCGCCGCCGCCGGCCCGGCCCGGCCCGGCCCCCCCTGCAGGGACCCGCCGCCGCCGCCGGGGGCGGGACGACGAGCGCCGCGGGGCGGGGCGGGGAGGGCGGCCCCGCGTGGGCTCCGCGCCGCCCCCGCGTGGGGCTCCGCGCCGCCCCGCGGCCGCGCCGGGGCAGGTATGAGCGCGGTCGTGGGGCGGGCAGGGCGAGGGCCGGGGAAGGAGGGGCTCCGGCTCTACGGCGCGCTGTTCGTTCCGTATCAATTATTGACGGGGCATCCCTTTAATAATGCAGTGCAGCTGCGGCTGGCTGGGCTGGGCCGGGCCGGAGGAGCACCGCACCGGGGAAGCCGAGTGGCAGGAGCGCCCTGCGTGGCTGGGGAGGGCGGGCTGGAGCGGGGACGGACCCGCGGGGAAGAACCCGAAGTCCAGGGGGACGTTTCCGAGACCTAGAGCGGTGGGAGGAGACGTTACCTGCCTTGCTTCGGCCAGGCTGTCAAATTAGCACACGCTTAAGAAAATGATAATCGCATTAACGGCTGACATGAATCGTAAAATTAATTGTAAAATAGACAGTTCAAATTCGTGAAGGTTATTTTTGTGTTAAGCTAAATTTACTTCAGCGTGTAAGTGCCTCAGACTATTTTCATCATGGAGCATAGCCCGTGCATTACTGAACTGTGCGGTTATTTTTGCCTTTGGAAGAAGGGAAAGAGAGACAACAGATCAATATATGCTTGTACACACCAACATGGCTAGTGAGCAGAAAATGCTTGTGTGCATTAGAAGAGGACCGGCATCATTACCGAATATAAATGGAAGAGCAAGTTGTCGGTGGATTTTCATTTACTTGACCCGGTCTCTGCAGGCGAGTTACTGTACACCATCGACTCCTCACATCTTCCCCCCTCCTTGGCTGCTTTTCTTACATAGGACACCAAAAAGGTTTCCCATCTACTGGTGGCTCCGGATCTCTTTTGCAGGGCTTCCCTCAGTCCTCTCCGAGGGATCCCCGGTACCCCAGCGGCCCTGCAGCCTCCCCAGCCAACACTTCATCCTCCTTTCCGATGGGAATATTCCTTGCGGAAACGTGAACCTGGAGCTCCCTGCCCAGGGAAGTCTCCTCTTTCTCTTCCTGTGTTGCAGTGCCCTTTCACATCTGATGGCTCTTGCCACGTCCCCGCGCCGTGGTTTTTTTATGATAACCAGCTGCGATTTGTCCACTTCCCCTCGGGTACCCGTTGCCCCAGCTCTCCTCTGGTTTCCCTTCAGCTGCTGCCTGCAGCGTGCGCTGGGCAGTGCCCCAGCCTCTCTGCGTGCAGGGGGTTAACCCCGCCTGCAAAAACAACTCTTCTTGTTGCTTTTCAGTCACGTTCTGTGCTTTCCAAGCAATTTCTCAGGATTATTTGGAATTCTTATTTCATCCTCTAACGTACTTGCAGTCACTCCCCGGTTAATGCCATCTCTGAAGGCCGCTAAGGAAACACCCCAGGACAGACCCCTTTGGAATTGCATCTACAATCCACCCGTTTGCCAGTAGACCACTGACAAATGCTGTTTCCACAGTTTTGTACCCACTGCCCGACTTTTTCACATAAACTGAACGCCCTTATTTTTGAATGAATGTGCAGAGCCTAACCAAGGCACAAATGATTGCAGCCCTTGCTCCCTTCTTCCGTAACATGGTCTGTTCCTCTATCGCCAAAGGAAATTCGACCAGCTTGTCCCAATTTCTTGTTGACAAGTCCATGTTAATAGCTGCTTATCTCTTTGTTTCCTTCTATCTGTTTACAAATAATGTGTCTATTTGTACTAGGTGGTTTCTGGGGAAAAATTGTCTGGCTGGTCTATTTATATATTTATTTATTTTAAAGTGCCCTTTTTAAAGATAGGCCCCAGTTTTTTTTCTATCAGCAGGATCCCTGGCCGTCTTCCCTGAGCTCTCAGAGATGAACACTAGTGTTTCCAATGTTGGTTGAGCCACTTCCTTCAGTTCCCTGACGCGAAGACGAGCCACCCTGTTGGTTTGAACACCTCTAAGTTAGCCAAGTACTCTGGTAACTGGTTCTGTGCCAATCTGGGCTGAAACCTTATTCCCTTGTCGTTACTATGTATTACATCGATCACCCGATCACAAATGATCTCTTTTGGCCAAGTCTGGTGCAAAAAAAGGCCTGAGGCACTCTGAGCCTTCTCGGCATCGGTCGATAGCTTTCTCCCCGCGATGAGTAATCCACTTGCTTCTGACTTCCTCTTACCACTGATGTACTTACCGAACGATTTCCTGTTACTTGCGATGCTCTTGCCAGTTAAGTTTTATTTGTTGTATTGGCTTTTTCGTGTTTGTCTCCATCTGCTCTTGCTAGGCGGTACTTCTGCACTTACCCCATGGAAACCTGGTCTACTTTCTCTGTGCTTCCTTTTCATGAGCTCACGATTTAGCCCGATCGGCTGCTTCCTACCCTTCCTAGATTTCTTCTGGGATGGGATCATTTGGGACAGGTCTTCTAGAAACTCCCAGCTACCACAAAGGGGAGAAGACCTCGGCATGGCCTGGGGTTGGCAGGGAGAAATGGAGAGGGGAAGAGGACTTTGGGAATGGAGGTTTTAAGCTGGAGGTTTGAGGAAAGAAAAATTTGACTGGAAGAAAGGAAAGAATTGAAAACTGGGAAGAGATGGGAGGGAAAAGAAGAGCCCTTAGAGAAGGAAGTAGGCGTACTGTGAATGAGTAGATCTGTAGAAAGGGGATAAAGTCAGACAGTACAATGAAAAGCCCATAATGAGAGGTGACAACCCTTACTCAAGCTGATCAAACATTTTCATCCCAAACGCCTCTTCTGGGCTGCGCCTACATCCTGAGATTTTGTTTGGAGCTGAAAAATTTCAGAGGTAGCATATTCCTGAGAGTTACGTGGTTTTGCATAGTAGAAGTTCTCCCACCCTTGAAACTAATCCTTGCGAGACTGTTTCTGAGTACAAGAAGGTTGAGGACAAAAAAGGAAAGAAAATACATATCTAGGAGTTAAGAAATAAATTTTTTATGAAAGAAGCACTACTGAAGCAAAACTTCATGGAAAAATATCTTTCAAATAACAGAAATGCCTTTACATATTCTTGTGAAAATTGGTTTTGGTTTGAACGAGGAAATGAGAAAGACTTGAAAGGAATATTCCAGCTGCATGGTGGAGCCTACACATGAGTAAATGCTGAAGTTAAGATTACAGAAGCAAGCCTCTCCTGTGCAAGGCGTCACAAGATGCTACACTTCGTGATCAAGCATGGTTTCTCCAACAGTGCCTCCTTGACCTCAGAGAGAAGACATAGGATCTTTGGGGTGCCTCTGCTAGAAGACAAAAAGATACCATTTAAAAGATAAGTTGCATTCAAAAAGAGAATGAATCAATGTCTTTTGGCTTATTTTTTCCACATGCGCCAACTTATATTAAGGAAATTGCATACTGTTATAATCTAGGTCCTCAACAGTTTGGAGAGGGGGAGCAGAAAAGATGGCTTTGGTCTCCTCTGACAGGAGCGGTTTGATCCCTGCCGTAAGGCAGAGCCAGTGGCTTCAGAGCTGGGACAACACGACAGAGGTGGAAATCAGTGAACTTTGTTCCGCTGCAGAACGAGCATCCTGTCTGTCGGCACCCTGCCACAGCTCAGAGGATTTGAAGCCAGGGCCCAGAGAAATATCATCATGTTTACAGAGAGGAGGAAAAAAAAAAAATAATCAAGCTGCCTTAGCATTAGCATTTCCAGATTCTTGGAAGGCCAGCCACAGTACTTTGAAGAGCTCCTGGCATAAATTCCTGTTTTATGTGGAATTTGCAACAACCTCATTCCACGTAACAACAATCCTAGCTATATTTTATTGTTTAATGGGATATATGCTTGGTTGCCTTTTTTGTCTAAAGGAATCCTGTATTGTAGAGGTGAAATTATGACAGTGCAATAAAGCAAAGCAACTTGGTACAAAGATTGATTAATAAAATCACCTATTGGAATGCAGACTATTTATATAATGGAGAAAAGCATGATGTCCTCATAAGATCACACGGTAATTCAAGTTGGAAGGGATCAGGAGGTCTCTAGTCCCACCTCCTCTCGAAGCAGGATCAGCTATGGGGTCAGATCAGGATGTGCAGGGCTTTATCCAGATGCCATAGGGGATTTTTCAGCTCAGGAGGGCCAGGGGAGTACTGTGAGAGCTGGATGTGAGGCAAGATAAACAGAAAGAAAGAGGAATGAGTTGAAAATGGTAAAAGGGGCTAAGCCATTTGGGGAATAGGCAGAAAAGCCTGTACTTATTTCAACGTGCTCTCCTTCGATCCTGATTGAACCAAAACCACCTGACTTTCACCATTCTTCCGATGTCGGGAAACATTAGTGAAACTCACTGGCAAACTGTTCTGTCCCTTCCTGATGCTGATTCAAATAGAAGATGACAATCTATTACTTGTGTAATTTACTCTACAGGCAGAGGCCTGTACCCCATATGGGGAGGGATGCAGCAGGGGAAGGGTTCCCATCCCCCATCAGCTAGGGATGTGAGCATGATGGGGAATGAAGTTGGCTTCGTTTATTACCCTAAAACCAGAGAATTATTTGTACACTAATTATTAGAAAAGATCACAGATGTTGCAAAGTCAACCAATCTGACGTTGGTAAATGCTGTAACTAAGATTGCTTGGGCAATGTTAATTTGTGCCCCAAATCTTGTGCACATGCATTCTGATGCAACCTTTAATTAACAGTGCATTATGATGCAACCTATAATTACAGGATTATGTAGAATTTTTCTTGCAGATCTCCTGTCTTATTCAGTAAATAAATAAAAATAAAAGGAAAAAACCAGATGATGACTTAAGAAGACCTGTCTCTCAGCAGAATTTAGACACTTAAAATACCTTTGAGAACCTGGGTCTTAATAAGAAGCAATTCAATATTTTGGTTTTTTCCTTGTTCAGTATGGAGCCCCATGACTTATTTAATGCACTATCTTCAAACCCTGCTTTCAAGAACTAATGATTAATGTCCTCATGGGATTTTTTATAATTATCCCCTATGAAGTATCCAAGTGTTTCACAAATATTAATGCATTTATTTTCAAAGTGTTTCCATAAGGGGAAGGTTTATTACCTTATTTTCATATTGGGAACTCGGAGGCAGATAGGTTAAGGTGAAAACATGAAATTTTGGGCACTTGCAGCTCCCAGCAGTTTAGCATTCTTGAGCATGGTGCGGCATTTTGTATTTTCAAAGCACAGCTCCTGTTGGCAACTGTGAATGTGCAGTGCTTTTGTAAATCAGATTCCAGAGTCTCAAGGCATGCACTCACATAATGAAACAAATGCAACTGGAATAACATCATATGGTGCTTTGAGGAAGAGACAGAAGCCTGACATCACTCGTGGGCAAAATGATGGAGCAGCTGATGCAGCACTGGATTAATAAAGGTGGGTAAGATAATTAGAGCCAGTTAACCTGGATTTAAGGAAAATAAACTTGCTCACACTACCTTTTTTTTTTTTAAATGAAGTTATAAATTCAGTTAATGAAGACAATGGTACTGATGTAGACTGTTAGCGACTGTATGGTAAGAAAGATAAACCCAAGCTAGTTCTACCCGAGATTGGTCCAGGTTGTGAACAGATGTTATCTTTTGGACACAGCTGTGCCACCAGAAGAATTGACCTCCACCAGCTGATTGTGACCATTTCCTAGCCAGTAATTAGTTCCCCTTCCAATCTGCCTGCAGAGCAGTTACTGCATGCACCCCCTACTTTATAGAAGGGTAAATCAGTGAAGTTCACTCAGACCAGAAACTTAAATTGTTAGGCTTGTCCTGACAATTTTCCTTGAGGGGAGTTCAGGAGCTCGCTCAGATACCTCTATACCTGTCAGCAGCCAGCCAGTTGACTAAGTTATGAATTTAATTCTCTGGAGAAGAAGTGACACCCGTTAACTCTTCTTCCAGTCTCCCACCTCATTTGTGATTCACCTACCTCTACAATTAACAAGGTAGTGTTGTGTAGGGAACAGCCTTCTTCACAGTAAGGTGACCCACATGTGAAGCAGGTCTGTCTTGTTCACCGAATAAAGCAAGCACTCTGTGGAAAAAACAGTAGGTAGTCATGTAATTAAAGGCTTTTCTTACTGTACACACACAAATATTATACACTTTATATATATGTATGTATATATAACACAGAGACATTATGTGAACACACAGAGAGGCCAAATTAGATTTACACAAGCTATTTTACCTTGTGTAATTTCTGACTTTCAAGTGCTTAATTTTGCATTCTTTGTGGTGTTTTAATGTAGGGCTTTTTCTTTGTGTGTATACATTAAAACAATGCAAAAAGCTAATGAGTGCTTGCACAAAACAAGTTCTACAGTGTGCATAATTTTTAGACACAGATTGTTTGAATGCGTTAATGGAATGTACTGAAATCAAGTAGGAATTAAGTCAGTCCAGTGGCTTTTTTATTTTAAACAGATCTTCAAATACTAGAATTAAATAAATTAAATGAACAATTAAATTAAATTAAACAGGCTTTGAGCCAGATTCCTGCTTCAAAAGACCAGTCTCTAGCAGCATTCATTTTACGTTCCCCTGGTCATAAGATGGTAGCTGAACATTTGATGTCAAAAAATCACTTAGTGCAAATATATGTATATATTTTCTGCATCTTCCTCTAAGGCTGCTGACAGATTCTTAACAGAAATACTGAGACTGGAATAGTAATATTTAGTTCAGGAGCGAGATGGGTGCATTTTCACCTGTAATGGGAATCACAACCTGCTACATGCAGATGCTTAATGTCACATTTACTGTGTAACTCAGTTTCTAAAGGGAAAGCAAAAACCAAGCAGCACCAAGTATATTCCTTAAGGATTATCAGAGGAAAGGAATCAGGACACCGTGAGGGAACTCAGTGACTCACAGTGCAGTCTTCAGACAGATAAATTACACCTTACACACAGATTAACTGCAAGCACGTGTACATGCTGCAGAAAGTAACCAAACAAATGCAAGGATGGCAACTCAAAGTCTAATTGCCTCAAATGGATGAATCACCAAGTTCCAATCTGGCAGGACCTAACTGGAATATTTAATAAAAATGGAACCTATAATCAAGAACCCTATTTGCACATGAAATATTTCCCTTTGATATGTTTTTTTCTTTACACCTGGATAAGAGGCATGCTCGATGGGGAGTGTTTCTTTCCATGCCTGCTTCTATATTGTATATGCAAGCTCAGACTCACTGAGTGTCCAAACGGTTTTGCCGTGAGTCTGTGCTTACATGGGCTGGGAGCAAGCTCCAAGGTACAGCAGCAAGACTTGAGCATCTTCTATCCTTCAACAGGCCCAAATTGGATGTTACTTGTGGAGAGAGTGAGAAGGGGCAAAGTCTTAATTAAACCATGTCATGTAGCCACATGGTGTTGACATATATACATCCATCTATTTACACATTACCTGGCACTCACTGCTGCTTGCACCCTGCAAGTCCTGCTTGCAGCTGGACTAGATGACCATTGTAGGTCCCTTCCAATTAAACTAAACTATTCTGTTCTATATCACAGACCGGAATTACTGGGATAGCCTGCACAGACCTTGCTAAATGTGATCTGCACAAGTGCAGCCCTGGATACTCTCCCACTGCCCGTTCACAGGGGCCACCTGCACCAATGGCTCACAGCTCAGCTCATGGTTCTCCTGAATAAATCCTTTCGAAAATTGCAAGGACAAGAACATATTCTCTATTCTCTGCATACAAACCAAGCATGACCATGCGCATGTAGTTTAAGAGAGAAATAATAGCATTAATTAGTTCAAGTTTGAGAAAGAGCATGTTGATTTTCCTCAAGAAAATTGTTATGAAACAAAATAATGGCCTTAAGAACAAAAGGGAAAAAAAGAGATTGGGGAAAAAATCATAACACAATATTTAATATTTTTGTTGTATTTTCTACCAACGTTTGAAGATTTGGGAGATAAGAGGAGTGCACTGCTAGAGTTAAATCATTCGTAGTTACCTGGAACCTAGGTCAGCTTGTACAAATACAGCTCTGCAGTGCAGCCAGCCCAGCAGACTTTGTCTGTCCAGGTGCAACCCAATTTATACCTTAACCCCACAAAGGTCAAAACTCCCTTTCCAGCACGCTAGTAATGTTGTCTTGAGCTGTTAGCCTCTACCCTGGAAATACCAAGCACTTCTTTCATAATGTTTTTTTGGCCTGAACTTACGCAGCCTAAAATCAAGGAGTCCACGGACTTCTGAAATGTAAAAAAAGAGAGAAAAAAGGAGAGAGGTGGGTCTCTTTGTTCACCCAAAGGGCTCTGTATTTTACACCACTAGAGCCCCAGGACCTGCTGCATCTCAAGTAAAGGGTGAAATTACAGCTAGTTTTGCTCTGGATCAGTAGGGTTTGGCCAGCACATGCAGCTCACCAGGATGTTTGCTCAGCACACACCCAGCATACCTGAGGAAAGGCCAAATACTCTGCACCAAATGCCCTGCTGCGGACTTGCCCCAGCCTTTCTTCCCTCTGCTGCCCAGTCAGGATGCTGCAGCTGAGGAATCTGAAAATACAGAAGACGGTCAGAAAACTCAAGTTCCTCTGCAGCTGGAGACATCTCGTTAGAAACGTTTTGCGAGGAGGGAAAAGCTGCCACCAGCAGCCAGAGAATGAGAGGCTACGCCTGGATCGAGAAGAAATGCTACAAGGGGGCAGTCAGCTGGGAAGAAACACCTGGCTTGGGGAGGCTTAGCTTTAAAAAAGAAGAAAACAGCAAATTGTAAACAATGTTGTAAAGAAACAAACCTAGTACAGAATGACGGGGGAAAGGGAAATTAAAACTTTAATCCATACAAGGCTTCTGTTTGTGATTAAGAGGTAAAAGAACAGAGGATCATTGATGAGCAGCTTTTGCTGTGGCCTTTTCTTGCTTCCCCCTACCCACTTCGCTGATCCATGGACAGTCACCCAGCAGAACAGGCAATACCAATGGCCTCGATCAGCAAGGAGGAGGCTGGTTTTCGCTGGCAAACCTGTGTTTCTTTTCAAGCAAAGGTTCTTTTGAGATCTGCCAGAAGTTCAGCCATCTTCCTTAGGAAGACATCAACCGAGCAATGAATTTAAAGCACCTCACATTTAAAAAATAAAGAAGTCTGTACTGGTGACTGCAGATGTAAATTGTTCACACTTGTGACCGTGTCATGGGATAACATCAAAGGCTTCCACCAGTTTCGAGGTTGTTTGGAATGAGATAGGCAGTGAGCCAAAACCTACCTTGGTGAAAGCCTCCTGTGTCATGCAGCTTAGTTGTCCTGCCAACTCTTAGGCAGGACATTTCTTATCTCTGGTTCCTTTCCATAGGGATCAAGTGTTCCTGGCCATTTGAATTTTGACAAAAGGCTCTCTATGGTTATTAGCTTTAATACTATTCCTGGGCTTTAGGCAGGGGGGAGATTGTTAGGCTAGTTTCACAGTGGTGTTGACCTATTCGTGATCTCGTTCAGTGTCAAACAGTTATTCTGACTAGGCACTTCACTAGCTCCTGCTTATTTTCATAAGCTTACCTGGAGCAGATGACTGACTAGTGCCCAGATCAGCTTCTCCTTTGCAACACACTTTTGTGATTAAGAACCCAGTGGAAAGAGATGAAGATGTATTTGTATAGTTATGCAGCAATTCTTTGTTAACCTCTCTCAATTATTTTTAAAAGCATGTTGCTATGGGAAAATGCTCCCGGAGTCAGTTATTTTAAAGTTTTCTTCTTAGATACTTAAATCCATCCTTCCAGTATTTTCAGATTTGAGGACAAACCTTTTTCCAGTTAGTGAACATAGATGCAAACTGTGTTGTTCACTCTGCTGAGAATGAAGCATCCTACCCACCGCTCCAAGACCTCAGAGCAAATCAGTGCAGTGCTTAATGAGCATTAGCCTATATTAAAAAAGGAAGAAGATTACAGCTAGTAAGTTGTAAAGTTTAGGATAAAGTTTCTTTTCCTCACTTTATTAGAAGTGGACAAAGTAGGAATGGTACAAAGCTAATAATTACTTCTTTTAAAAACACAAATAGAAATAGAGTAACAGAGTCCAAGTCAGACAAAGTTCAGAGGCTGCTGTTTTCTTTAAGTGAAATTATCTAAAACTCCTGTGAGCTTTAAATCAGACTTTTTCTTTTCATTGCATGAGGTGCAGACTCCTGAGCTGTGTCTGATACTAGGCATCTATATTCCTCTCATTTTTAGGGCTGGCTGCTACTATCATGGAAAACATTAGTGTCAGCTTCACCTTTCTGCAAAACAGTCAGCATTTGGTTTGGCTGAACAAAAAATATTTTGGAGTGGACCTCAATGACCTTCTGCAAATTGATAGCCGGCTTGCAACAGGCAAAACTGAGTCACCAGTTGCGCGGGGTTGAAATCCAACCCATACATCTGTAGCATATCTTGCATTGCCAGTGTAATTGGTGGTGTGACGTTCTCGAGTTTTAAAATAGCTTTGAAGAGCCTCTGATCGGATTTTGATTGGATACTGTATGATACACATTACCTCCGGGAGGAGGTGAATTTAGACATCTAGTCTGTAAAGTTTGTGTATTTGCATTCTCCTGTTCTATATGCATTTTCCTGGGACATTTCAAGTTCCTCAGAGGGAAGGAAATTCTGAGTGCCCCCAGATTCACACTCTTCTGGTGGATTCAATCCATCAGACCACTGAGGCAAACAAGTGATTCACTTTCTTTTATTAACACATCTATTCCTTGCAGGGTTTCTGACAGTTTTGATGAAGTCCACAGTGCTTGCAACTTCCTTTTTAAATCCAGTCCAATATCACAGGGAAATTTAAGCTCTTCTGGGATGGGGGTGTAGGGACTGTATCACCTATTTGACTGTACATTTTAGGGTCATTACTGAACTTCTGAACCTCCTTCAACCTCCCACATCAAGTATAGTGCAACAAAGATTTCGGAAAGTGAACTGCTTTGTTGCTGGCAGGCTGGGTAGAGGGGAACAAGCTGTGTAACACTTTGCATTTCACATCCCAAAGCGTAGCCTCTCCTTTAAACATTTAATTCAGTTCTGTTTTCAGATTTTATCAACGTTTTCAAGAGCATCCCCTGGGTAAATACTTTCTGCAACTGTTTCCTTGTGTGTCAAGTTTCCAGCTTACAGCCTTCTCTAACAGCCTGACTGCAAAGTCAGCTGCAGGTTGCTGTTTCAGAAGCTGCATCATAATATTATTCTCAATAATTGGTAAGTCTTAGCTTTAGCAGGAATAATACAGATCCTGTAACCACCTTCTATAATCCGGTGAATGCTCCAGGAGCATTCATGCTGTTACCCGCATACAGCAGGCACAGAATCGCTTGTACTTTATTAGAAAGTGCTGTAATTTTGCCCACCACAGTTTAGTCCTTTCTTTTGTTTTTCTCTTTTTTTTTTTTTTTTTAAAATTCCCTTGTGGTTTTAAGAGCCATGATTTCCATTATCTCATTTTAAACAAATGACGTTGAGTATTTGTTGTGACTCTTTGAAACACCAGGGTCATAGTCTGCTTGCACACAAAGCAGCTGAACAGTTTCTAGTCTACATCTCTACTTAAGGATGTTTTTTCACCTTGTGCAGCATAATGGCAGTGCAAGTCTTTTTTTTTTTTTTTTTTTTTTAAGATAAAATATAGTGGTTAACATTTCCATCAGGACTTTATAATTTTCCTTTTTCTGCCTGGAATTCAGAAAACTTAATGTATCACTGACTTTCTTTGTTCACTTTGAAGAATCTCATCTGTTTTGTGGAGAAATGCAAAAGCCCAACACCTCCAGAATTTGTCTCAAGCATTTTTTTTCCCCCCAAAGAAGGAACAGAAGCAATGTAAAAGCTAAGCTGGGCACTTAGTTACAAGTAATTTGCACCTGAAATCAGTAGTTAGAGAAACAGAATCTGCTATCACTAGTGTCTGAATAGTGGAATCGCTGCTGAAAAAAGTCAAACCAGGGCAAACAGAGAGAAAAGCCATATTTCCAGAGGTATGAATGTAGCAAAGAATAAATTATGGCTGATTAAGTACCTCAAAACCCCGAGCAGGCAATTGGCATTTGATTGTAATCACTGGTGGTGGGGGACATTTTGAGCAACATCTGATCTCCCTTGTCTTTCCAGCATCTAGTTTAAATGCAATATAGATGCCTGAAGGCAGGAGCGTGGCATACCTCCGCGGCCAAGGGTAAGAGCTGGACATCTCCAGAGAGCAACGCAGAGAGCACAAAGCTACGTGCCTTACATCAGTTGTTGCATAGCTATCCACACTAATCCTTTTCAATCAGCCACGTTAGCATGGTTAACCTTAATATATTTGCTTTTCTTTTATATTCCTTAAACAGAAAGAATAGCGTAGGATTGCAGGATTTTAAGAACAATGCATTTTTAAAAAAATCTACAATATTCAGCTATTATGAATTATTTTGCTGGCTTGCTGGCTTTATTTTTTGTCAAGGTCTAGGACATGGCGAGGTAGAAAAATCCTGTCCCTTAGCTATTGATTGTACTGGAAAAGTGACTTCTCTGGTTCTTTCCAAGGTGAACCCCAAAAGATTTGCTGCCATCTGCTCCAGCTGGCAAAGTGACACCCTTCATTGCTTATGTCTTACCACAGTGAGACTTGGGGAAGGATCTGCAAAACTGAACCCTGGTAAAGCCGGGCTTCCACCTGGAAGAGAGGAAGCAGCAAGGCAAGAGCCTTGTTTGAACACATGACCTCTCAGCTTTTCACTTTTTTTCACTTTTTTTTTTGTTTTCTTCACTTCTTCACTTTTTAGGGAGGGGTGAGAGGAACCAGAGCATGCCCTGGGGATCTTCAGCTTGGTCTGTGCTACTAAGACTCGGCCGATACCCTGGGGCGAGGTGATCTGCCTGAAATCCCTCTGAGGCCATCCGGAGTCTTTACTCCTTCCGGCCTGAAGAGAACAAGTTTTTAAGAGTCTCTGGAGAGAGTATGAGAAATAACATTCAACTATTTAACTGTATGTCCTTCCTGATAGTAGCGGAAGAGGATATGTCTACCCTCCTGCTCACAGGGACATTATGGCAGTGAATTTTCAGTCCCTATATAGAGCATGGAAAGAGACAAGGTGCTGAAAGACCTTGCAAAAAATCCCCTTGCTCTTACTTCCACATAACTAATAGATGGTAACTAATAGGATCAGTCTGTAAAATTCTGCTTGGCACTTGATCTGAAAATAATTCAACAATACTATATATTCTACCTGGCATGCAGATATTCAACACATTGGTTGTTTTCAAGGCAATTGTAACCAATTTTTTTTTTTTTTTCCTAAGAGGGGAAAAGAAGTATCTATGGACTAAATTCTCCATCATAATTTTAATGTTTAATCCCCAACACCAGAGCAATTACTTTCCCTTTTCCTTTGATATCCAATGCCCTCCAGCTGGGTTATAGATTAGTGGACACAGGTGCTAAATTTAGTAGAATTAGTGTGCATAAGTACTAACTAGCTAGTCACAACAACCACTGCCTTCACCACTGATGCCTTCCAGGCATCCCTGGAAAAGAAAATACGTGAATTTACAGGCTTTCCTGGGTGCAGAGACCTGCTGACTGTAATCCCCAATTTAGCTACATGGGATGGAGGAGCACTTTCCCTGTGTTATCGGTGAGGTTCAGTGCCAATCTGCAGAGGACCAGCACATTCATAGCCTGGAAATAGAGCTGCACTCAGTTGTCCCGAGGGGGAGGTAGTACGGCACTTGGATTTTGTGCTACCTGGATACAAGTCCATCATGCCCCAGACCCGGACCACCTCACTTTGGGGCTCACATCCGAAGGCATTGTTCTGCGCTGCAGCAGAAACAGCAGCAGCATGGTGTAATCCAGCAGCCAACGCGCTCAGTAGGCAAACTAAAAAGATAATTTCTCTAACTGCTACTGCTGCAGACGCAGTCTGGGGTCACTGCATTCAAGCGAAGCCTTTATTGTTTTTTTTTTACTTCTCATAAAAGATGGTAAAAATGAAAATTCTCTGAGTAATTTTTACCCTCATTTGTGCATGAGCAATGACATTCCCTTCCAATGATGCCTTTTAGTGACACCATGGAAACCTTGGGATTTTTAAAGGATTTGAACAGCGTAATTCACTGGGAATTGCAGAACAATTCTGCTGGTGTTCCAGGGAAGAGAACTCAGCTTGTTCTCCTTGAATGTGAAAATAAAGATCTTAAAACAAATAACTCCAACAAACAAAAATCCTTAGTTTGGAGTTGTACTCACTTGAAGTGAAATTCATGCCTGGTAATGACCTACCACAAAATGTACCAATTAAGTTCTGGTTGAGTCCTCAAAATAGGTCTTCAAGATGCATATGTTTTGTGCTGATCCTCTCCACGGGAGCAAATTGCCCTCCAAATTCTATTTGTTTGCTGAAACTAAGAGAAAGCCAGCAAGGCGTCCTGCAGGTCCCAAGCTTACACTTTCACAGCTCACTCAAGCTGTTGGCATTTTGTTGAATAATTACGGAATGGGTATAAATGTATTTTGGATAGTTTGAATATGTTATCAAGATTTTAATGTACTGTGTAGCTGTACGCAGCTGTGTGTTGTAATTGTATGGCTGTGTTAAACTTCCTGATTTATCAGGTGCCTTTGCAACACGCAAAGAAAACCAGCAGCGCATCCCTTTTGATCCTTTAAGACAACTTACACTAAGCTATCAGCAAGAGCAGAAATGGACTTTTAAGTAGCTGGTATCATCAGCCAACTGCAATGTGGTGGAGATACCATTGAAACAGATGAGATGAAAACAATAGGACTAGACACAGCAGGAGTGTCCCCACAGGCCAAGTGGTATTTCATGCAATTGTACGAGGGAGCTTGTATTGTTTGCTTGAAACTTAAGAAGTTAATTTAAACAATAAGCACAGCTTATCAGTTAACCCCAGCCAGCAACTAAGCATCATGCAGCCACTCACTCACTTCACCCCCCCCAGTGGGATGGGGGGAGATTCGGGGAAGAAAAAAAAGTAAAACTCATGGGTTGAGATAAAGACAGTTTAATAGGACAGAAAGGAAGAAAATAATAATGATTATGATAATAATAATAATGATGATAAAATAATTGGAATATACAAAACAAATGATGCACAATGCAATTGCTCACCACTCACTGACCGATGCCCAGTTAGTTCCTGAGCAGCGATCCCCCCAGGCCGACTCCCCCCAGTTTATATACTGGGCATGACATTGCATGGTATGGAATATTTCTTTGGCCAGTTTGGGTCAGCTGTCCTGGCTGTGTCCCCTCCCGAATTTTTGTTCCCCTCCACCCTTCTTGCTGGCTGGGCATAAGAAGCTGAAAAATCCTTGACTTAGTCTAAACACCGCTTAGCAGCAACTGAAAACATCACTGTTATCATCAATATCCTTCTCATACTGAATCCAAACCATAACACTATAACAGCTACTAGAAAGAAAATTTACTCTCTCCCAGCTGAAACCAGGACATCAGTTCAGCACAAGTCAACTGATAACTTGAGCTCAATAGATTAGTTTTTGAATATGCGTGTCATTTTACTTTTGCTTCCTGGGGAGATGGAGAAAAACTCTTGAAACAAGATGGAAAAAAGCCCCACGTAACACTGGATTTGCAATCAAGTCAATATTAAGATAAAATAGTAGATCTATTGGTGGGCTGGCCCTAAGTCTCTGTTGTACAAGACACGTGTCTTTATGAAATCATTTTTCTGAATGGCACATTAAATTATTTTCTCTAAGGCAGAGCAGAAAAACTACATGTGTATCTGTGCCCGAGCACTGTTGTCTGCTCTTTCAGGTTAGCAGTTGGCACCAAAATGTTGCACAACATGTAGGAATTTAAATCTTCAGTAACTGAATGCTAGTCCTTTTTAAACAAATTTTGGTTGTTTTGTCCCATGATGCAGAGCCCATCGTGGCAGACCCCTTGACTTCTAGGTCAACTCACTTTTTACCATCCCCACATATGACTGGGCTTTAGTTTCACCAGAGCTGTCTTTTGAGCTAATTAGTGCGTGGCAGTGAGCTGGGGAATAGTTAGGTGACATCCATTTTCTGACACAGATAGCAGTTAAAGGTGTGAAATTTCAACTGCAAGGTTAAAAGCATGGATAAAGTACCACAAGGCAAAACACATGCTAATGGGAGCTTTCTCTATTAGGCCATACATGCAACTACCAAAGAAACCTCACTGAACCACTCTGCTTACTATTACATGTTATGTAGGCCACAAGTTTCATTCAAAGATCATAAATCTATATTCAAAGACTAATCTTCACAGCATGCTGTGTCATATATCCCCCAGGGTCATTTCACAGAGGCAGTGATGGGGGAGGCACAGCGAGTGATGACTTGCAAAGGTCCCACACCATGACGGTGCCAAGTCTGGCATGAGGATCCAGGGATCCTGTCAGTACCAGGGGTGTAATGCACACCAGACAAGTCTCTCCTCGCCCATCCATCTTCCTTAACTCCATTTTCCCTCTGAAAGTCAAGGACTGCCAAAGCCAAGAATTGTGTTTGACCAAAGCCTGCTCCCAGGCCCCTTTAGCAGTCGCAAACCACTCATGGAGACTCTGTAATTGTTGTGATGGCTGTAGACATGTGTAACTCCAGTAAAATATACTGAGAATACAGACTGTGCTGTTCTGTCCATTTTTGTAAGCCCAGTAATGAGTTCCTAAGAGACAGCCAATAAAGCCCAATTATTCCATACAAACAGCCCAACTCTTGCAGGTTGACTGGTTTGATCCCTAGTTGTGTGCTCCTGGAAAGACAGCTAAAAATGAACTAGCATCCTCGAGTGTTACTATGAAAAAAATCAAGTTTGATTCGTTTTTTGATGATATTTATTCTGCCAGTCTTCCAGTTCCCCGCTGGAGGTCTGACAAGCAATCCCTTCCTCCTGCACTGCTGCTCCTAGAAAGAAATTGCTTCGTCACGGCTGGGCAAAAAACCACTGGACAGCAATTACTTTTCAGAATATAAGCACTCCTTTTTGTATTGACTATAGCGATCGTTTAGGAACAACATGATTTGCTTCCTCCTCTGACAGACATTGCGCTGCCTCTGCAGTATTCTCCATGGGGCCAAGCCCCACTCCCCTCACTCCTGTCAAGGAGCTCATCTGAAGTGACCCACGGGGTCACGAACTGCCATCCCTGAGGGGGTAAGCTCAGGGATTTAGGGTGGGAATGGAAATCTCTATCAGTCCTTCTATAAGGTAGCAAAGGGCTCAACCCATTAAGCCATTGAGCAGCCTTGCATTTTAGATTTAAGCTACACCAGTGATTTTAATAACCTTATCGTCACAAAGCAACAGTATAGGGCAGATACGTTACTCTGCCAAAGAAGGGCTCTTAGACCACAGGGCATACTCTCCGCGGCCAGTGTGCCTGTTGTTTTATTAATTGCAACAGTCTAATATTCCACCTCAGCCCGGTGCAAGCTCCGAGGCTGCCATTCCACCTCCCCACCCCCACCTTGGGACCTGCAATTCGCAGGCACAGTGGCAGATGTTGCCCTGCTTCTCAGTTCTCAGTGGGGAACTTGTTCTCAGCTGGCAAGTAGCTTCATCATAACTGTTATTTACAGGCAGCTGGTAGATTAAGAAGGCATTATTTTATTTTTTTTAAAGAAAAATTCTTTTTCTTAAAATTCCAGCTAAGCTAAACTGCCACAAATTAGAGGACACCATGGCTTGCTCTTCTACAGGAACAATTCTGTAACATCTGATTACAAGTCCATGATAGACGAACGCACAGGAGCTTCCTTGCCTGTACGCCCTGGAAAGTCACAAAAATCCAGGAGCCGCTACACCACAGAGCGAGTACCTCGCTGATATTTAAAGGATCATCAATATAATTGAATTCAAAGAGATGGAGTTTCTAACTTCCCTTGACAGCATGCAACCTAAGTGTAGTTAAAAATACAGCCAATGGGTTTTCAAGCGGAGGGTAATGCAGCGCCAGCAATTTAAGGTTTGTGCTGCTGTACACAGAAGTTGCACACTGGGCAGTTTTAGGTTTTAGTCCTGGAGGTAGAACTGTGAGATTTATAGGAGATGACAAAAGTGATTTTGACCTACTGTCCTTTTCTGCAACTAGTACCTTTGCCCTTCATGCCATTGCTCTTGATTAACATTTGCGACACAAGGAGTCTGGGAATAGCATAGATACTGCACTTGCACCACCCTAACCAGAGCTCCGAGCAGCTCACTTCCAGATACAAAAGAAAACTAAGTCAGAAAGCTGGAGTCCTCCCCAAGGCTCTTCGCCAAGATTAGATGGTAATCATTCCCCAAATTCCTCAGCAGGCTTCCTATAGCCAGGAAGCGATGTTGGCTATTGCATGCGCAAGTGGGGCTGCAGAACGTGCTGTAGTTTCTCTTGCCCATTGAAGTGGCTGCACCGTTATGCTCTCTTCAAAGCATACTCTGTATGCTCCACTTGCATATATAATTTAGCACTAGTCACATCTCAACAATACAATATTTACTTTTTGTATGCCCTTTGACATGTAAGCTGGTTTCCTACAGTAGCTCCACTGATGGCAGAATTACAGACATCTATTTTTTTCCATGTGGATCCTCTGATGTAAAGGGTCAGTTCATTAGCTTGTCCCCAGTAAGGATGTTAACACAATCTTTCCTGCTTATCCATAATCTATTTCCTTAAAAATTATGGAAATTTAGTATCATTGATATCTCAAGCACCTCTATCAAGTTAGAATGAAATTTGCCAATAAATCCAAGAATAATTGTGTAGGAAGACGGACGGATAACATGACCGTACATGCTTTGCTTATCTTAAGAAAACAGGCTACAAAACCCACAAATGAATACCACAAAGGCAGCAGAGGCAACCTCCCTCTCCCCCAGGTCTGTGAGCAACTACATCCTTCCTTTTGATAAAGAAAAGCAGTGTTTGTCCCAAAGGAGAGGAAGAAAACACGATGTGAAAAGCAGCCTGCATAGGAAGTATTCCTAGCAGGCTTAAAAAAAGCATAGCAATTCCAAGTTCTTTCTCTCATCCCCCAGAAACCCTTTATCCTCCCAGGAATAACTTACAATACTGCAAAAGCCCTCAGCAAGGTGTGCTCATACAGTGCTGGATGCCATCAGACAACACCAAGAGGCAGCCTTGCCCTCAAAGCCTTATGGTCAAAATGGGTTTGCCGGTTTGAGGGCTTTGAAGATGAAAGCCCTTTGACCATGTAAGGATAAGTATAATCCATTCAGGAGCATGAATTCAACATGGACCACTTTTGGCTGTTCAGTGCCTGTGACTTGCTCCTGAGGGGCAGAAGGAGTAGCCAACGGGCAGTGTAAAATCCTGTCTGAAGAAGGAAGCTTATACCGGAGTCTATGGCCAGGCTGGGCTGCTACACGTAATGGGATGATGAAGACACTGCAGCAAATGACAATTATTCTGTAAGTTAAGCTCTCCTTGTTAGCAAACTTAATAACAGCAGTAAAAATATTTCTCTACAGGAAACTCTTGTGTACCACAGAAGAGGGATAGGAGACTAAAAGTAGAGGCAACTAGTGGAGGAATGCAGTAATGTATTTTTTTAATTACTGATTTGCATCATAATTACTTAGGTTGCTGGTTGTTTCTCCTGCTATAACCTCCTTGTTTACATTCCTAGGGCAGACACGGCGCTGATTTCTGCATTATAGCCCCTGGTACCGTCCCAGCATTTGTGTCTGCCTTGCTCTGCCCTCCTGCTTCCTACAACAGTCAGATCCCATCTCGCCCAGCACACTGCCATGCTCCGAAGCGAGCGTTTCTGAAGTACAGGGATCCGGCTGTGGTCAGTAACTCCAGCAGAAGCAGTCAGAATAAAGCAAGTGGTTTGTGTAAAAAGCCAGCAATTTAGGATATTGGTGTTCTGGGGGACAAGGCTGAAAAAGAATTGGACTTTTCCAGCCTTTTATAAGGTTTAAACACCTTACCCATCCCTACTGCCTCCAACACTTACTTTCAGCTATGTGAAACTGAAAATAGCTGAGAGCTGGAGGCTGCATTTTAAGAGCAGGCAGCTCAATTAAACCGCCACAGCCATAACCGCAATCCTTAATGGACAGAGACGGGCCAACAGGCCGCACAAGGAGTTTGGTAAAAACAGGGGAACCTCTTTTGATCTGTACCCCTCACCGGGGAACTTGCTCACGTCCTTGTGAGCACTGGTGGCACCAACAGCACACACGTGTGTCCGGCTGCTGCCAAACACAGGGCAGATCCTGACCACGTCCCTTACCCAGGGTGATTGGGACTTTGGGGTAGGAGACCACATACCAGCCCATTACTTCATTGCAGCGATTACACTGGGCTGCGCATTTCCCCACGATTAAGAGGCTGCTCCACAGCTTCACCGCCTTCAACAATCTCATAAATGCAGTCCTGGGGCGAGGCAGCAGCTCACACTTACAAACTCCCTGTGCTAGAAAAGTCCTGAAATCTCTCAAAACCACTCTCAAATCAAGTTTCCACTCTTTTTATGGGCTGAGCTTTGCTTTTCCTCTCTCACTTCTGTCATGCTCTATTTGTAGTTGGAAGAAGACAGAAAAAAGCAACAACAGGAAGAAAATTGTTGTGCAGAGATGAACCTCAGCAATGTAATCTTTCTATGTTGGTGAAAACTTACCCTCCGCTTTTGTTATTTGGATAATAAACCCTTCACGAGGCTCACGCTACCTGGCAACCACCAACGAAACAAGAGTTTCTGCTGGCTCTGGTCAATGCTCTGCTTTGTGCCAGTCTGCAGACCAGTATGAGCTCAGCATCCTAATCTGTTTTAGGTGAGGTTCTCCATCACCCCTTCCTTTCGCTTGCCTTATTAAATCCCACATCAGGCATGGCTCTTGCGAACTGAGGCCCGCTGTGCAAAACTTGGGCAGGCTACCAAGACTGTCATGCATGTAATTTCTCACCTGCACTGGATCCTGAATACTGCATGAGCCTTCCTCTTTTTTCAGGTGGAGTTTAGCCTATGAGTGCTGCACGGTAAACTGAGAAGCTACCGAGAAGCAGTATTGCTTTCATGTTCCCGCTTCATCCTGAGGTTAATAAATATTAAACTTGCTGACACTATAAAGCAGTATCTAGGGGACAGTTGATAAGCTGTAAGTACTTATATCATCACAAAGTTATAAGTCCCGCTATCCAAATGCATCAGTCTATATGCAAAAACGTGGAACTACAATTATCCACTAGATCTTAATAAGACTAAAGGTTAATAACCCTGAGATGTTAAACATTTCCACAGTTTTGCATCTTATGTCCTATGTTTGGCCATAGTTTGACTCAAACTCTCTGACTTCCTAATTTACTGCAGTATTGCCAAGTTGCAGAAATAAAAGTCTCTGAAAAAATGCTATGAGAAGAGAAAACAAGCTTGGTATTTCTAAGATTATTTTAGCCTTTTATGGTAGAACAGATTTTATTTCTAATAAAAACCTGTAGGTCTTCTAATGATCTACTTCTCCTAATTACACCAAGAGCACACCACAGTTAAAGCAAGACTGCACATTTGTAAGTCGAGTCGCTAGAACTTTGCATGAAGCAGTAAAGACTGCCAGGTGGGCAGGGCAGAAGTAAATTCTGGTTTTTTCCCCTTCCCAGATATATTTTCTAATCCTTGGTTTATAGATTAATTAGGGAAAATAGACACATTTTTCAAACCTAGACAGCTCAGAGGAGATTTATGCTCAATCTCCAACTTCAGCCAAAAGGAAACAAGAAGGATTTATAAGGAATGAGATGAAGACAAACGTCAAAAAATGTCATAATGGTGCAAGATGAATGAATGAATGGGCTGGCCTCTTGGAACAGCCTGCTCGGTGCTGCTTATCCTAAAAATATGGCTGTTGAATAACCAACAGTTTTCCAGAAGGGAGTAACAGGGGCAGTCAAAGACCTAGAAAGGCTCAGTTTAAAGTGATCAGACCCCCCCTGAGTTTCTTGCTCTAAAGAGGGGATAGAAATGGAAGATGAAAAAAGTATAATAAACTATGAATGATTCAAGGTGTAGAAATTCTGTTCTCCCTAACTAGCAACAAAATAGCAAGGGGACAACTGGTGGCTCTAAAAGGTGATGGCTACAAAGCTATGAGAGAAGGCGAGCACTTCACAAAGAGCAAGGAGCTGTGCCCCAGGATGCCGGTGAGCACAGCAGAATTCAGAGAGACTGGATGATTTATGTTACTGCTGAGAATAGAGTTACAAATAATTATGCAAATTTAAGGAGAAAGATTAAATGTTATGCTTCAGGCGTTAAGCCAGTCTGCAATTATTAGGGGTTAGGGTGGGACCAACATAGAAAGGGTTTTTAACAGGGCTCTCGCACCTCTTTCACCACGGTCACCCTTGGGGAGAGGATGCTGGAGCATGTGGGCGCACCATCCCTTTCAGGTGAGAGTTTTTGTAACAGCAGAGCCCTTGCAGTGCACATGCACACTAGTGGAACTCTAAGGGCTTGCTTTGGAGATTGGGCCATTCATTAAGGTACCTGGCACAGAAATTCTTGGTTTCTATTAACATTTGGGTGATAATAGCCTGGAAGCAATTCAATACCTTTGCCATTTCCTCTCAACTTCTTTTGTGGACACTTATTTGATGTATGGGATTTTGCTTTTGGATATAAGTTAGCGCTTTAGGGTTCACTTCTTATTCACTAGTAGCACCAAGATACAGCAGTCACAGACAGACGATGCTGCTTCAAGCTGCCTTGGCAGCGCAACAGGCAGGTGTTGGCTTTGCCCTGCCCTGCTAACAGCGTTGGCCTTTTCTTCTGGAGGAGCAATAATCCGCTCCTGAAGGCGTCCTGCAAGGGGCCTGGTAACGTCCTGCAGAGCTGCTCTGTGCGGGCCACTTCTCACGTGGGGACACTCAGCTCCCGTCCTACCTCACGTCTGAAAACCCACTCTGTGCTGCTCCCTTAATGCAACAGTAGTTTGTGTATCGACTGTATCCGTTAGAAAACAACTAGGCCCTGATCTCTTTTCTTTTGTCTTTATGATCTCCGATGGGGGAAAATTATTCAGTCAATTAGCTGTTGATGCTGCGCTAGCAACTTTTTTACTTGACATTCCAGATAGACAAGTCAGGCCAGATTTTATTTTTGTTAATCAGTAAGTCTCGGAGTACAACGTCAATGAAATCCACATTCCCTCAAAAGTATCTCTAATAACATTGGTTGAGCTAAAATAAGAGTTCCAATAGATTTCACAAGACACCTTGAAATTAATTGCATTATATTCCAAATATTATTATTTCAAGCTTCACAATGAAAGAGGGACCATTAACTGAATACCTACTGAGGATGATAGTTTTAATCAGGAAAAAGCTGATTAAGGCCACCACGTTTTGAAAGATTGCAAGATCATTGTTTGTTTTACAAAGCAGCAACACTACAGACAGTGACAAATTGTTATAATTACAGCGCCTCAACCACTGGATGCAATATGTTCCGTTAAAAAAAATATATAAAATATGGATTTTTCAATCTGTAATTGGCCAGGGTGCTCTGCAGTGCAAGCATCATCAGCATCAGTAAAGATTCTCCAGGAGTGACCTAGTGTCCTTGGCTGCAGCTGAGCCAGGCCACCAGGCAGGAATGTGTCTGCACCGGGGTAAGCGAGGGCAGAAATCGACTGAAGTGAGAATTTCAGCTTTTGCTTTGCCACTGCTCTATTAGTGGTTTTTGTGATTGAAGCAAGGAATTCCCAAGCGTGCATGGAAAGATGATCCTATTCATTTTAAGCATCTCTCATCTGACTAACTCACTCTGTAATCTAAAATTAGGGAGTCCCAGAGGAATACAATCTCTTTTGGTCTTCTTTTCTGCTGATGTAGTAATATTTGATCATAAAAAGTTACACAAAGGCATCAAGCTCATTATGCCCGTAACTCAGTTCAGTCTCACCTTTGCTTGTCTGCCTCCTCATTAGTCAGCTGTGGGATCAGTTCAATGTGTCAACAGCCTCAGGTGTTGCATCATTTGCCTAAGAGGGACACCAAGAAGCAATGAGACATGTTTTACGGCAGGTTGCATCATTCTTTCAGGTTTTCCTTTAACAGGTAGAACAAAGGCTAGCTATGATCAGACAAAAGCCCCTCTATATACCTTCTTGTCATATATGTATGCCACGTCAGCTGTGTCCATGTGGAAACCTATACCTCTGTCTGTGTCCATTGCACAGTCCATTTCATTTGAAGAACCACAGCATTTCTCGCGTGCTGTGGCAATGACTGGCATTTTACACCATCCCAGACTATGTCTGCAAAATAAGGATGTAGTTTTTGGAGACAAGTTGCTGGAACGAAGAACAAAACACTCCAGGCTCTCCCCAGAAGGGTGTACAGTTCACAGGAGCACTGTTAAGAGACTCAACTTTATTCCTGAATTTTAATCACTAGAGCAGGGTCATCCCATAGAAGAGGCTACCATGCATAGCAGTTCTTAGATGAGGGACACAAGCCCTATGTTTATTCCTGAAGTACAGAGGAAATCTGGGAGCCAGAGCATAGCTTAGGTTTGCTCAGAGGGAGGGCTGGGGAAAAGCAGGGTGGTTGTTTTTTTTTCCCCTGTGGATTGCCACATCCAAAGAAAAGTGTAGCAAGAAACAGATACAAAAGCCAGCATCCCATGCAGACAGATCCCTGCTATTGTAGGCTTGGTGGTAGGGCAGGGAGGAGGAAAATCCCCAAACCCTGTTAATTCCTCAGTATTTGTTATATAGCTCTTTATTGTTATTCCAATATACAAGATTTCCCCTCCCCTGACTTTTGAGAGATCATGGTCACCTACTCTGTATTTTGACATGCCCAGTCCTCTGTGGTGAGAATGTCAGCAGGGAGAAGAAAACACTGTCTTTTTCTTCCAGTCTTTTTTGGCTAATCATCTGAAACAGTGCGAGAGGGACAGCCAGGGGAGCTTTGCTGGGGGCTAGCTCGTGGGACATGCCTCTGGGCAGGGAGAGAGCTGAGGGGGTGCAGGAGGGAGGGGGTTGATATCACTCATTTCTTGTCCCTCAGTGCTTGGGGCCTGGAGGAATGCCTAAACCTCAGAAAGTGGGAGGCTTTCATTCAGTGCAGACTGCCTAGAGCTCATGGCTGGCCCTGGGCAGCTGAAACATGGCATGGCCCAACCTCATCTTCTGTACGGAAAGACGAGGCACCTTCTCGTATCGTCATCACATTAGAGTAGAACCCCACCTCCAAGCTCCATACTTCCCAAGACATACTCCCTTTACACTCTTCCAAGCTCACTCCTTCCATCCACAGCACCACGTTGTCCAGTGTACTCCCTGCTTGGCATGCTGAAGACCGGGGAGGTTTGTATGGTGATGTAGTAGCCCTCAGTGGCATAGCTGATATCCAAATAAATGAGCTCTTAGGCACATAAGTCCATCTTAGGGTCTTAATGCTTACCAGTTTTTTTCCTCTAGCCCTAACAGTTGTTACAATAACAGATTTTAAATCTTCCTATGGTTTCTGCCTCGCGGCCTCAGGCCATTGGTGCCAGTAACAACACAGCTACAGGATATTGCAGGCAGAGCTGCAACACATAAGCTGTCCAACAGCTCTCACAAAAAAGCACAATGGTTGGGCCATTTCTGCAGGTTGGGGTTATCAGAAGTTGTTCATTTTTTGATTTTATGCCTAAGATGATCCAACGCAGTTGGGCAGCCCAAGACAATGGCCATAGAAGGTATCTAGGACTTGTCAGGCAAAACAAGTGTAGGACAAGGACTGGGACAAAAAAGTCTATGCCTGCTTCAGCATACCCCCTCCCACATCTGGGATGAAGCCAGGATACCCAAACCTCATCGTTCCCCTCCTATGCATCAACATTTGTCCAACTCCCAGCAAAGGAGCCCCAAATCCCTAGCACTGATCAGCCTGGAGAAGGTCAGCTTGCCACTGCTGTCAGCTTGAATGTGTACTGGGCTGACCAATCTACCGGCTAGCAAATCACACAGACATCCAACTTACAGAGCTGATTTTTTTGCTGTTGTTTGGTTTGTTTCTGTTTCTTATTTTAAGGTAGATACTTGCATGTAGCATAGGAATGCTTTAAATTCCTCACAGAAGGACAAGACAAATCACCCACCTTAATCCTTTTGCAAAAGGAGACTGTATTATTACACAGTCTTCAATAAGATACCACATACTACTTTTTCCCTGGCATTTCTGTCTCGTTCAACACAAAGAATGAAAAATGCTCACTTCATCAGCAGTCATTCAATATTTTGTTTTCTTCTTGTCACTCAGCATGTGGCCCTTGGCTTTCTTTATGGTGCGCTGTTCAGACCCTGCTGTGGGGACAAAATTCATCATTTCCTTATGGCCTCATCCTCACTACACATCACTACAGCATCCGAGCGCTTTGAAAGTATTAACAAACTTACTTATGCAATCCCCATGAAAATGCTGCATTACCCTCATTTTACAGAAAGGCAGCTGACGCACAGAAAGATGTAGCTTTCTGGAAAGGTCAAAATCACATATTCAGAGTGCATATTCTGCTAATTTCTATTTAAATTTTTAGGGTTTAATGCTTCAAATGAGACTGCAGGTGGGCACACTGAGAATGCCAAGTGGGAACAACAGACAGCGGCAAAACATCAGCAGCACCTCACGGGAGCTCCGTGGCACGGGCTGGGAAGGGATGCCTTTCTCTAGGACCACGTTCAGCTGTCAAAGGCTCCTTTCCCCTTCTACCAATGCCTGCCTCATTCATCGCGTGCCTTCTAACTTCTGCTGTTAGTGAAAAGGAGGTAGAAAACAAGGATTCAGAGTGAATGGGGATGCGTGGAAGGAACCTGGTAGCCATCTCGTCCACTCCCTTCCTCTAATGAAGAAAGAGTTAGCCCTGTCTTAATCCTGATGCCAGACTCATGGTCTTAGGACCAGCAATTCCTCCATCTTTCCAGGTTACTTTATGTCAGCATTTTGCTGCTTGCAGAACTGTTCACAATAAGAGCAGATAAGTCCTCCTTTGGAGGAATTGGCCTCTTTCCACAGCCCCAGCTTCTGACCAGAGACACTCTGTACATTCACAGTCCTGTTAGAAATGTAGTGTGTGATCAAACAAGAATTGTGTCCACAATATATGGAGATGGGATGAAAGGAGGAGCGAATTAAGATTTGGCAGGCATCCTTGATGCTTGCATCGCCTAGGCAGGTCTTTGCTGCCCACCATGATGATGGTCTTTTAACATCATTCTTCATAAGCTTGTTTACGTACGTGCATATTGTTCTTTCTAAGTCTATTTACGTACATGCATATTTTAGTAAGTGTCACACAAGTTCAGAAACTGATGCAATAGGGATCACTGCTGCAGCCAAAAGCACAGATCTGGTGACAGCCCTTCCCAAAAACGTAACCAGAGTATTTTTTGAAGTTCTAAAACTCACTCTTTGATGCTTCAAGCGCATACTTCCTGCAATGCTCTCAAACAAACACCCAATTAAATTTATCAGCCACCGACATTCACATGTTTGATGTTGACTAGCAACTCTGCATTAAATTAAAATTTATGTCCAAACTTTTCCACCACATGGCTGGCTACAAAACAACTGCCCAGAAGCAATTGTCCTCTTTTAATCCTACCTCATTTTCTCAGAGCAGAGCTGAAGCTGGTGCAAAGCTCTTTGGGGAGAACCTTTACTGCTCGCATTAGCAAAGTTCCCAGGAAAGGAGTAGAGAAGATCCTTATAACTGGCAGGGAAAAAAATCACTACTTGTTGGATTTCAGTGTGGCTGGTACCATCTGGAGTAGCTCAAGAGATGGTCTGAATATGTTCAGCCAGCAGGATGCTCTTCAGGCAAGAGTTTAAGAGTTCAAGAGTTCGGTAGGAAAACCAGTTATTCAAGGTGAATTTTATGAATGCCAGATAGTAAGGAACAGCTTGCAAAAATCAATCTTTAAATCAGCTGCCCCAAGGCTCCCTGCCACTACTGTATGTTTCTTCAGCTGCAGAATGAAATAGCAACAAGTTCCCCTCTGTGAGGCTCTGCTCAGTGGAGATCTCAATGTTGATTGCTTCGTCCTGCCCGGGATGAGGCTCACTGTGAGGGCTGGACTTTTGCCTGGAGAGCCACGGTTATTTGTGAGAGGGCGTAGTTTCATCAGCTTATTGAAAGCACCTATCAGGCAGGAGTATATATTTTTTAAGGACGGGAGGGAATAATTATTTTTAAATGCTTAATTGTATGGAAAGAGAAACGATTTATGTAGTTCACTATGCTCAAATGGAGTTGAGTTTTGCTTAGAAAATAAAACAAACAAAACCCCTAGAGCCTGCATGTACAGTCTGTGTTCAGTCTTTCTAGGTATTTATGTTCTGTGATACAGTTTCAAAAGCTTACACTAGTAATTTGATTGCCCCAGAGTCATAGCAAACACTTAACCTATCAGCACATACCTCAACAAGAATCTTTCTACTTCTGTATCATCATCCCACATGTGCACAATAGCTGATATTCCAGATTCCCTCAGTTAGAAGAGTAGATGAATATTCAATTTTTGTCAGTACAGATTAATTTTGTTAATACTAAAGAGCCTGAGGTTACAAACCGTAAAGGGAAAGATGGGAAAAAAAAAGCTTTTTAACAATATATATTGGAAACTTTTCAAATTATCTGAAATAACCCATTTCATCACAGCTCATAGAAAACTCACTAACAATTCACACCTAGGGGTGTTTACAACAGAAAACTAGACAAGTAGTTTTGACAGTTCAATGCTGAGAAGCTCACCTTAAAAAAAAAAAAAAAAGAAAAAAGAAAACAAAAAAGAAAAGAAAAAAGGTACCACCTGTCCATCCCTGCTCCTAGCCTTGCTATTGGTATCCATCAGGTGTCTTGCAGGTGCTCCAGGAAAGCGGGGGGGGGGAGGCAGAAATCACAAAGGAAAATTTAAGCTCAATACTGAAACAATTCACAGTGAAACACACTACAGAATTGTGTCCCAAACAGCTAGTAGGAGTCCAACTAGCTGGACCATTTAGGAGTGGATTGGCCAAAATACCAGAGCATGCAAAGCCCACGGTCTCTATCTTTTACAGGCAAGACAAAACAAACCTGCCTAAAAAGCCTTTTCTCTCTTTAGTTATTATTCCTGGGACACTGGGCACAGAAAACTGCCTAGTTGTAAAGGTACGGGGACTTTTGTGAAGGTACCGCAGCACTGAATTTAGTCTATCGTCGTTCCAGAAAAAAAACCCATTTCCTGTTTTTGCAGGAGGAAGCCAGGGTCTCAGCAGGATGCTCCACCAGGAATAATACCAGTTTTCTCTCCTGCTAGTTCGTCCTGTGATCTTGCCATTCAGCTGCCAGGGCCATCTGGCAGGCACAGGTAATCGCCAGAACAGCCCAACAACAACAGGCTTTCCTCGGTCGCTGGCTATAAAACACAGCTGATGTTAGGTGGGTCTGGAGCACTGCTCAGAGGGACTGTAGGAGCTCAGCCTTTCAAGCCCAATGGCTGTTTTTCTGCTCCCATGTGGTAGGTTATGCCCAGATCTCTCTTTGTTAAGGAAAGGTAAAAACTCCCTCCGTAGTTGTAGCTTGACAGTGCTGCCAACACCGCATCTCTCCAATCTAAAAGTCAAGTTCAGTGCACCATGGATATCCCGTGTTTCTAATGGAAACATTTTTTTGGGTGCTTTGCTTTGCTCACAGGTAAACTCGAGAGCAGTTACCCTGACAGAATGAGGGAAGGCTCCAAGGCTGTAGGACATAACACCAGCTACAAATGAGAAACAAATAATTTCCTTTGGTCCCACTGTGCAAAGTTGATAGTGGGGATCCTATTCCGCAGCTGTTCCTCAAAAACTGCTTTTCCCCATTCATTCACCTTCAGTAACCCTTGGTTTAAGTATTAACTCTCAATACAGGATTACTGAACATGCATGAAAACCAACTGTATTGAAAGACCTCGTTTCAAATACTCTTTCTTTGAATTCCTTCCCTTTGATGTTGATATTTCTGCGCTCTCTGCTAGTACCTACAGAATCCACCAGCAGCGGCGGGCTGGAAGTCAGCTCAACAGATGCTGCAAATGCCACCGCTCCCACTGAGCTCGTTTGAGAGACCGGTGTGTGAGCATTTGGCTCTGATGAAGTGCACCGAGACTGGGAGCACTGCAGAAGGAAATTATGCTTCATTCTGGAATTAGTATAGCAAGACATACTGTTCACCCTAGCTTTCTCCAAGCTGTGATTAACATACAGAGACAAACCCCACTCTAGGCTTTGGCAGTCAGAGGCCTCTCTACGAGGATATATTGAAGTCTGAATTTCTGCTTCCCGTGGGCAAAGTCCGCTTCATTGCTCTTACTAGAGAGTAGAACAAGCACCTTCATGCTTTTGCCTCAGGTCACCCCCCCGTAACCAGGCACAGCTCTGTACAGCCAGCAGGTATCCGCCTCCTTCCCTTCCTCCATCTCCTTTTCCACGCGGACCACGCAGCGCTTGGACGACTGTTGAGCAGCTTGTGTGCCTCAAGGTCACTGCTTCCAGGGCTGACCAGTCTTGTCACCCTTGTGCCTTTGTGCTTCTGTTAGACTTATCTCATCGGGGTTTTTTCACTTTGCTTGAAAGCTTTTTGGGCCATGGACCATTTGTTCTGAGGTCAAACAGCTTCTTTGGGTCCTCCTGGTTCCTGCACTAGAAATCATAAGCAACACCGATATCTGTGATGCCAATGTGGTGCTGATGGTGGACAGCCTGGATTCTGACCTAAACTGAAAACCAGCCTGAACTTCCAAATCTGATTTTGGACCTCCAGTCCCAGAGTTCTGACTTTAAATTTTGACCTAGCTTTTTTTTTTTTTTTTTAATTTTATTTATTTATAGACTCTTGAGCAACCGTCAGAAAGACTAGACTTGTGATCTGGAAATGAAAAAGCTTGGTAATTAGTCTGGCTCCTTTTTAAATAACATATTAATTTACTACTAGAAAGTACTTTTACAATCCATGGAAATACGTACTTTCACACATTCGTAGCAAAATAACCAAATACCATTTCAGTTTAAAACATTATTGGTCATTTTCATATAACAACCACTCTTCAACACGGTACCATTTAATCTCAGCCATATAATTATTAACACTAAAGTTTTTTTCCAATATGTAATTTTCTCCATCGTCATAAATATCACTGCAAGCAACACCTCATGGGAAACACAATAAAGACCGTAAACCTACTTGATTACAGTTGCAGGCTTTTAGGTAAGTAAAGCTGGGCAAAATTATAGGTCACCCATGATCCCACAGCATTAACCCTGTACCTGCAATTAATACGTGCACATGTTGATTTCAAAAGGCTACCATTTTCATAGCCCCAGCATATCACGCAGAAAGGACCTGATACCTCCAAACCAGACCTGTACGTGAGGAACGAACGCATCAAAGTGGATGCCCAGAAATTGTACCAAATACTCCTGAGAGCTGAAATACTACCAGTGCATAAAGCAGGAACAAGAGAAAAAGAAAGTCAGAGGGAGGAAGGAAAGGGAGGGGGAAATATCCTCCTAAGATGGAGGATGATGTTTTTTGGCACAGCCGATATGCCAAAGGAATGAGAACAATGGACAGTCCCTGGAGGTCTGTAGGGCAGATCACTGCATCTATTAAGCGCAAAACAAACAGTCCCACTTTGACAATTTCCTCTACGTTTACTGTGCAATGGGGAGAGGGAGAGTTGAGCTGATAAGTGGTTGAAAAGACTACAAGAAAAATTACAGAGTTTGTTGACAGCTGAAAAATGAAAATGCGTAAAAGATGGGAGCCCAACCGCTGATGGGCACCTGGTGGCTATGCTGGATCGAATGGGTCTGTAGGTGCCCTCACCTCTGATACATGGGCTTCTGCAAAGCGAGAAAATCGAGCCTGAGAGCTCTTGCTTGGCTCTCAAGCTTATTCGCTTAAAAGCTTTCCTAAATTTATAACATGTTGTCACACTCAGGTCATGCAATATGAAATAAGCTTCCTTGATACCCAGGCAAAACTTTCCTCTTGTCCAAAAAAGAATTTGTCTAGAAGTCCTGAATATAACAAAGTATAACCGATTAAGCTGCGAGGTTGCAAACAGGAAAATTACTTGTTTGACAATATGAATATATATACAATTTCATTCTCAGGAGATCTTGCTTTACTTTATTTCTTTTTAAATTACTAATGTGCAGAACTGAAGCGATGGGCTTTCTATTTCAGGATGTTAAGCATATTGGGCTCCGAGAGCAATTAAGAGATGACTAATACATTTATGCTCCTCTTCCTTTGCTCGTTTATATTGCTATGGTTTATTTTTCTAATTTGCCTATTTTTCAAGGTGGTTCTTTAATCCCTCCCGGGGAGGGCATTTGCTTTTGTTACCATATTCCCAGGAGCATATGGGTAAGGAGCCTGGCTCTGCATACTGAGGTTTAAAGAGATTAAATGAAGCAGGAGAGAGCCTGGAGGCCAATGACTCTGTCGTGCTTGTCAATAGCCCATCCAGGCTGGTGAAAGCAGAGGGAGAAATTTTTCCAGTTTCTTCTGGGGCCGCAGCACTTCCTTTAGCAAACTTCACTACTTGGTATAGTCATTTTCCAAACTGGGTCTGTGAATGTCTAAACTAAATAAACAGGAAGCAATGACAGTCTTGGACAATTTGGGGACTATCAGCTGCTGTGAACTCAAACAGAGGAAGGGGAAAGTTCGGGGACTTGAGAATGGGGGAAAGTTTTTTCATATTGCCTTGTGCTAGACTGACAAGTGAAGACTATCCATCTGCTGGAGTGGGTGGGGAAACTCCCAACATCTTGCTTTCCACCAGCTGGCTCTCACATAAGTTGAATATTCCTGCCTAGGCACATCCTGAAATCCACACACACAACTACAGGAGGATTGGAATATAAGCTTCTAAATTCAAAAGTGTAGCTGATCATACATATGAGTCAAGTTGGAGCTTTTGCCAGGTAATGGGGTTCCACAAACAAGGAATCACTCCAGCTTGACTTAAAAGATCTAGTGCAGGCTATTTAATCGTGCTGCTCCAAGACTGGGGATGTTTTATATGATCCCATCTCCTGCTGAGTCTCTCCCCGCACCCCCTTGTACTCTGTGTATATTCAACAGTATTTGTTAGAACAAGACTTCTGGGAATAGAAATTGGAAGACATCCAGATATTTCAAGCTTGCAGGCTCTTTGCATCACGTCCTCTGCAAAACAGGCTTCCTTTATGAGGATGGAATAGGCAGTCCATTGATGCCCGCGTTAACAGGACAGAAGACCACCACGCAGCAGGCTCCACAGCGGCAGCGAGTCCTGACAACTACAGCAATTCACGGGAGATGCTGCAGACCTTTGTAGCATTTTCCCTGTTGAGACCATGGGCACCCATCCCTGTTCCCTCCTTGCTGAACCCCAACCATGCATGGTGTCTGTCTGGGCACACTCAAGGGTGCAGCACCCAGATCCGCACCCCACCACCGCTCCCTGCTCAGAGTCCTCGGAGGCTCCTGTACAGTTTGGTGCAACCAGGTCCTACCCAAAGGGATAACAGTACTTCCACTGAAAGGGAAAAATAGCCCGGTTTTGATTTGCAGATAGCAATACCAGAGGCAGCACCTGGCTACCAAAAAGGCAAGTGGAAAAATCCTTATGTTAAACTCTTTTCATAATTTTCAGGTGGCTGAAGACCATAACTAAGAGCATGACTCTTATGGAGAGGGGCTCAGAGTAGCTGTGCAGTTGCCTAGAGAGTACCAGAACAAGCCAAATATACAGCTGATGTGAAATATGTTGTAAGAGGTGATGCAGACATTTAAGCCACCAGGCTAAAATAAACAGGCTCTGCATCTACAGGTGAGCACTGATGGCAATGGCCAGGTTTTCAGTAGCAGTGAGGACTGCACAGAACTCCTTAAATCAGTGATCTGTGCCATTTGAAAAAGTAGGGCACATAAAACCATCCTCCAAAGCGCGTAGTTTGACAAACAGCATTTTAGATATTGTTGTTCTGAGAGGCGAAAAAATAACTCTTGAGAGTACAGCTATAGAAATTGTTATAAACAATAGCCACTGATGTGTGCAAAGTTGAACAAGTTACTAGTAGCAGCATTGGACATGTAATAAGGTTTGTTTGGGAGCAAATCTCTTGTTAGAACCAAACTTGCAGATGTGTTTATTTCTTGACAAAAATAAGAGCAAAATAACTGAGAAATTCTGGTTTTACAGTGGGTCATCTCAATTTCCTAAAGCTTAAATAATAAAAAAAAGCTTTTTGAAATAAACAGTTAAGTATCAAAATATATTCTAAATCTTAGTGTTTCAAGATCTTTTTAATTCAAGCTCAGCTATTGACTGAATTTGACCCAGGATACTGAATAATTGTGTTCTGAATTTTTCAGTTAATCTGCTGCTCACCAGAAATGCCTTGCTCCTTTTCAATTAGGAGTTCAGCTAGCAGGAACAACAGGTTCTGATTGAAACTAGACTGCACTTAATCATATCATACATCTGAACTTCAGTTTCCTTTAGATGCTGAAGGTAAATTAAAAAAAATGTTTCAGGCATGATTTCTAGATAATCAATCTTCTGGAAGAGGAGCATGCATTCATAAGCTAGAAAAAAAAGTGCAGAACTGAACTGGAAGGGCAGATAGAGGACACTAAGAAAATCAGCAACGTTTCCCTAAGAAAAGGGGATGTGTTGTTACATCATCTAGTTCCTTTTCAACCTCTAGTAATTAGGGAACCCTCCAGCTAATTTCAATAAGCTTACATTAGAGGAAGGGTCCAAACGGGTGGAGATGCTGTAAGTAAGCCCACATAGATGTCCTGACCAAGGAGAAGGCTGCAGTGCGGGCTCGCATCTTGGTAGATGTTGGAGAAGCCCCCAAGGAAAGACAAACCTCAGGGATGCCAAGCTATGAATACAAACCTTTTGGAAACTAGGTGCTATTAGCTCCTGGGTACATAGCAATTTTTTTTCCTAGTTTCTTTCACCACTTTCCAAAGATCACTAGAAAACCAAAAAAGAGCAACACACAGTCATCCGTTTGCATGGATGGCTTTGTCCCTTTTTGTGGAGGTTCACACCGCGGTTACGCACGCTCAGCGCACGACTGCACGGCGCTGGGCAGGGGAGCTGAGAGCAGGGCTCTCCAGGGAAATCTCAGCAGCCGTCCTGGCTCAGGCAGCTGCTGTCCCTACCTCCTGCCCCTACAGGGACCCACAGCTGGGGGGTCACCGAGCTGTGCAGGGCTGGGGGCACTGCCCGGATCAGCTGCAGCAGAACTGACACGAGGTCAGGCCAAAGGATGGCCTGGGTCCTCTTCTGCAGAGGAGCGTTCAACAGGCTCACGGCTCGAGGTGCACGAACACAATGCAAGCAGCTAGCACAGCGGGACTGCCTGTCTTTTCGCCTAATGTCCTCACTCTTTTTACCTACAGGCAGCAGGGAACAGTTTTTAGACCTTCCTACATTGCTCTGTTCCCCATGCCCCTGAGTCATCTGGTTTCCCATAGCAGAACTGGGCAAGTTCCAGAGGGCCAGAGATGACCTGAAGGAGCACGTGTTCTCATCATTCTTTGTAGCTAAGCAAATTTGCTCAACACTTGCGTGTGTTACTCAGATGGCTACACTGGACACAGAGCACCAGATGTAGGAGACACCATGAGCAGAACATTTATACCCTGCTCCTCAGTAAAATGAAGCTGAAGAAAGGAGGTAGAGTCGCCAAAAAAAAAATGGTCTAGCTAGACACAAGCAACTGCCAAGGATAGTTAAAGAAAGAAAGAAAGAATAGCAAACAGACAAACTCCCAATACATGCTCTGTTTGGAAAATATTTTGAATGCAAGTGGAGAAGGCTGCAGCAATAACAATGGGCCATGGGGAGCATGCATTTAACTCTAAGTCTCCTGAGCAGTCCCAGGCTCCTGAAGGGCAGCATATCTTCAGCACCGGGACTTGACACTGGGAAATGCAACTCCTGATAACAGTCCATGATGAAGATATCATAACCTAGCTGGAAACATTCCTTAAACTCCCTGCCAAGGAAAATGGTCGAGCACAAGCTATTAAGCTGCAATAGCTACCTACCCACTTTATTAGTGTGTACTGAATTTGTTTTGTGTAAATGACTCTCAGGGGAACAAAGAACGGAAACAGGCATTACACTTGTTGCATATTTACCACTGAACTCATTCAGCTCCATTACAAGCGGGGGAAGATTTCAAAGCTTTTTCTCACCAGTTGGAACACTTACCAAGAAGATTTTATGCACAGATACAAGCTGGGTCAGCATTTCCTAACTTTTTTCTTTTCTTTTCCTAAATGGAAGAATTATTTAGGACTTTGAAAAAAAAATCTTACATAGCAAGATCCCACAGTTTTCGGTAACAACCATATAAAAGTTAGGTTAACTTTAATGTTCATTTATTGCTTTTGCTCCCCCTCTAATCCCTCAATTAAATTTATTTGCCCACATGACTAATAACATGTACAAGAGTCTGGTCTTTATTTTTGTCTCCTCTTCACTTGGATATTCATCTGCTAATATCTTACAGACCACAAGTAGAGAAGGACTGCACTAAAAGCCGTTCTCCCTGCCAACCAGATAAGCAAGGCTCCACAAAATAAAACAGAACTTTGCAGCTGCAGTGTTCAGCATGCATTTCCCCACACAATATCAATGAATTGCTAAAACTGTAGCATTTGGCAGGTCTGAACATTCACATTTTACCGTTAACTCCTTATCGCTATTGAAAATACTGGACCTGTGAGATGCAAATGTGGTACCTGTTTACCCCATCTTCTAGATCTTCAGGATACTCAGACTCATCCAATCTGCAACAAGACCACAGCTTGGACCCATCAGGCATGAACTATGTGTTTAAATGCAGCAATGCTTTTAAAACCGTACAACGTGGAGAGGTTCAGAGTTGCTTTGCAGGAAAATTAACAGCCAAGCTTCTGCAATATCAGTCTGGAGTCAGCTTATGATCAAAACAGATGTAACTAAAAGCCTGATACTCAAAAAGCTTTATTTTAAAGACAGCTTAATCCTTGGCACCTTCCTCTTGGATCTGACATTCAAGTTACAGGGTCAACCTCTTGGCTCCCATTCAGAGGGCTTTTTGCTGTACTGTAGTAACCCTCAGCAGAGGGCTAGCCCTGGGAGCCCTGAGCACCTGCATGGCTTGCGTTAGTTTTTGTCACACTGGAAGGACTGTCACACCTTCAGACATCTGTGTAGTTCAGGTAATTGAAAAGGGACATTATAAATACATATTTAAATTTAGTTAAAGAGGACAACAAAACACTTGAAAAAGCAGCAGTTGATTTCAATGAGAACAACTGCAAACTCCTATGCTTCTTTCATGGCCTGAGTCTGTTTTAGATGTGAATAGTCAGACCTGTTATTAGATATGAAGTGAGACTTGTTAAAAAAACAACCCTAGTCTCTTAAAAACTAGAGGAAGGGTATATATGTGGGGGCAAGGAAGCAGAAAATAAGACCTTTTCTAAATAAGAACCTACCTTGTAGTGATCTCCCTAATCAGTAAATACCAGATAGATTAACTGTGTAGATCTCTCCATCCTAATTTTTATGTCATCAGTAAAGCCAAACCCAGGAATAAAACCTAAAGTAAATATGAAGGCATGTGTTCCTGTTTCCAAATTTACTGTTGCTGGACTTTCCCCTTTCTTACCAAGAGAAAACAGAGCCTCTAAAAGACTGTGAGCACATGGGGTGACTAATAACGATAATGTGAGCTGCCCTGGGACTGCCTGAACTTCTTCCAGAAAGTAAAGGAAGAGCTCCATAGCAATCCTGCCAAACTATCCCATTTTTTCCCTTGATGTTTTCAAGCTAAGAAGTTGGAAAACTTTGAAACTTTGTTTACAGTTTTGGGAGAGTTCTATTATTAACCAATAGGGTGGAGGAAATAATAATTTAAAAAAAGCATCTGTTTTTGTTTGTTTGAAAGCATCACCCTTCCCCTAAGCCATAGCTCCTCCCCTTCACTTCAGAAATAACATTGCCAGTGTTTTACCCAAAGGCAAAAAGTTACTATCTTCTGTGGTGTGGCACATGCGTAGCGATGTGACAAGTTCTTGTGCCTTTGTGCACAGGCAGCTGCCAGCGTGGCTAGCCTCGTCTCCCCCCCAGAGCAGCCCTGAGAGACACTGATAAGACATTTTGCTCCTCCAGCAGTGACTATCAGCATCCATAAGGCAAAAAGATCACTGCAGATGTTGAAAACCCTCCCCCCTTGCTCCCAAGCAGGATAAAAAAAAGCACCTGACTTGATGGAACAAAGCCAGGTTTTCTGGTCAGATTCTTTTCTACTGCTGAACAATGACTGTTTATATCAAAGATAAAAAGCAAACTCGACAGTGAAACAGATGAGACCAGGGAGGAACAGCAAGGGCAGGCTTGGAAGGAGCCCACAGAGGAAAGTCCTGACAAAATGCCTTGCGCTAAGCCTGCAGTTGGGCTTTGGAGACAACTGCTTGCTGGACAAGTGGTCTAATTCCTTCCAGAAAGCTCAAGTAGGCGGGTACAAAGTAAGGATGTAAGCATAAATACAAAAGCCAAAAAATAAGTACAAAAATGTAAAACACCCAAACATGTTTAAGTGTAAATAAAACTAGTTTTTAACTCAGAAGTGGCACTCCTCAGTTGCTGTCAAAAGCCAACGTTTTGGGTAACCAAGAAAACCAGATTAAAGAAAAAAAAATATTTTTTGAAAAGATTAAAAAGGTAAGGCAAGCCAAAGTGCTCTTCATTCTCTCTGAGTCAGACCAGGCAGACAGAAAAGACAAGTACCTGTTCAAGGGGGCAAGGTACATTGCAGCATGTGTTACCTGCTGAATCAGCATTTTCATTGTGGATTAAAGGTGAGCGTGGCTGTTTTAAAGGCAGAGGGAAGCCGCATGTGGGATACGACTGAAAAAATGCACGATGCTGAAAGCAATACTTTGTGCCGGAGGAGCTGGGATGCACTTACATCCCCAGTCCTTACAACCACCACATCACAGAGGATCAGACATTATTTAAACAGCTTTGGAGACTTCCTTGTTCTTACGAGTAGCTCTGGGCATTTGCTAAATATTTGCTTAAAAATATTTGCTGGAAGCCCCATCAGCAGGAGTCAGGTACTGGTGAGCAGCCGGCTTCTTTCCCTGGAGCCCCCAGCCCATCCCACTAGGGCCAGCAGTCGGCCACCTTCTCCATGGGAAGGACAAGCAGTAATTAGAGGCAGACATTTTGAAGTGCAAATCCAGGATGCGAGAGAGCGGCTAGAAAGCAAGCTTTATTCCCCATACCTTTTAATCAGTTTTGTCTTGAACAGCAGACATTGAAGTCTAATTTTCCAGACTGAGAGGGAATAGAGAGGGTCTGTGAATGCTCTGAAATATGTTGAAAATTCAGGTAAGAAAGCTCAGACAGAGAATAAGTAGGAAAGAGACATCTTTTCAACCAAAGCAAAGCCTCTGGATGGCCCGAGGAAGCCGGTATTCCCAGTGCTAAATGTTTCCCTCCAGGTCAAACATCATTTACCTTGCTCATTCAGGCAATAACTTTGGCAGAGAGGGAAGCCGATTTTCCCAGACAAACCCTCCCCAACCCCTGTACCCTGTTCCCCCCTGCAACAGCTGACTTTGCACCACCAGACGGGCCTGCCCAGGTGAGGAAGATGCCACCGCCGGTCTGCAGGAGATGGCTATTTTCCCCAGCCCCCTTGGTGTCATCCTTTACACCTCATCCTGATCCCCCTCCCTTATGCCACAGGGCTGGCTGAATCCCCCTGCCACCCCCATGACGCTGTTGCACCTCACGGGATTTACTCCGGCCGGCTGCTGCTCTTCATCCCCCTCAGCTGCCGTGCACACACCAAAGAGACAAAAAAAGGGAGCAGCTGCTGATGGACCTGCTGGCCAGAAATGAACCGAGGCTTCTCCAGACCTGTGACAAGCGATGGGAAAGCTGACATATAGAGAGCCATAAAAAGGTTACACTTGTCATAGGAGTTGTGTTGGCTTTTGTGAATTTTTCCTGCTGAGATGACCCGAAGGCACATGCATTCATATTTTAACACCGTCCCCTTCCCCCCCCCTTGCAGCTTTCCTTAGCCATTCCAGTTTTTAAGCAAAGCAGAACTGCATCCCAGCCTGAGAGCAGGAGCCTTGTGGGGAGGGGGGGCACAGTCCCCCCCCAGGCCAGGTCCCCACGTGCATCTGGTCACTAATCCCAAAGCGAGGAACAGAGTGGTAATTCTCTTCCCTACAGCTCCCCGCTGCTTTTGCTACACTGTATTATCTGTACAAAGCTATACAGAGGGAAAAGCAATCTGTTCAGAATCATTTGGGAGTGAAGGATTAAAAAAAAAAAGAAAAAAAGAAAATAGTGACACTGTTACAGACACACACACAGAGAAGCCTTTGTGTGCCAGAGCCAGGGAGCCAGAAGCGATATCTCCAGCAGTTTACAGCAGCAGAGCAAGCTAGGATGGAATTAGCAACAAACTCATTGGGATGCAATTTAATCACACTGCCCAAAGGCAGACCCACTAAATAATTTTGCGGGTGTGCTTTCAAACACCCACTGCCCTCGAGTGTTATTTGATCGCTTCAGCCGAGGCAGGGTAGCTGTTTCTCCATCACTGCGAGACTATGGGATATCCCCAACGGTTTGGGATTAGGCAGGTAAGCATTAAGAGCCCTTCCCTGCTAATTTGCCTAGCGCAGCTGGAAAGGAGGCACAGCAGCCACAGAGAGGGAGGGCAGCTGGTTTACTGCACAGTGCTGCACTGTACCCTGACAATCTCACCACGTACTTGTTCCTCTGATTCCTCTCCACATGCTCTCCAGCCCTTCCTATCCAGTAGGGGCTTTGAAATATGAATAAATAGTGATTAGCCCTCAGAGCAGAAGAGCAAAATACAGGCAGGCGAGCCAGCGAGCACTCCTCCCACGCACACTGCAAGCCCGGGGTCATCAGATGGGTGAAGCAAATGAGGTCCCACTGAGGTCAAGCCCCGCTCGGCCAAAATGGGAAGCAGAGTGAGTCCTTAACCACAGCTTGCGTGGTGGTGGTCAGATGTTTTTATAACCAGGCTGTTGTAGCTCAACCAACTCCCATCCCTCCTACAAATGAGGTTATAAATACCTATTCCATCAGCTGTGCTATAGAAGCAAGTTCCTTGGTTAGTGGAGAGAAAAATTAGTCACTGTGTGAACAAGTCACTGAACTGTAATCAGACCTTTAGCATTAGCTCTCTAATAGACAGGTGCTCAGGAAGGAAGAGCTCAGCTTCCTCCAGGGCAAGCAAGGTATATTACAGAGCTGTGTTGCCAAAGCTGAGACTGCTTGGCCCCATTTTGCTGGAAAAATGGTAGCATTAGCATTTCACACATGTGTACCGGTACGCTGCACCAGACATCAATGCTTATTTTTTATAGGCTCCTACAGCAATGGATACCAGAGGCCAAATATAGAAAGGTTTCCTAAGGCTAGCTCTACACTTACCTGAGATTTATTATACTAATGACCCTGTTCTCATATTAGTCAGTGTAATCTGTGAAACATTCAAAATAAAGGCTCCAAGTGTCCTGGAAACCAAGATATATGATTAAGGCCAGATAAGGGCAGAAGCTTTTCAGTGATCTTCTGCCACTGTTGTATTCAGAGCTCAGCCAGCCTATTAAGTTACTCTAATTAAAACACTTCTGCTTTCTTTTTTAGCAAAGCTTGTTCATTTGAAATTGTGCATAAAAGCCTTACAGGATGCACTTTGGACGTGCTGCAAAAGGTAGTGAAAAGGCAGGATTGCTATTCTTGTAGGCCAGCACTAGTCAGGCTCTTCATTAGAAATGGGAGCAACCAGCTAGAAAATGAAACAGACCGTGATGTAAGATGTCAAGGTATACTCTACAGAAAGACATTTTTCACTGAGACCGCTTAGGACTTGCTGGAAGTTTCTGGCTATTGCCTAGGAAGAGCATTTGAGTAAACAGCTCAGCCAGGGGAGCAGCAAGCCCTCAGCATGGCTCCCCACACTGTGGAGACTGCCACCAGCAGAATTCTGGTGTTTCATCCATTTTTCAGCAGCTGCTGCCGGCTCTCATTCACATATATCACCTGGGCATAAATAAGTAAAACACCATGCATACAAACCCATGACAGAGGAGAGCATTAGAAGCTAGCAAGCATGCAGGCTTCATGCATTTGCTTGTACTACAGTCTGATGCTGACCATTTCACCAGCACCCATTGTGCTGAGATCCAGATCTTGGACCACTTTTACTCAGTTATGCACCAGAGAAGCTTTTTCACCTTCTTCAGCAACAATTATGTTGTCCTTATCTGGACAAATCCCCCACCCACCCCCCCAACCTATTCCAATAAATGCTTTTAGATTACTAAATTAGGCTTATAATAATTTCCATTAAAAGTGTTTGTACAGAGTATGGCATGTTCCAATCTCCCACTACTGCTTGCAAGAATCCTCTTAACTCAGTAGTAGCATTACTTCTTGTGTCAAGACCCACGTAACAAACCAGGATCAAAACCTTTCAGTCTTGCTACACATCCAGTGGAGATTTCTCCACCTGTAGGCTTTCTATGCAGCCTTGACTTCAAGCTAGGCTAAGTCCTGAAGTAGCAGATCCTGCTCAAGAGCCTGCCTTATTAACCAAGGCAGTAATCACAGCTAGACTTTGTGATCCTCATTCCTGACTTGCTTCCAATATAACAGCACTGTGCCAGGCAGATAGAACCACTCCACATTCTCACATTGCCACCTAATCCTGGGAAAGGCTTCTGGATGCAACCCTACTCTAGAGGAAGATACTGCATAATGCTAACACATGCAGTCTGGTACATTGAAAAGTTCATGGTTTCTTCCTCTTCTCGCAATCAGTGGCTCTCAGGGTTATGCTACAAAGCCACTGAGCCAGCATAGCCAAGCCATAGTCATATCCAAGAGAGCCACAGCTCTTACATAAAAACAAACAAACAAAAAAAACCCAACCAAACAACAAAACACCAAAACCCAAACCCAAAACAAAAACACACATACAAGTTTAATTATATAGAACCACATTTAAGTGGCACCATAATCGACCAAACTGGAAGCAAAACCTTAAGGAAAAAAAAAAAAACCCAACAAAACCCAACATGCTTTTCTTTCGACCAGGAGTCAAAATTGTCACTTGGCCACACAGTATTACAGAGAAAAGAAAAAGTAGTAAGAGGTGGTCAGGAGTACTCTTAAACCAGCTGGCCTTCTCTATCAGCACATTGTATAAGTTATTGCAAAGTAGTTTATATACCAAAGGCTTTTGGAAAAGAATTCTAGAACAAAAAGTAAATGATGGTTGGCTTTTGGACATCTCAAAACTTTATGATCTATTTTGATTTATTTATGCAGAAAGTAGCATGTTTCAGATCTACTTGCAGATTAATTTTTCACAGGACCTAATACAGTAACAGATATTCAATCGTTCTTAGAGTGCTGGTGACACTGTTAGGCATACTTTTTTTACAGTCTGAACTGCCTGTATCTCTTTAAGGTACTCCAGGAAATTGAAGCATCTTTGAGTTTCCCACCAGAGCAAGATGTTTCTAAGGCAGCAAAATAAAACACAGATATTTCAGAACTTATTAGTTCAGCAAAACTGATCCAGGTACTTAAGAGTTCCTTACAGCATAGGGAGGTCAAAAAGAGCTTTTGCTCAAACTATAGAGCCAGACTCACTTACCTAATTTTCAGCTTACCGTAAAGCAATAAAGATGTTTAAGCAGCAGCTTATAGCTAGGCTATACACACAGACACATTTGTATTGAGGAAAAGTAATTTCAAACTTGGCAGTGTGCGCAAGTATGTCTGAGGACCACTACTTCCCTGTAATGCTAACAATCTGGATAATACATTCTTCAAAATCAGCAGTAGACTTAAATATTTCTTCCTTTTGGAAACAGGGTATGTTTCTGGATGTTCACCGCAGCTGCTTTCCATTAGTATTTTTCTTCTAAACCAAGAGATTCTCCTCAATTTGTTTGATTATGAGCTTATTTACTCTCATACCTTCAAAATATCACCTGCCTTAACGTCAGCCAAATTTTATAGAGAATGACATTATCTCTGAGACTTCTGCTTATCTGTGAATATTTTGAACACACTGATTTAGCAGAGGACTTTGGAGCCAGAAGTTTGCTGCTCATCATACAAGAGAGGGAGATCTCTTAATCAAATCTAAGAAAAGATTACCTGCAGGTCAGTAGAGCCCTGGAAGGGGCACAGCTTATGTCTGCCCAGCACCTACTTCAGCTTCTCTCCATCCATCAGGATCTAACACAGCAGAAAGTTCAGCCCACTGGCCAAGACAAAACTCCTCCCAAACCTGAAGTCTAAGGGAAGGCATCAGAAACATGACATCCATCAGCATGAGATCCTGCAGCAGGGGCTTTTCTCCCAGGTTGAGGGAAGTGCCCAATAAAGAACAACCTCAGGCTCACCCATAGCATGGTTTCACCTGACTGGTCCTTCAGTTTCTCTTGAACTCTTGCAGTCAGCATCTTCACCTCCTCTTTAGAGCTCTTCCAGGAGAGAATGGCTCTCTCTCATCCCTGCCTTACACCTCCTTTCAGGAAAAAAGCCCCATGCTTCAATCTCCTGGCTCTTCTCTCAACAGGTTCCTTCCTGACCTGTGCAGAACTCAGACCCCTACCAAGCTTTGTAACAACCACCTTCTTTTCTACCCTACAGGTCTTTCTTCAGTCTTCACATGGCAAACCTGCACAGTCTGATCCAAGCCTATTGCACACACAAGAGGGTGCGAGCCTGGAATTTGCTCTTCCCCTTGGAAATTTTGGGTCCAACTCACAGCCAAAACACAAAATAGCTCTTGATGTAGCCGGTTGTTTAAAATATAGCAGTAAAGCTCATAGAAGTACATGTCACCATAAAAACACTGGCTATGCTGGGCAGCCTGGCTGCTAGAGTGCATCTAACTCCAAGCATTTTTAGAAGACAGGTAGTATTTTAGCAACAGGTAGTTGCCAAACCCTACTCTCCTTCAAAAGTCTGTTAGGAGCAACACAGTTGCAGCCATTCCTGCCTTGGACAGAGAAATAGATTAGCTGTGATCTTGAGTCCCAGACTTCTCCAGGAACCTGTTTCAGTTGTGCACCAGATTGGCCAAGATGCAAGGATGGCTCCAGACACACGGACAGGAACCTGACCAGGACAGATCTCCTTCCCAGCTCTTAGCTTTCACTACGCTTTTACATAACGTTTCCACTCCCCGCTGAGAATGGAAGAAATCCTGGGTGATCAGAAATTCTGCCCTGGTGGGGAAACTCCAGAAAAGCCAGTAAAACCTTACCAGAATTAAATCATTGCAGAATTTAACCCACTGCACCTCTCCATGTGCCCTTCCTGTTACCATAACCAAACTCTTGCTCTGCTGTTTCTAGAGCTAGAGGTCACCACTTGGATTGTACAAAAAAAAAAATTTAAAACATGAACAAACAGGCTGCAATTTCTGCTCTGGAAACCCTCTATATTGAGTTGAATCAGTTCATCTTTTTTTTTTTTACATTAAATAAAAAAAGTCATAATTAAACCAATATGTACTCTGCAGATAAAGGACAAGACATGGCAAGATAAACAAGGTCATCTCAGCTGGCAAGGACCAATGCCTCAGAAATGCCTGCTCATCAGTGAACTAAAACAAGGCACTGCACAGGCAGATGCGTGTCAAGATCTGCAAAGAGATAATAAAACCAGGCTGGAAATTAGTTCATCCTAAACATCTGTGTATACACCACAAAGCTTCCATTCATCCTGGGGGAAAAGCTGTAGGCCTGTTTCTCAATGTAAGGAATTAGCCATCCTGCTCTTGCATGAGTCAGTTCACCCCACCAGGGCACAACCTGGGTAGGAAATGGCGCAGACCTGCTCTACCTGCTCAAACTTTTCCAAAGCAGCTCCTCTGCAGCTTGACGAGCTCATTTTCTACGAACATCCGCTATGTATCTGCTTACCCTGCCACAGGGCCAGAAAAACAGCCATATAAAATGTCAGATAGAGCTTGTCAGGGCTCATCAACTCGGGAAGAGTTTCACTATTTCTCTTGGGCATAAGTGCTCTGCACCTTGCAGAGGCTAGTTTTAATGGTGTAAGCATCAGCAGGGAGAAGGAGAAACAAGACTTTTGCCATTGTTATTGCCTCAAGAAAATTCTCCAAGCAGCCGATGCTTTTACAGCTTGGCTGTGGGGAAAACATCAGGTTTCTTACTCTGATTAGAAGTCAAAAGAGAAAAACTGTCTTAAGAGAGAAGCCACACAGAAAGATTAGGAGACACATCCATGTCTGGGTAAGGATGCAGTCCCCCAAACACCATCTTCGCAGGAGCCGATTGGCTCAGTGAAGCAGTCGATATCGTCTGATGGCAGTTTAGTCTCCATTTGGTTCTACCTGGATAAGTTTGCATAACATCGAACTGCAGCTGGCACTAATTTGCACCTTAGACAGTCAGAAAAGAGAAGTGAGTACAGATATGAAGAGGCAGAGCAGGCTCCAGCTGGGAGGAAGCCAGTCCTGCTTCATCCCTGTCAAGGAGCTGGCCCACTGGATTTACCTGGACTCTGCATTTTAGACAGTACTTGATAAAAAATGCAGAGACTGGTTTCTAGTACTACCTGTACTGAGATCATATCCGAGCTTAACTTTTAGAGCATCAGAGAGAAACACCACCGATTATCCACAAGAGATAAATTTCCTTTATGAAGTGTAAGGAAGGCAGCTAATTAGAAAGCCAAGAAATTAGTTCTGCTATGAAAATATTATTTTTTTTAATATTACCAAAGCAACAGGAAGCTACATAACCAAGGCAAGATACCTGATTTGAACATAGCCTTCAGTTTCATTTTTCTAAGATGTTATTGATATTACATGAAAGTTAAAAACAGATTTGAAAATAAGGGTTTAAAGTAGACCACTTACTCTGTATTATGCCCAATACAAGAGAAGGTACAGCTACAGCACAGAATATGAGAAAGGAGGATGTATTTTAAGAAGAAATTAACCTGATGTTCAGAAATGCAAAGTAGGAGCTGGGGCTCTACCAAACACCAGCCTCTTGCCTCAAACATGGTCTCTGTGTATTGTCAATAAAGATCTCTTTCCCAGCTCTCAGACTGCATCCTGTATCACTTATTGCTAATGAATCCCTGAGGGGTTTAGATATTTAATATTGCAACATGAGAAGATGTCTTAGAAGCAAAAAAAATTAAACAAAAGGCACCTAGGTTTTAACCAAAGAATTAATCAAACGGACCAGACTCCCTCTAGAAGCAGAGCTCTGCTCAGTGCAGGAGCAAGTGGACATCACCTCCAGATGCATGGGAAAGCTCAGTCCAAGCCTGGAAAGAGCAGCAGCAGTCCAGGGAGTGCTCTGATTTATGCTGTTGGCCTAAATTCCCACAAGGCCACTGTGGACAGAGGATCAATCATGTCCACACTGTTCTCTGACTCACAGCAAGAAAACAGAAGTGAGAAATGGATCCAGGAGTTTGCCAGAAGAAGTTTCCAGGCTAGCAGGAGATTTACCACCAGTCACTTGTAACTGGAAACTAGCCCGTGGTCTCCATGAGGAGAGAACTGGCCTTTATGTTGGATATAGATATAACTGTATTGGCAAGTGCTCCTAGAATAGATGCAGCAAGAGAATGATTTTGCTGGTAGAATTTGCCTTGGTTCTGCTGGTGAAATAAGCCAAACTGACAGAAAGAGACCATTACAAGGGCTTCTGCCAATATTAAAATATCATAAAAAAGGAAAATGTGCCTCTCTGCATAGTGTTATTGCCCTGGCAAGAACTCTACATGTCTGTGGAACAGGTTTAAATAGCACGAGTGGGCAAGACCTTAGTGGGTAATCCAAGTTTGCCCCTGTGGAGAAAGGCAGCATGTTGCCTTTGTAATACCTGAACTGCTCCATGAGCTCTGCTCGGCCTCCGTGAGCGAGGCTTGAGAGGATGCAGAGGCATCACACTCACACTCTGCGTGAGGATGCCGTCCGCCTGCCCGGGGTAGCACTGTCATGACAAACAATAGCTCCCACTTTCAGGGCAGCTACAGTTTTCACATTCATAGACACAGATTCGCAGTCAAGATACAGATGGCATCACTATCTGCTTTTCTTTGGTTTCCTGAAGTAGTACACATTTAAACAGTATTAGGATGAGAGCCTACCATGCTATGGTTTGTCCGAAATTGTCATTAACTCTAAAGCACATGTTGCAATGTCAATATGGAAATAAATTTAGCAGCACTTTACCTACTCAACAGAACAGGGGACCATCTAACGGTGGTTAACAAAAAAAATAGAAGAGACAGAAAACTGATCAAGGATGAAGCAGGGGAAGTGTCGTAAAAGCAGCGCATGAAGCTTTGGGAATGGTAAGTTGGCCTTGTGTTCCCGTTCCCACAGGACGATGTGGAACAGCTTATATGCAAGGCAAGGGGCACCTCCATGTATCACAGCTATTATCTTGAGGTCCTTAACTCCACAAGGTGCGTCAGCGCTATCTTTGACTTTAAAGATAGTCACTGATAATTATAGAACATGAGCAGGTACCGCCTGTTTCTCTTAAGCCCCACAGCAGGCTGGATCTCAGATCACTTTCTGTCAGTCAAGCCAATGTCAGATGACATACTTGATTTACACCATCTGCAGCAGAGATTTACACCATCTGCCTTGCCAGCCCCAAAAGCCTAATGACAAACTCTGAAGTTAGGTGCACAAGAGCAGGGAGTAGTAAAACTTCGCCAAAGCATCCAGTGGAGCAGAACTTTCTCTCCTGCCTGTGGATGCTAGCAGACAATAATGACCACATTTCAGTTATTAACTACCAGGTGCCCCAGGCCACCAGATCACACTGCCCGGGACAAAGACACAGGGTATTTCCACACTGTCAGGCAGCTGCTCCATCTACTGGATTAAGCCTACAGCTAAAACAATTGAGCTCTACCCACGCATCGTGAACATAGTCCTCGGTGTCAGTCAGCCAGTGAATCATAACTATGAATAATTTTAGCAAACCTCGGGGAGGTCATGAGTACTATGGAGGTCCTAGTGTTGTGGGTAAGTTGAGTCATTGGAATGGGGAATAAGGAGGAAAAAAAGAAAACCGTTAAGGCCATGGGCAGGCTGGCTGGTCTCCAGTTATTCCCTGCTCAGACAGACACTTGGAAGTTAATTTGTGAAGTAATGTGACCGAAGTCAAACCGTAAATGAAGTTGCTTAAAATATATAAACAAATTGGCATTGATGCTGCTTTTTCTGGGTTTCTAGGGTACGCAGAATGTCAAGTGACTGATGATGCATACAGAAAGCCTTGCAACAAAGGAGATCAGTATTTGCTGAAACAGAGCACATCATGGAGTTTTGCTTTTGACAGAGCTGAATGCCAGCATGTTCAGTCTTCCACACTGATAGACACAGTCATCTAGGAGAAGAAAAAAAAATTTCTGTATCACTCTGCACCTTGTGAGGTCATTTTTATCAGAGTGAAATAGAAGGATTTTTTTTTTTAATACACACTTTGCACAGTTTTAAGTGGCTGCACAGAGATTAAAATAAAAAGCTTTAGCCTTAACTGCCATTGAAAATAAAAAAAAACTTTCAGGAAAAGACAGAGATACCTTTCTTTAAAGTGACCATCATTCTTGGGTACTGGGAAGGATAATTCAGACAATAGACACTGGGGAGATTTGCTTTCATTTGTTTCTTTTCCTCTCAGGGCAGATCGCATTTCTTCTTATAAAACCTCAAAACCCCAAAGTGTGATAGAAATGAAGGTTGGGACAAGGCAGGCTAGTAATGAAAATGATGTCAGCGTAAAGCACATCTGATATAGAGTCATAACTTCTCCATCAGTTGAGGCAACTTGTCTATAAAAAAAGACTACATAGACCACAGCTACTAAAGTGCGCAAAGGTTATTAGCCAATATCACAGTTATGAAAATATTTGTTGTTGAGGAGGATCTTGTTTTGGGAACAAAGGACCAAGAGATTCCTATTTTATTCCCAGCTGTGACTAAGAAATTTTGTGTGACATTGGGTTAGCTGTCATTTCCCCATCTGTGTGGTGATGCCTGTATCACAGCAAGATCACTTGCCTCCTGAGATGGAAGTTTCAGTAAAAACATAATTCTTAAATGAAATGATTTACAGTACCTGCAAACTAAACTATCATCTTTATCCACCAGAATACTTTTCATACTGTTGAGATGTCACTGAAAGGAATTTTCCAACTATGAAAGAAAAAAGTGTGGCCTTCCTAAAAATTGCCATGATGGCAATTATCTTTTGGATCCTGTCTGTCAGTGCAGCTGTTTCATCTGCTGGTTTCCCAGTTTGGTGGGATCTGCTGAGGACAACCAGCTCCTGTCCTCATTCATGCTCTTTGTGTTAGGAGCTGGGACAAAGGACTAAGGGCAGGGGTAAGTCTTTCCTCCTAGATTTCTGCTTTGATGATTTGAAAACACAACTGCTTGCCAGCCACAAGGGGCCTGTGCTGGCTGCCTGCATTTACATCCTCATTCCTAATCCCAGAATCTTGGTGGGAGCAATAGATTAGCCAAAAGGACTGCATGAGATGATTTACGCAGCATACATACCTGCAGGGGTGCATAGCCACGGGCTCCTTCCCCTCATCCCTCTTACCCTTGTCCTTCTGCCCCAGTTCTCCCTGTTATTTTTAGTATTTCTTTGCTGTGTCTGGTCCAAGCAGACTGCAAATGCAGGCACTCCACTTGCAGTTGCAAGTCTCTGGGCTGTCTCACGACACACGATAACAGACAACTATAAGAATCTCGCAGCCCTTTCTCTGCAAGGAAAAACCCTCCCAAACCTGACTGGCAAAGTACAGTTTGGAGCACTACACAGCCAGGAATCCAAATCAAGCTAAAATACTCAGTATTGTGTTAAATGTCCTAGCAGATTTTACTCCTACTGCCTCGCAGTGATTGGCAGAGAAGTCTATCAGAAGATATTTGAGAGACAGCTATATCAAAATACGGAGGTGACACATGCACAGAGCCTTTTTTGATATAAATAGGATGTCATTACAATTCTTTGTTACATGCAATGATAAATACCACTTAAGATTATTAACTTTGCAGTATCACCAGTGGTATAGGAGAAAAATCCAGGGCATTTCTACTTAAAACACAAGATGCTGCTGGTGTTCTGTAGCCAGGGATTGCTTTGTATTTCTTGTGGATTTCATAATTAAAGTAAGAAGATGATAAAGGACTATCCTTTGAGGCTTGCAAGCTCCTAATGAGCTTGGTTCTGTGGTGAGAGTTAGTGGAGCCTGATGCCTTTCTTGAACAAACAGTCTCTGTCTGTGCAATGTGTACACAGCTCAGTGAATTTACTGAGGGTGAACTGGGAGTACATCATACTGCTTCCCACCCTCCATACTAACTCCTCAAACTGATGCCTGCACTGTCACCTGTTAATTTAGGAAGAAGGTCCAGGCCAACAGACTGTGATTATGGGTGTGGTATGATTTACTTACTGCAGTGAAGATAATACTGCTCACGGAGATTGTTTAACTGCAAAAAACCCCAACCAACCACCAAAAGAACAGCAACAACAACAAAAAAAAGCCAAAAGCCCCCAAACCCTCGCGACACAGGCAGAAAGAGGGTGAGCTGCCCAGATTCTCACTTACTCCTTCCCTGACCCAAGAGAAATTAATCTTTATGCCCAATCCATCACTGAGCTCCCCGCTAAGAGGGCTTTCAAAGGTGCCAGGTAGTACTGATCAGTGCACGATATAGACATCTCATGATCTAAAAGAGTTCATGGCGTTTTGTGCTAGCTGAGGTGATGGCGAGCTCAGCTTTGGGTGTACAGGCGGTGCTGTGGAGCACAGGTCTGCGGTGCAGGAGCCAGGCTCACGGAACCACATTTTGGGTCCTGCCACGCTGCGCTGAGTGCAGGCAGACCAAGTCTGGGTCTGGCACACAGGGAGCCTGCCCTATGAGCTTGGATTTGGTGGAGGAGGTTGGCTTGCTTTTTGCAAAGAGATGACTTTGCACCCATTAAAGCACACCTTGTTTACAGTTGCACAAGTCAGTGAACAGCTGTTCCTGTTACCAGCAATATTCAAGGTGATGTTTTGAACTCTATGCATCTGGATGCCTAAGGGAATGTTATCTGAGCTACGGCCTCCAAAGATGCTACAAAATTGCATGATTTGTGCTCTCACTGCCACCATCTTAAAGTATTTGCTTACCTTTTCTGCCCATACATGGCAGGATCATCATGGATATTTTTCTCTTCCTTACCACTGAGTCAAAGCTTTCTTTGAAATACTATTATCCTTCAGAGAAAACAATGTAGGTTGTGTGAGAGGCACAACCTACATGATCTCAGTCAGGGGATAGTGGAGTAGTATAATGCATACCCTGGCTGCTATTTCTTAGGCTAGGATTTAAAAATCATTAATACTGAATCCGTGCCCAGCTTAAGTATGATCCAGATTAGATATGCTCACACAAATAGATTTCTGTCAGAAGGAGCTGGTGTGCACAATACAGAATTTATACACTTTACAGGACAGTTACATCCAGAAGCATCTGTCCTGGCGGTACAGATAAGCAATAATTGATCTACCAGAGCCTGCTGAAAAATAGGTGATACCTTGATATGCTCTCAAGAAATTTGAAGTGACAGAACATAACTATACTGTACCAACAATTTGTATCATGTGGTTATAGAATTTTATCATTTGTTTTGGGGACAATCTTTGTATCTCTCCATTAATAGCAAAGGAAATGATGCTCTGCTGATGCACAGACATAACTCTCCTTGCAAAGTAGATCCATGTGTTAAGCTCTGAACAGTCTCTGATGTTTCTCCCCAGATGCTGCCTTGCAACCCTTCAACTGATTCACTGTGAAACCTCCCAGCCCCAAGGACTGGTTTACGCAAAATAGTTCCCACTAGCTTAACTACAATTAGTTATTAAACTGATACAGTTAATCCTTCAGACACTCCTTTGGGGACACAGTTGAATTCATTTATAACAGTTATGGCTTAGAGCAATTTACCTTTCAGTTGGTAACTTAATTGTGATATCAATTCAAAACTTAGTTTCAAGTTAATAAACTACCAAATTAAGACAAAATTGCTATCAGCCAAAATACTGTATTTCCAAATGATGTTTTCCATAACTGATTACAGTTAAGTCAGTTCAACTGTTTGTACAGATCAACCCAAAATCCCCTGCCCCAATTACATGGTCTTTGGTTTCAAATGTTGAGCAATGCACAAGTGAATGATCCATCCGTCCCTCTGGTAAACAAAAGGGTAACACAGGCAGCACTCAACCCTTTCTTCAAAACAGCTCGACACACAGAAGATGTGTTGAGGAATAACAGTGAAGTGGCAGCAATGAAGAATTTGACCCACAGATTTTCTGTTCAGTCCATCAGCCCACAGCTCCTCAAAGACCCCCCCATCTTTAAGCACAGAGCATTTACCAAGTGTTGGGTTTCACATACATATTTTTTGCTGTGCTTGTCCCAGCCACTAATTATGGCTTTGTCCGTGTGGTGTAACTACACCCTAGAAACAAAATGATTAGCTACTCTTATGATACTCAAGGGAACAGGCTTGTGTTTCCAAAAGCTTGAAGCTGGCATTTCTGGAAAGATGTTGAAACAAAGGAAGTAGTTCAGCTAAAAGCAGGTGCTCCTGGTATGGCGATCACCCCAAACTAGTTTTACTCCTAACCAGCACCTTCAGATGAATTAGGTATAAAACTTAATTAAATCAATAGGATTAAGCAAATAAAATTAAATAACATTAATGAAACAAGATTTGATCTTATTTCTAGAATGGGAGAGGAGCAGCAGGGAAGACAATCCCTATGCTCTTACCTGATGGTGCTGCCAGTAAAAAAATAAGAAGCATTGAACCCCTTTGCTTACTTAGCTAGACTTGTTTAGTCAGACCATCACACGCTGCAGACTCAGCAGGAAGCAGCCTGGGACTTACTGGCAAACCAGTTTGGGGAGCAGGGTACCTCCACATCAGGCTGGGATGCCTGGGACAGGAAAGCTTGCACCGTCAGGGTGCAGTGGGGTTCACGGCTGGCACAGCTCGGGCTCCTGCCACCCCACAGCTGCTCACCAGGACAGAGAGACGAAGAGCTTTTGGAGCCGCTTTCCTTTACAGCTCTGCTCTTCGCTAGCAGAGGGAGAAAGCGAGGACGAGGGCGTTAAAGCAGGCTGAGCCAGGGCACGCGAGTGTTGCAGGGCATTGCACTGCACCACGCAGGGGACAGTCTGTGGTATCAGGAGGGGCTGATGCCCACAAGAAAACAAAATAGCTTCAGAAATGAATGGCTCCAGTCACACCTTTTCCATCGCTTAAATTGCAGCTGCCCCAGACCAGCATTGCTGTGCAGGGTAAAAGTTGTTCTCTTCCTGCCATCCTCTGCTACCTGCTCTGCTTCTGCCTATAAAGGTTTTTAGGACTTCTTCTGTACCTTCTGGGGGCTGATCTGGGTTTGACAGCTTCTTGGAGGGAGTCTGCATGCTGCCCCCCAGCACAGGCAGTGCCTATGTCCAGCACTTCTGTTGTATTTCAGCTCAGTGATCGGGTTGTATGTTCTTTCTCAGTTTCATCACCAGTGGAAAGACCTTTTCCATTTCATGAGCACAAGTTTTTAAAGTCCTGTACTATTTTGAGAGGGCACCAGGTGTCACAGCTATACACCAAGCTATGTTGAATTTTTCATTTTGTTTCAGCTTGATTTCTTTTCAGAGTTGAAGTTAGCTTCAGTTTTCCCCGGCTTGACTTTTTTCCTAGGGTTCCCTTTGGACAGTCTATGCTGTCTGGGCAGAGAACTCAGCTTCATTGCTGATCTTTGCCTTCCAGTGTATTAGTACTGCTTGACATGGCATTTTCACACGTGCAACTGATGTGAACCTAACTACTGTTTTTGCTGGTTTTTAGCTTTTAGTATGTCACTTAGGAGCAATAAGTGGTCTATAAAGTGTAAAAAGATCCTCGTCATCTACCTATGCAATGCCAGCCCGTGTTGCTGAAAAACCTGTGTTACTTCTTCCTCATCTGTTCTATACTAGCACCACAGGGCAGCAAAGAAAGAACCGCTGAAGCTAAACCCACTCCTTTCTCAGGTCACCTGCGCCTGCATGGCCCTCAGCCTCTCTACAGTCTTGTTCACCATAATGCCGAAGGCCTGATGAATGGTTCCATGTCCATCAAATGCCTTTCAAAATCAATTCAGGTAGAAATAAGGCAGCCCATCGTTCTTCACATTCATCTAGCACATCTTCAGTAGGAAGATGTGAGATGTCTCAGGGTTGAAGCCAGTCTCGCTTAAGCTTTGCTATCATTTATTATTTCATCCATGACTCTTGTCAGAGCTTATTAACACTAAAACAATCCTCAAGAATGAGCCTCCATGCTCTCTCACCCTCTAATTATGTCTGTGGTGTTCCCTCTTGCATCCAGACCCTCCCATGTTCTCAAGCAAATATGCTGACACCCAGGCCAGTCTTATACAGCACTGTGGAAAAATCCTGCACCCATGCCGAGGGCAGAATGCTTCTCTTCTGCAGCCAAAATCTGCTGGGCAGGGAAGAGCCCAGGTGTCACATTCCTTTTTGCAGCTCTCTGATGTTAGGACTAGGCTGAGAAAGGCTCTTATTTACTCTCCTGACATAAAACTATTACACCAGTGGCAGATGAACCACAACCTTGCTGTTCCTATCATGCCCTCTGCTCACCCTGAAGAAAATTCCTGTGAAAGCTGCCTTTGTCAGCCTCATGCAGCTGTGCTAGCTCTTCTGAGACAGGGAACCTTCCTAGCAAGCATCTGCAGCCCCTTTCTACCCACTGCACCCACATGAACAACATACCCTGAATAGGTAAGAAGGGAAGAGAGAATAAGCAATCCTTGGGTGAGGCACTTGCAGGTAAGTACACAGTAAGAAGCGGGAAGCTCTGTGGCAGGCTTCATGGTGTGACTCACTTTAAGCACAAAAATGAGAGAGAAAGGGCTATTTTTCCTCCATGCAGATGAGAAGAAATCTTGGGTTTGTGGAAGAACTGCTTGAAAGGACAGGGTGCTCAAGTCCCTAGAGGAAAGCCTCCAGGCAGGGCTAGCGAGGCTCTGTGGTTCCTCCTGAAGCACCAATACAGCGTCTGAACAGCTTTGAGCAATTCTTGCCACTATTTTGCAGCCTAATCCATAAGACTGCCACGGTTTACAGAGGGTTTTCTTTACCTCTTGAACGGAAAAGCAAGAGCCAACCACTGAATGGTTCAGTATCCTGCAGGGCTGCTCAGTATCTGTTCGGTACAAAAAGCATCAAGCACCAAGGAAGAAACAGACATCAGGAAACTACTTCCTAAGGCACCAAAACAGAGATGGAGAGCATTAGATACCACCGAAAGGTCATTTCACACTGAGGGTAGCAGGGGCAGAGGGTGCAGCTAACGCCGAGCCAGACAGGACACAGGACATGGCGTAGTGCCTCCCCTCGCAGCACAGTGCTTCGCCTTGTGCTTTCAGGGTATTGCCCACCACAGCACCCTGTTAGCAGCACAGCCGGATTGCCAAAATGCCAGTTCAAGCCCAGCGGCTCTTTATGCGGTGGTTGGTTTCTGCCAGGGCCTGACTCAGCTGAGGGAAGGTGGTGTTTGTAGGCGATATGATCTGCTCTGCACATCTGTGCAACACGAGGTATAAGTTTAGGTATCTGCCTCCTTCACCGACATAGTTACGAGACCTGGTATCTCATGTCCTGGTTTTCATGCAGACTGCAACAGGTAATACATCAAATGAAAAATGGGTGGACTTCTGCTGAGGTGGTTTTGGTTTATAAGCCTCTGATAATATTCTAAGTGACTGGCAATCCAAAACCAGCAGGTTTGATGGATTTTTCAGGTCAGGAAACCTTGGTTTATGGTCTGTATTAAATTAAGGGATTCAAAGAATGTAAACAAAAGGAAAAGCGCCATCTCAGATGGTTACAGCTTCATAAGCTTGGAGTAGGCTTGGTTCTGGATCTTTTTTCTTCTAGCGAAGAAGTTGCTGCCCTTAACCTGAAGGAGAAAACATTATTCCTCACCTAAGGAAAGTCTCAGCTGCCACCCAGTGGAATTAGAAATTGCTGCATTATACCAGTGGTTCCTACCACTGGCTCATCACTCTTCCTGGCTATAAGATTTTAGCGACCAACAATAAGACTTGGTTTGTCTGCAGTATTCCCTGCCTATAGACCATTTAGCACTTCAGAGAAGTATCACCTTTTCCATTTTTCATAAGGGAAACCGAGGCACAAGGGCCTAGTGATCTGCCCAGTCACACTGCAAGCTAGAGACACAGTTAAGAACAGACCATGCCTCTCCATGATGGATGTCCTAAACATGGTCAGCTGCTGAGCCAAAGAAGATCCTGTGGTTTCATAGTTTGAAACAGAGGGGACAGCGCAGAGCAGGGCGAGAAACACAGAAACACAGCAGGGGCTAGGGGTGGGATTAAGCCTGTCACTTTTAACCTGGACAACTGATTGACCAGTTTCCTTCTCTTCATGGTCTTCTGTATTTTCTTACAAGTAAAATGGGGAAACAGTCCAGTTTGAGATGCCTGCGGGGATTTTGCAAGCTGTCACAAGTTATTTTTCCACTCTAGGAGAGCACGCTCTGGTTACTGTAAGAAAGACCTTGACATATGGTAGGATCTGAAAGGGAAAAGACAGAGCTGCCTGTACAGCTGGCAGTGCAGCTCCCTGCAATAAGAGAGCAGCCAGAAAGTCGCAGAGGTACTACGAGTGAAGAGGAAGTGCTACACAGATGCATACACAGCCCTAACCAAAATGCAGACAGAAATTGTCCTTGCATTAGCCTATGACCACCTTATGTGCAATGGGAAAGGGACCTACCTATCAGGTCTTATGGGGACCCTGGTGTCCAACAATCCCTCCTCTGTCCACCCACAATTAACATAAGCTTTAAGCCTCTATGAGCCTTTTCAGTGAAAGAAACTTAGAATAGCTGGAATATTTTTTCCCAATCCTACGCAAGCACATAGCTCTGAGCTGCAGCTCTGTCATAGCAGGAACAAGCACTAAAAAATGCCATGCACTGGGATGGGTGGAAGGCCCCTAGAAATTGGTGGTGGCAGCAAGAGAAGGCATTTATTTCTAAAGACAGTGTGTATGCATGCATGCACTTGCACACACACATATATATACACACATTGCTTGGAAGATGAAGAACAATGTCATGTTTACAAGAGATCCAGATTCTGAAAAAGAAGGTAAAGCCTAATCTTCTCTGATCTAAATTACAGTGGCAGGATATATTTATAAACAAGTTATTTTTCAGAAGAGGAACACTTTGTGTCTTCTGCTATGCTCCCAAAGAGCACTCAGCAAATGATCATTATCAGTAAGAAGTACAGAACTTTTCTATAAGCCCACATCTTCCTTCTTGAATAGCTGGATCTGAAAAGCACATTTCCAAAGCTTCATCTAGAGATCCAGGTAGCTCAGAACACAAAGCAGTGACCATTTGGTTTTTAGGGATTCAAGGGAGACTGCCCAGCAGCCAGCAACTCAGGCTATTCCTGCTCAAATCAGAGTCTCACCTTTCAATCCACTCCAATTTGCTGTGCCTTTAATCCCTTTAAAAAGAAAGGTGCAGCAGACACTGAGCAGGAGGTGAACACCCACATTCCACTGTTTGCTGAGGTCACTAAAGACCTACTGTGGTTTGATAATATTTTCACTTTCCTACTGAAAGTTCACATCACCGGAAGCCTACTTCAAACCAAGAGCCAACAGTGACCCAGTGCCACAGAGTAATCCCAGATGGCAGTATCATTATCTCTATTTGATGGCATCATCAAGCAATGACAAAAATATCCCTTGCTAGATTTACCAAGTGGAGAATATTTCAGAGAAGGGTTCTCAAGCTTTCTATTTTAAAGATAAAAAATGACCTACTTAACTTTTTATCATACCTGTGGAAGAAAAGGCACTTTCTATTGCTGTGTGACGAGATTTAAAAACTATTCCCATAAAAAAAAAAATCCCCAAATGGTGTTTACAGCCATAACAAGCCTCCCCTGGTATTATCTACTTAACCTCATGCACTGCTGTACCAAAACCACAAGTGGTGCAAACAACAGGCTAAGTTCACTGGTTGGGGCCGAATGATGTTGATTAGCAAGAAGGAAAGAATGAGCTGTGGTTTGAAACCCAGGCAGACTCACGCAGCCAGATCTAGACGCAGATAAGTCCAAGCAGAGCAATTCCATAAAAGCCCCAAGATTCGGGGTGGGAAGGAATGACTGGGGAAGAGAAAAATCTATGTAAACAGAAACCTTATTTACCAGACAAACTGTTATTTAATCTGTTGCTCTGGATGCACAGTAAATTAAATCCAGAGAATGTACTCTGCCAGGCAATCATGTCATGATGGACACCATGTCCAGGCACACAGGCTGCTAAATTGCCACCAAACCTTCAATCTGGAGCCATACAAGACACATAGCTGATGGGCTTATTCCATCTCTAAACAGGCATGACAGGCAAGATATCATCGTGCTCTGACTAGATAATCACAGCAGACTGTATGTATGTAGTGCCATCTGTCTCTCCCTTGGGAATGTGCATCTTTGGGTATCCAATTGCACTTCCATCTGCTATTCCTGCCTGAGCCTGTGGAATGACTTTTATAGACATCTGTGTCCAAAGTGCACTGATGCTCATGTGTATTTTAGGCTTTGTACATTAAAATCGGTGTTGTCCTGGCATTCCTGGCATGTTTGGCCTCCTCATTCTTTGATAAAAAGAAAAAAGAAAAGTACACTCGCTGATCTTGAAAGCTGAAGTGTCAGAACGATGCCCCTAGTTATTCCAAAGAGGCACTTTACAACTGTCCCACAAAGTAAACCATATTTACTTGCTTGGCAAGATACTACCACAGTGAATGCTCCTGTACAGACTGACTGTGAATACGTGTTAAAAAGGGATGCAGAGGGGAACTGCGATACCAAAGTTAATCAGCCTTCCCCAGCAAAGTGCGGACTTCTTATACTGCTGCATTTCTCTGCATGAGAACAGGTTTCACTTGGCCCAAGAAATCCATGCTATCAAGCCTCTTCAACATGAAGGGATACCCCCCATTTAGCTTGGCAGCGTTGGAAAGAATTGCTGTAGCAGTTGTACAGTTGCTTATTCACAAACCAGAACCTCAAGCTAACTCCCTTTCTACTCCCAGGCTGCTGGCCAGGGCACTGGGCCGTGTTAGGGGAACCCACTTTGAGGGTTTTCCTTTTGGACCCTACAGTCTGGTCTGTTCCATGCAGAAAGCAGCACATGCTACATGGGCCTCAGAGACATTCCCCCCCCCGCCCCTTGATCTATCTTCCTATTCACATCTGGATCCTGATGAGCACTTCACCCTCGTACTTGAGGGACCTCCAAACACAGCCACTCCAAAACAACAAAGTTCAAGGTTAATGATCGAAAGGAGAGTGGGGTTTCCAAAATTATTTCCTATCACAAATAGACAGTCCAAATGTAGTTGCCTGAGACTTCAAGTAACTTTAACTCCCCAGACTGTTGTTAACCAGAAAGTTCAGCTATATGTCTATATTATATCCTTACTTCTGTTTCGCATTAACACATAATAATGAAGATACAGGTGCAAGTCAAGCTCATTTAGGAGTTTTTTCTCTACAAATGTACTTCTAAAAAATATCAGTCACTTCTTCATCATACCCAGACTCTAAACATAGAAATTTTTGTTTACAAGCCATAAGAGTTGGGTAGAAGATTTTTATTTTCAACACTTTTTTTCCCTTGTGATCTAGAAACATGCCAGGAAGCGCAAAAGACTGCTTAAGTACATTAGTGTACAGTTCAGCTGTGTCTCTAACACTAGCTATACACATTCATCTTTGAATGAGAGTTATGGATAATATTGGTAACTATGTTTATGAAATCTCTTTTAAGGCAACAAATCAGTTAAACATAATACACAGAGTAAATATATCTTAGTTTCATCGAACAAGAAGGTACTGCAAGTATTTAACTTTCTCCATGAAAATCACTCCACTGAGAACACCCACTCTTCCTCACTGGTTAGACAGGGATTAGAGGTGTCTAACTCTGCTCCTCTCCACTGTCTTCTTGTTAGACATCCAAAATAGGCAGCTTAATACGTGCAGTAAGAATCCAGCTTCCTCATAGTCAGAGGAGGTACCTATGGATTAGAGAGTGCATTTCCACTTTACCTATATCCAAAAGACGCAACTGGGCTGCTTCAGAGGCTGCAGCAACAGCAGGAGACCTCCCAGAGGCTGGCTGCTGGGCAGAGTCTCGGTAGCTGCGGACATAAGGAATTTAATTCTGAGTGGAGCTTTGTTCAAAAACAGTGTCTGGACAGAATTCTGGTTATTTATCTACCCTTCCTTTTATTGTTAACCTGTCAGTCAGGAGTGAACAGCAAAGAAGAGCAGCTAAAGTGGAACAGACAGCTAGGAAAGGATTTCGAGAACTCACAAGTGGGTAACAGGAAATGTCAGTTTCAGTGTTTATTTGTAATATTTTGTTTAGCACAGAAGAGCCATTCTGAAGATACAGAAAAATGTCAGAGGTATTCTTTGGAACCTTTTATTCCAAATGATACATCAGTGTTTTGCAGTTATGATGTCCTGGCCATGAGGAAGGATTGCCTTGTATTAACTTCAGTACAATATGATGGTTCCTGCCTCAAAGATGCTTAACGAGTCATTAAATTATTGAACAGACAAGCTACCAAAAAAGAAATGCCAGAAGAGGGATTTATTTGGTTTTTCATTTGAAAAATCAGTGTAATAAATAAGAAATATCTAGTCAAAATTAGCAGCAAATGCCAACTCTTTTGCCTGCATGAAGTAAAATCTCTGGCAAGATTGAGAAAGAAAATTGATTCTAAAGAAGGGCTGTTCTGGTTTGGTCTGACAACTGCTGGAGGGTGGCTTATTTCTGGAGTCTAGTGGAATTTCTTTGCACTTTAGGAGAAAGAAGACGGGATTCTTTCTTGTAGCACTTCTATGTCTTCCCTGTGAAGTGCTCGTCCACTGGATGCAAACCAGAATACAAGATCATCATTGCTATGCCTGCCTTCCCCACTTTCAGACCAATTGCAGCTTTGGAAACAACATAGTCACAGATTCCAGTATGCAGAGATCGCTATTGTCACTGACTTCTCTGCCTGGAGAGGTGGAAGCAGGAGGAGAGGCTTCCCAGGCCATATCTCCTTTTCCCTCACCTTTGCATCATCTTGTGGCGATCTTGCTTATTGGAGGTTGCAAACCTGTTTTAATCCCTCAGTTTGGCATTGGTCTTCATTGTTATTCAAATGATTTTTAGCACTGAAGCTCTAGTCCTGATCAGTGTAAAAGCACAGTTTCTGCAAGCATTTCCTCATGGTTATAACCTGCCACGCAAAATCAGCTATTGCATGGGCACATGAGGCTTTGGAGTGCAGCAGTAATCAACCTATAAGCATGACCTACTGCAAAGCCTCTGACTGACTAATGGTCACAAGAAATACCTCTTTCTGGTAGATTGTGGACAGAATGTTGTCACACTTATGAGATTGAAACAGCTAGAGTGAAAAGGATGATTTCATTGATTACTTCAAGCAACAAGATGATTGCTTTTCCTTTCACAACTCCCACTACATTCACAGCCCCCTAAAGCTATCACAAAGACCAATTCCTTTCATACTAACAACATTACCAGTCTAAACTAATGAAGAGCCATCAGCCAGCAGAGAACTATAGAAACAGGCTTGTCACATGATGAAAGGTTACATTTTCTCTCTAACTTTGGCTGTTAAATCGCAATCTGTTGGAATTTGACAGGCAAGAAGTAACAAAAAAACCAGCTAGAACTAGTGCAGTGATTCACCTGAAGTTTCTAAAAACCTCCAATGCATAGACACAGAGAAGCTAGTTTTCTTCCTGTGATACTGAGTGTGATTCACCATTGCCTCATTTACAGTTGTGTTCCCACCATTGCCCAGCATACTTGCACAGTTATGTGATGAGGCATCATCAGCAACAACAGCCAGTAGTGCAACACAACAGCCAACAAAATTGCTTCTCTGAAAGCCAACACACTTACAGAAGCCCAAAACTCTTGTAAATAAGACTGAATCGGCCCATGTGTTTTGATTTTGGACAGTCATATAGAAACTCATGCACTGAAGTGTTATCTATCCCCTTCATTAAGGGCCACAGGAAGGAGAGAGAATCTACTGATAATAGCATGTCAAGCCTCAGGGTCTTGAAGATCATTCTCAGAGGCAAGCCATACTACAGATTTCTTAAGTCTATTGACAAGCCTTTTTCGTTTTGAACTCAGCTAGAAAGGCTTCATCTGGGTAAATACAGGCTAGCTCCTCTGTGAAGTGCCTTAGTGCATACTGCCGCCACTTCACGTGAGAACACAAACACTGTCAGTAGAAGCAGTATCTTTGAGAAATTCCATCAAGCCCATGACTTGATATGCCTGATATTTGAAATAACAGGTGTATTGGTTGAGTCTTATGCTCCCTTCCACAGGGACAAATGCAAAGCGAGAAGCAGCCAAGAGACACAATGATTGGGACAGAGTTAGTGAAATTAACTGATTTTAGTTCTGGCCCAGTATTTAAATCCAAATTCTCAAATTCTTCCCTTAAAGTGTAAAGCTTCTTCAGCATATGGAAATGCTGGTGAATATTCAAATATATATGTACATATATATACACAAATATACATGTATGCCTGTGTACGTAGATTTAACTCAAATATTTATATTTGACTCTATGAAGAGTTTCATTCTTTCAATCACACTAGAAAAGTACAGTCCTAAATGCAAATTTTCCCTAGTAACAGCACTACACTGGTAAGAATGACATGGTGGACTCTTTCCAGATTGCCATATTGTAATTATTATGGTATAATTGCAAACAAGAACAACATGTAATCACAATATTGAGTATATCACCTAATATGTTTTAAACTACATTCCTTAAACAGCAGAGATAATAATGTATTAGCAATTCCATATCATAAGAGTCCTTTCTTATGACAAGGAAAATAATACGACTGCTATAATAAAAATGAGAAAATAGAAGCCAGCCCAGCAGTTAACGTCCTGCCTGGGCTTAGTTTGTAACTCTTCAGCTGGAAGTACAGCAGACACAGAATACAAATACTCCTGCAGTGAGTAGTATGAGTCTCTCACCACATAACAGCTACTCCCTTATTTAAGGGCACCAGAAAAGTGGGTGTACTGGGGGCAGGTTGGGTCTGAGGCCAGCAGGAGGGTACACAGTGCAGGAGGGACTGCAGGCACACATATAGCTTGTAACATGCTCCTTTTGCACTCCGTGGAGATATCTCCACTGACTCTTTTTAACAGAGCTACTTGCACCACTCAGTAACACCACAACCACTTCACAGGAACCACGCCTTAAAAAAAATATCTTTTTACTCCTATTCAGTTTTGGCACCACATAAGTGTGCATTTGAAGTAATTAAGAGCTAAGCAGAAAAGTAAGGAACAGAGCTGTCAGAAACCACTGAGATCATCAAAACATCTCCCTGCAATCACAGACTATCAGGACACAGATACTAAATTTAAAACATTGCCTCCACTTGCTTCCTGTGTGCCACAGTCCACAGACCTTCCTCTGAAGTCCTAGGCCCTCACCCCAGGTGAAAACAGAGTTTTTCTTTTTAAACAGTAGTTGCAATCTTTCTCTCCTGGCTAGAAGTGTTTGCTATACCCAAAGCACATCTAACAACCTTGGGGAAGGTGAACAGAGTCTTTTTGGGGATGCTCCTGAGCCAGACAGTTTTGTTCTACACAAAAACCAAAGGGATACGGGAGGATTAAAGTCTCACAGCACCTTACTAATGCAAATGTGGCAGCCCACCACATCTTACTTGGAGGCAGCGATTCATTTGCGTACTTGAGCATGTACTTCTGCCCAGATGAGGAGCTTTAGGGCAGATGAGGGTGTGATATTGTTGCTAGCACTACAGCAGGGAAGGGGAGGACTCAAGCAAGAGCCCTGGCTATTCTCACAGCATGGGCACAGAAACAAAGCTGGGGGACAAGCTAGAATGGGGAATAGAGCCACTGAATAAATGGATATTTGCAGCAAAAAACCAACGGTAGCATATATTTTATATTTTAGTGAGCTACTGTCCTGAAAAGCAATGTGTCAAATTTTGGAATTCAGATCATGGATCGGGTTTGGAATTCCTCACCCTTACAAGTGACCAAAGAGTGACCATTTACAAGAGCAACTTTACATTTTCCCTACCAGGCAGCCACAGCAGGCTCAAAGCCCTCCAACCTAAGAAACACAGGTTGTAATTTTGCTATTTAGTAGGTTTTAATAAAAGGCTCTGTCTAGCATGAATGTGGAAGACATTAATATTTATGCCCAACTGTTAGTGCCATTCATCTACTGAACACCTTAATCTCTCTAGTCACTACTGCTCATCTTTCTTTTCTTTAAGTTTAACTGCCTTTCTTGCTGTGACCTATTTTCTAGAGAACATATATTCAGCTAATGCTGGTAGATCAAATCAAAACTGTAGCTATGCTTCCTTTGAACAGAGATACATCCTTTGCATTTGAAATAAAACACGTCAGGTTTTTTCTGGCATTTATTTCTAAATGGAAACACTAGATCTGATGGGTTGCCTAGCTTAATCTGAGAATCAGTTATCCTTATTGCCAAAAGTATTTTTGGATTACAGCAACAAAAGCTCATTGTTTTCCTCAAAAAAGGCTGGGATACCTCTGCAAGTAACTCAATTGCTATCTCTTGTCCACAATACCCAATAAAAAGCAGATGGGAATAGCCCTGCTGATCTGATTTTTGATACATTTGTCCCCTCCTCTGCCTCTGTGGGTTTGCTTGCTGCTTCTGAAGCCTGTTAGACTCTCACCAAATATATTAAACTAAATGATAAAGCTAAACCCAGTGGGAGGAAATACCTTTGTGATTCTTCCTACAGTCAGCTCCGCACAAGACATGCTCAGCTCTGCTTCAGCACCTGGTTACAGCTCAGAGTCTTTCTACCCTTTAACATATCGCAAAAGAGTATTTACCTTCATTGCCCAGCAGCAGCCTGTGGCCTACGCAATGTATATTCCTCTGTCAGTATGTATCCTGGGAGGACCAAGAGTTCATTTCATCCGGCAAGCCCAGCAGAGCACTTTGAGGTGAGGACCGTATGCTGTGCTCCCCCTCACTGCAGGAGAGCTGCTAAACCCTTCCAGAGGAACTGCAGGAGCTCCGCAGGTACCAAACCGTCCTGCACAGGGACAAGGTGCTGCTGATGGGAGCAGTGATTTGCAGAGGCGCCAGCCTGACCCGCAGCAGCTGCAGGAACCTGGAAGCAGCTTGCAGCAACAGGGTGTCCACTTGCAGGGGTCCAACAGAAGCTAGGGTCCATCTTCCCACAGAAACCAGCTTCTCCTGAGGAACACAATCTTGCCTCTCAGATATGACTTGGGGCTTGTCTTTATTTCAACGGCTCCAGGTTAGGTGGTCTAAGTCACACCCTGTGGGGATCCCCAGTCTTCCAGAATACATGCATTGTCCCCGGTTTAAGCCATGACATGGAGGCTGTGTGTTGGAAAGGGAGATCCAGGATGGGTTCTGGCAGGTGAGTAGCGGCAAGGTTCTGTCTGGCAAAGTCAAACCTTTATATCTCTCACTGCTGAGCTTGGCCATATGTTGCAACACCAACAGTACTGATCCTTAATGGCTTTAACAGAGCAGGTTTTCTCATTTAATAGCTGCTCCTTGTGCCTTTAGAAGGCCTATTTCCACTATTTCCCCCTATAGACTGTGCTTTTTATAGGCTTATACACACAGAACTCTCGATCCCTAAAAGTCTGGAGTTATTTTAATAATACCTCTTCCCCATTTCCCCCAAAAGGGCACTGTTGATAACCTGTTAACTGTACACATTAGAAAACAAAGTTATTGTATAGACAAAGAAGTCAGAGCAAACCTAGCTGCTGCAAAAGACTCCATTAAAATCTTTTGTCATGAGCCAAGAGTCACATCTAAAGCTCTTCTCACATTAATGGGCATCTTTCCACTTGCTTCACTAAGAGCTGGACCAAGTCATTGGCTTTCATCCAAGAGCCCCTACACTGAAAACTGCACCGAACTTTTTATCTGCTGCAACTGAATTGACCCTGCAAAAATTTGTAGCCAAGCTTCAGGGCAGAAAGGTAAGCACATTGATGGAACAAGAGCAGTCATGCATTCATATTCTCTTTCTATCAGCTCTAAGTTCTACAGATTATTCTATACACCTAGATATTTTTTCATATTTGCTTTCAGAATTGCAATTTTAAAAATATTTCAATTAGAAAAAAGGAAATTGTGTTTTTATGGGGCTTTGACTCGATTGGGACAATATTCAGCTTGCACACATATACATAAAAATTCAAATGTTTGAAAAAATTTCTGTAAAAAAGACATTTAAAGCATTCAAAAAAATTAACTTTTTTCTGTGCCAGAGGAAAAAGTCAGGTCTTTTATACTAGGCTAGCTGGAAAAGGTGGAATTTCTTCTTGTTTGTACAAAGCAAGATTCAAGTTTTCTAATGCAGTGTTATGCTCTGAATCACAACTGTACATGCTTTAGTACCAATTTTGATGGATTTCCTTCTATTCAATATTGGATGCATCTTAAAAAAGTTTTCTGTAAATTGAAAATAAGGAGCTTTTTCCTCTTTCCACATGATTTCCAGTGCAGACCAGATCACAGCTTGACAGCCTTGAAAAATTTGATGCAATGGATTTACCATACAGCTGCAGACATCCATTGCAATCTTGACCTTCTAGTGCTTCAGTGACCATCTTTCAAGTGAATTATAAGGATCCTCATATTCAAAAAGTAGTAGCACAGAGGAGTGAGGGTCAGTAGGAATGAAAAAAAATAAAGCTATCCTTACTATGTTCTGCAGTTTTGCCTTTAGACAACCATAAGACCTTCTAACAAGACAGTCTTCTGCCACAGGGAATTTGGAACACAGCTTATGAGTGAGAAACTCAAGTACTGCAGGTTCATTTGGGTGGACACTCTTGAAAGGAGGCGGATTTGATTCTGGAACAGTGACTCAGTTTTCAAGTACAATACTTCTCCAGAACAGAGTCATCCGTGTTTCAGAGGAGGGAGCAAGCCCGAAGAAAGGAGCTAGCTGACGGAAACCCATCACATTACCCTGGTGGTAGCCAAACTCATTATAGCAGAATAACACACTTAAGCCACTCCACAGCTCCAGTGCAGCCAGGTCTGTGTCCCAGTTTACAAAAGTAGCCACTGCTACTGCTGTTTGCATGCCATTTCAGTCCAATGAAATGCTTCTCTGGCTCTAAGCTGCTTTTGGAAAAGCAGATGTGAGCTCCTCAGTCACTTAGGTATTACTAAACATTCTACCCTGCTCATATTAATTAAGAGGAGAATAACACTCATTACACATCCTAATTAGCACTAGATTTGGCAGAGGGTTCTGTATCATATATGTGCGATGTTTAATGAGTATGTGGCAGATGTTAGTCATCTCATTTAACATACAGCTGGCAGAGGGTCCTCTCAGAACAGAGTAGGATGGTGAAGAGGAACCAACCACAAATACTGCTTGGACCTAAACTGTCCTTTGCAGAAGTGTTTCTGGGTCCCTTGCTGACCTGCCTATTCTCTGCTCCCCCCCGCCCCGCCCCACCACCACTGATTCCTAGAGGTCCACCTTGATTTTTGTGGAGCTAGCATATCCCCACATTTTTCCAGGGCTGCTACATGTCTCAAAGATGAAAGCAAAGCTGTAAGAGGTTATTTTCATGAAGTAAAAGGGATATAACCCCACAGAGCCAGCCAAATGCTAGTTGACAGAGGCACACATACAATTACTACTGGATATCTCAGAGCAGTCCCAATTCTCTCCAGATTTGGTTTGACTAGAGCTGTGCCCCATGACTGCCAGCAGTGTAAGAAGTGACCACCACAGACACCTCCATCAGGTGAACACCAATAAATATGTGCCAAAAATTCTCCCCATCAAGGGGCCACTGCCTTGTCAGCAGAGCCTCATGACTGGCAGGTGGCTGTTGTGGTGGCCGAGCATCACCAGCAAACTGTGCCCAGCCACATGCTCAGCTGAAACCCATCCATCACAGCAAGTAGTTCCTTAACTCTTCAGCACTGGCAGCATTACAAGAGCACTTTATTAAATATGAATATCCTACAGTGTTAAGCTGCCACCTGCTATAAATAGCGAGGCATTCATTTTAACCATTTTATTGGAATATGGAAGCCTGGAAATGTCTTGCTTTGGGATTTGAATATTTATTGCCTTTTGCAATGTTCTACTGCTCAGTAAGCTCCCCATAATGGTTAGCCGCTTCTTCCATCAAAAACTCATTTTATTTTTCTTGAGTACTGCAGAGCTGTAATGTAGAAATTGCAAACAGAAAGACACCTGCAACTTAAGCTTTATGAGAAAAACACATTTAAAAAATGGGGTGGCTTTTTGTGTATTTAGCCAAAAGGCTCATTTTTAACTGTAGTTAAATTAAGGATCTATAACAATTAATGAAAATAAAACAAATTAGAATAAATCCTGTGACAGCCTTGCCTGGAACATCAGTTAGTCCCCCAAGTGCTTTTATCAGCATCCATGACAGGCACCTTGGAAATTTTGTTGATGCTTGCTCAAATAAACAGTTCTGTGTTAAAGTGGTAAAGAACTACAGTTAAACACTATGGAGGAGGAGAACAAGAGAAGTCACCAAGTTTAATTAGTGATGTAAGATTTTTCTTCTTTTATTGCTTTTTCTTTCCCCATTCTCTTCATTACTGTCAGGACTTGCAGGAGAGCACTAACCAAAGTTACCTGATTGGCAATTACCACTCCAGATTAAATTCTTTTTGTAAAGGGTGGCTTAGTTATTCCCTAGCTCCTCACTCCAGCCTACAAATGTATGCAGAGGCTCTGTGCTGGCCTTTTCAGAAAAGCCTGCTAACTTGCCCTCTGTGTTTGTAGTGAAGGCTTCCTCAAATTTTGTAGCAGAGGCAATGAGTTCTTCAGTAACAGTCATGGGACCAAGGCTTGCTTCAGGTTTACAGCAACCTGTGTGTGACAATACAGCTTCTTATGATTTTTGTGCATAGTAACAGCATGCCCTGCACTCCTGTAGATATGACAAACACTATTCCTGGGTTCAAAAAAGCAAGTGCTGTACAGAGCTGGTCAGAGCCACGAGTACTTGTCAATGCTACCAAGGAGTGTAAAGGCAAGGAGAGAACTATTGCACGTCTCCCCAAACCCTGGACTTCTCCTCCATTTTATTTCGAGGAAAGAACAAAATGGAAGTCTACAATTCTGAATAAGAGGGAGAAAGCACTTTTCTTTCTTACACAAGAAAATTGCACAACTTTGTTTAGTAGCATATTTTGCAACATAGCCTGTTTCCTGCCCTTTAACGCTCAAGAGACCACAGAAATCAGACTGCTTTCAGCAATCTAAGACGACCTAATGGTAAAAGAGCGTGCTACATTTCACAGTAAGACAAAGTGGTTAAGAATAACATCTATTCTCCCAATTTCACATGCTTTTACCTAGGGTGGAACGGCCATTACAGATACAAAGCACATTTCCCCTGTCCCGGATGCACTGGTTTATGTATTTGCTCTCTGCAGATTTCTCACTCCAAGAGCAGCCATATCCTCGTAACCATGGAAACCGCTCGTGGCAAATTCCCTCAAAACACAAAAGCAGAATGATGGAAAGGAACAAACATTTTAAGAAGGTTGTACACAAAGAGCAAGACAGCATCTTATCTTCAGAGAAGTGTTCCCAATGGCTTGGGAAATACCCAGGACAGGAGAAAAGCACAGTTTCTTGGTGCTAGAGGGTCCGCTGTCAGGCTGCTTACCTTCCTCACTGGACAATAAAACAGAGGACTTTGTCTAATGCTTTTCTTTAGCATCACAGTTGTACTCTGTGAAGACTTGCACGCTTGTGATGTCAAAGCTTTTCTGAACATTTGGTGGATCAAAGGACTCAATACTGAATTTTCATGACAGCCTATAACAACCTTGCATAATGCCTAGGACAGATGCACTTTGAATTAAAAAAAGTAACTCAGATTTTTGTCTTCAAAAGTAAAAAATAAAGGTATGCTCCTGTGTAAAATTATAACAACAAAGGAAGAGTCATATCTGAGCAAACCTTGGTCCACCTAGTTCAGTTTTCTGCCTCCAACAGTGCCTGTAAATGAGCAAAAGTAAGTACCACTTGGGAGGCACTTTAACCCAAATACTCTCCCCCTGTCTAACCCTCCTGAGCCTCAGGGGACTCCCTGAGCCTGTTGTAGATTGTCTAGATAGTAAACCCCAAAGAAGCTCTATTCCAAACACTTTTCCAGGCTCCTTTCCAAACCGTCCTTTGGCAGGCAGTACAACAAGCCTCATTCACTCCACGTGAACAACCACCTCCTGTTTGCATTGAGCCTACCACCTACTAGAGTCATTTGATGGCCCCCTGTTCTCCTGCCAGAAGAAATAACAAACAGTCGATCTCTATTCACCCCTCCCATGTCACTCAAGATTTTGTAGATCTCTATCATATCACCCATCCATCCTTGGAAAAGGACAACAAAGTTCAGCCTACTTAACTGTTCCTTGAACAGATCACCCCATACGTTTGCTCACACACACTGCCTTTCTTCAGACTTTCTCCTGCTGTAATACATCTTGAGATGAGAGGACCAGAACTGCATGGAGAGGGTGAATCTTGGAGTCACACAGTGGCTTTTTTATCTCTATTCTCTTTCCACAATGTAATAGTATTTAATCTTTTTTCCATTGCTACAGAGTGCTAAGCTGTTGGTTTCATAGAACTATCATAAACCCACAGACTCACTCTTAACTGACAATAATGAAGTCATAGCTCAGAATATTATATGTGAGGCCAGGATTACTTTTACCCAGGGGTTACATTCACCTCCACTGAATTTCACCTGCAATCTTACTATCCATTTCTCAAGTTCAGCAGATCATTCTTCTGTCTACCCTTGAGCTCCTCCAGAATGCTTGGGTGATTAGCACCAGCCCTGGCAATCAGTTAATTTTCATTTTATTTATTTGTACCTCAGCCTGTTCCATAATTACTTCAAATTTCAGGCTGATCTTTTGCCAAATCACTGCTAAAAAGAATGGCACAGGGAATCTCCCCAGCTCCTACAGCAAAAAGACACAAATAATTATCTTCTCTGCAGTAGTCTTGTCCACATGGCTATCAGATGGCCCCATGAACTTTCTGGTGGACTTTTTGTTCTTGGCGCTAAGCCCTGCAGTCTCTCCTCCCCCTCCCAGGGCCGTGATAGCCATTGCTCAAGGCCAGCTCTGATACGGTGCAGCAGCGTGACCTTGGACCCGACTGCTGGGAGCAGAGCTGGGAGAAGCCTTACTGGGAACCTCTGCTCCTTCCAGGGCATTTAATCTCAAGCCCTGGCCCTTGGTCCCTGCCCAAGCTATGCTGTAGGTGGCCCTGTGCCCACCCTTCCTCCTCACCAACCCAGACCCTGACCCAATGATTTAACTTCCCAGCCTTGGACCTGCTTCTCACTACGGACTCCTCTGGCAAGCTGGACTCCTGGCTGCCCCAGGTCACTGCCACCTGACCCATGCTGCTCTCTCTGCCTGGGCACTGTGGGACCCATCACGAGGACACGGTCCTACCTGCTTTGCTTCACCTTCACTCCTGGCCACCCTTCCCCTATGGAGCAGCCTCAGCCCCATTGCTGCCCAGCATACAGGATAGAAGAAGGATCAGTTCCTTTACCTAGCTGACCCTTGGGTGTGGATTTGCATTATGGTATCACGATATATTTCAAACTCATGATGACCAAAGCGGAGGAATGTTTTTTTGAGAGAAATGTGGAGAGGAGGAGAAACAGGGGCCTCCAGTTTATCCCGATGTTAGCGGAGGAGGCTCGGCAGCTGCGTACCCACACACATTCCCTCTGCACGACCTCGATCTGGTTGCTTAACTGCTCCCTGGTAGTTTCTTTTGCTCTAAAAAGGGATTAAACTTTCCTCCAGAGAACAAAAGAACACTCCTTCCTCCCTCCCTGTAACAAATACCAACGGCAATGGCCCTGACTGGAGCTGGGAAAACTTGGAAGTTTGCCATTAACTTTAGCAAGTTAAGAAAGAGGCTTCATTTACGGAGCAGGGACAAGATGAACTACAGAAAAGTGTTTGGTCCTCCTGTGTTCAACATGTATAAACACTCTAGCACATGAGGCTGGGCATCAGATATCATTCCTAAGCCTTGTAAAAATACAGTTACAAACTTGCAGAAAGCAGCTTTTCATTCTGAAGCACCAAAAATTTACTAGGGAGTGTAATGCATTAAATGGCTTGTGTCAATGTAGCCAGCTTGTAGCCTCAGCTAGCAGGCTTTCCTTTTTAAAAATCTGTATTTTGGCAACAATTTTACTATGCCAAGTTACAAAGGAGATGACCCACAGAGTCTTCCACTCACTATGCTTTAGAAAAAAAAATCTCTCCTACAATACTAATTATCAATATGGCCTTCAACAAGAACACTAATGAAGTTTTTATAACTGTGTGTTGAGGTACACATAGAAGCACAGAAAGTTAGACATAAAACTCAATCTAAGCTCTATAGTCATGTTTCAGCAAGCTGTAAATGAAGTTCTACAGGGGGAACAAAGGCAGAGAGAGCACCTCAGAAAGGCAGCAAGTCAGAACACCAGGTTTTACTGGCATAAAATCCACCTGTGATATTTTAATACCTTGTCATTTTTCCTGATTCCATTTAAGAAAACTATAGCAGTTTTACAGTGCTCTACAATTTAATTGGTATGGTTTTTCCCTTCTCTCCTTACTCTCTCTTGTTGTACCTTACTTAGTGGTAAAGTGACAAGAGAAGAGTAGGGAGAAAAGCAGGGATACAAATATCAGGGGGAGGAAATGGAAAATAAGAATATGTCTTATTATAATGAAACTGTTCAGGGTGAAAGCTGCTTTAAAAAACCCACCTTGCCATAATGGTATAGGAATACATGGAAAACCAGGCCTAGAGGCTGAAACTATTTGTGGGTTGTTTTGTTTTAAACCAATAGATATAGTTGGTAAAATTTTTGGGAACATAGTAGAGCTTACGAAGGAAGTCTGTTCCTAAAAGCTTCACCTTCTCTTCCCTGATTGATATCAGTTGCTCTTAATAAAACATAACTCCCTACAAATTTTGCCTCTTAAAAAAACTTGGCATACCTACATTCACATCTATTTATGTTTAGCTCAGCTGCCTAAAATGTTTATCTTGAATCAGATTCCAGTGTCATCTCTAAGATTAAGCAGCACTGGCATTAACAGGATAAAATGAAAACAAGCATGGTAATTTCCTCACTTTCAATGTTTAACATTTGTCCTGCATTTGAGTGTCCCAACTTGACTTCTGAACAGGGAATTCCATACAGCATCAACCCAGAGTATGGGAAAGGTTATTGATAATAATAATTGCAATGGATCACAAGACACTCCTCAGCTCTGCAGATTAAATGGAATAAGGACTTGGAATCCTGGTCCAAAAGGCTCCCAGAAAGGTCATAATATTTACTACATAAACTTAGGCAACAGGTCATAGTCAAAGGAGAAGGCCTTAAGGAATCAGTATAGTTCATTGCATGCCACATCCTTTCTCCCAGGCCCTTGCTGTTCCAAAGGTTTAAATTGTTGCACTGAATCTAAAGAGAGAGATAAACAGCCTTACCTTAAATCTGCAAGGTGGTGCATGAAAGGCAGTGCATCTACACTGGGTGACTGAGTAGCAGACCTTGCTACAAGCCCTGTTGCTGACACTAATTCAGAGGTGGCTTATTTGGGAATAGCTTGGTTATTTAAATAGCATGCAGTAGTGTGCAGAGGCAGAGATATCAAGTCCTGATCTAAGCAGAAATTCAATTTCACCACTTTTTGAAGTGTGGCAACAGCCAGGTGGGAAGCTGGCTTTTCCCACCTGGGGAAATTATTCCTACACTCTGGAAAGCTCGCTACAGGTTTCAATTGCTCAGAGTACCACTTCCAAATGCATGCTGCATACATCTCCTTTAAGCAAGAATTCAACATTCATAAGTGCTGTCGGTGTCAATGTTTCTAGGCTGTAACCATAGCCTCTGCTGCAGTTGTAAGCAGTAGGCAGCTATTTTTAGCACAGCAGCCTGGAGTCCCATTTGTGTGTTATGTTGGAGGCTGCTTCATCAACCAGAATGATAACAGTACCATACACAGGGAGCATATTTTCCCTCTTCAGGCTAATTAAATGTATTAGGGGAGGTTCCTGAGTGAGAGCATCTAACTGCATATAAAATATGAAAGATATCCATCGTCCTTTGCAGCTCTTAATGAATCACTGTTTAGATGCCTAATAAACTTGCACATTAAATTCTAATCGCATCCTGCTTCCCTCATTAACCTGAAGCACTCTATTGGTGAAGAACCTATTGTTCTAGGAGGCACTACAGTGCCCGATACTCCCTGATCAGGCTAAAGCCCTGAATCTGGATCTGCAATCTCAGAGCCACCTAAAGTTTTAATTCCATCTTTGCTATTTATCATGGCCATGCAACTACTCTGCAACTCTCTTCTTTCTCACTGAGCTATATATTTCTCTGCCCTGTTCCTTGCTTCATAAAAATCCTGTCTGGCCCTGTAGCTCTGTGGAAAATAATGTCTGTTTTCCATGTAAATACTTCAGACATCTTAAGTCAAAGCCCAGGAAGTTCATTATATATTGCTATAGTACCTGTTACTATATCCCTTGACTGGCATTCTTGCTCCCATTTCACTAACATCTGCTTACAGCCATTAGCAGCCAGCTTTTTCTCCTCTCAGTCATGTATCTAATCACCCATCCTCCACAGCTGGCTTGTCTCCTTCATCATTTCTCAGGTTGTTAAGCACAAAGGAGACAAATTTAATCACAAGTCTTCTTACAGCTTAGAAACTTGAGTTCTGCACGTTTCAGTACAGATTGATTAAATGACCCTGTTGTCTCCTCAACTGGAGGAGTGGGACTCCCAGCCCCCTTAACCTGTTCACAACCAAACCCCAGGGTGCTATGATATTTTCCCATCTGCACTTCAGTAGTGATTAAGTAGAAAGGAGATCAAAATTGTTCTTCCTGAAAAGCATACTGCTTGCACATTCAACACGACCAGCACCAGCAGTGTTTGTGGAGACTCCATAGTGACATCCCACCTATCAAAACCCTGACCTTTATGGACCACTTGCCAGGGGACACCTCCACTCTTCCTCCTGCAATGATCATATTTACCACCGGGAGCCACAGAATACATGGCCAATACGGGTTCAAATTTGTGATTACTATAATGCCAACTTGTTTGCTGGATTGGATATTTGCTCAGTCTACAGAGAGAAGATGCCAATAAACCATTTCAAGTGAACTGCCCATTGATAAAGTTTCTACCAATACAGGCTAGAATCAGAATTGAAGCACAAGCAAAGGTCCCAATCATCAAAGCCTATAAATTGATTATTTCTGGAAGTTACATGTGAACAGATTTTGTCATTTTATTCTAAAAGCCAGAGCATCATTAATTCATCATAAATATCAATGTCACATCTATTGTTTTCTAGCAGCTGAGCCATCAAGCAGCTATACGCTCCAAAACAAGCTAACTACACTATTAACTCATGTGTTGTACAAAGACTATATTCCCAAGCACGTAGTCTTTTTAGACATCTCTGGGAAGTGCTCCCTTATAACAGGAAAGCTCATGCTCGTATCAGGAAATGCTTGTAAAGATGAGGTTTGTTACAATAAGTGGAACAGGGAAACTCACTGTGAGCAGAGCAGGGTGGTGACAGTGATGGGTCCCATCAGTCATCCCATGAGCATCAGGCAACACACACGTCACGTCATAGAGCAGCCTAGGAAATCCCCCAAATGACTCAGAAGCAGGGCTAAGGGCAACCACTCTTGTAGCCCATCTTAGGAGAGGACTAAAGGCCCTGGGCTGAGCTGAAGTAGAGCGGCTGGTGAGAGGGTGTGGGTGGGCTCCCAGGTGAGGATGGTCAGGGCAATTAAAGCTTGTTAGTGCCCTCACATCCTCACACCTGCAACCATGCACATTTTTAGTCCTAAAATATGGAAATGGAGCATGCAGTGTAAGATGCATGGGGGACTAATTGAAACAGAAGCTGAATTGCTAAACCCTTTACATTAGCTGTGTGGTGCTTTAAAGGGAGAATCACAATAAATTTTGTCACTTAAAAATGTTTGTTTCCAAAAAGTTCAGCATGCTCATTTTATACAAGGGCTCCTGATCAGACACAGCTATCTCTTCCTTTCAACAAAACCAATCAGGACTCATACCGTTCCTTGCAGGGTAACGGGTGAGGAACAGCGTGATTCAGTGCCCAGACACTGCCAGTACAAGAGCACACAAACCCACCCTCACTCTGACAAAGATGACTTATTGCAGCCTCAAAACTGAAACTATCCCTGGAGATCTCCTCTGTTTGCACTACAATCCTTCCCTTATTTCTCCATCCCTCTCCCTCCAAGCCATCCCTGTGCCTCCTGCCCCCCCTTACACATACACCCACTGCTTGCTTTTCTATCTGAAGGTCACTTCAAGACAGCTGAATGCAGCATGTGGTATCACTGCGCTCGACCGCTGAAGCCAGCTCCCATGAGACAAAAGGAAACTTGGCAAAATTTGGGAAATTTCTGTTTTGAAAAGAGCGTATGTTCATTCAGAAGTCATGGATTCTGTTCAACTTAATTTTAACAGCTACAAGGGAAAATAATGAACAATGGTTGTTTTGCTAGTGGTGCTGCTGATGGTTTTTTTTCTCATTTTACATAACAAAGTTGGCTTCTGGTACATGTAATTATTTCTATCTCCAGCCTGCCTGGTACAAGGTGATACATCTAAACAAGAGGTTGTGATTACTTGCAGATGGTTTCCAAACTAAACTGCAATGCTAAACGAAGCTAACTTACTAAAATGGAAATTACTAAAGCTGCTTGGAACCCCCGCAGAATGCTGGAGGCATTTTAAGGTTACGGCACAGAGCTTTGTATAGAGGGCCAGCGCCTCCGTAGAGTTGAGAGCCTCCTGGGAGATGCCAGAGGAGCCGAAGGAAGCCCAGTGGCTCACAGACCTTATAAACACACATGCTGCAACTGGGGCCAAGTATTTATTTTTGCCAGGTTGTGTCAGAAATAGCTGTACCAGAGGGACATGCAAGGTCTTATGTGGAGCGCCAACATACGCTATAAACGATTTGAGAGAAGACTCCTCTATTTTTTGAAGTTCACTTGAAAAAACACACATGGAGCTGGGATGCTTTTAATCAAGATGCAGTGTTCACATTTGAGTTTTTTTCTTGCCAGTATATCAGCTGTCATTTCTACCTAAAAGTTTCTGAAAATTGTTTAGCAGAATTTGAGGACTAGAAGATGGGTGTTGAAGGCATCTCTGCAGCCCAGGATGGGGCTGGGGTCTAATCCAGTCCTTTCTGGCAGTAGCAGGCCCTCGTCCAGCTGAGAGCTGATCTGGAACCAGCCAGCTCTTCAGTTCAGACATGTAGGTAGCCTCAGCAGACAGCAGAAAATGAATTTTACTACTATGCAAGGTTTGACACGGCATATTTAGAGAACAAGGAGCTTTCCTCTAAATCCTTACCTGAGCAGGTTCCCTTAATAGCAGCCTTTGTAGTGAAGAACAACCACCTAAACCTCTGTAGCAACTCCCATCCTATGGTGTAAGGCACCCGTCTGCTAGATGTCCTGCTAGGACAAAAACCTAAGCACTGCAAAATTCTGTCTCAGTCACCTCTTGGTGTCCCATCTCCCCTTCTGTGATATGAAAGTTCAAGCTGTTCTCTCTCTCACCAGAGCATGGTGGGTTTATATACATTAACTGTAAGAGACACAGACATGATAACAGGGATTGGGAAACGCCAAGCAATTTCTACATCTTCACTGCTGCTATGGACTTTAAGGTGAATGCAAATTCCCTGTTTATTAAATCTAGATATATTATGTATAATACTACCTTGGTATTTTTCCCTTACATAAATCCCCTAGTGTATGTATGACTAGCAATGTTAATTATAACGAGAATGGTTTTAGAACAAGAAGAAATTACCTGACAATGCTGAAAATGGGAATGCTCTGTGTGCTATAAAACTTGGGAACTGCACTTCAGGGTGTGAATATTTCCATAAGAAAGCAATTACATTGATGAAAGCTGACTAGTAAAATAGCCTGAATAATTTGTGTATGTGTGGGGAAGGGAGTTCAGAGATAGCTGACAGGAAAAGGAATGGACATTATTATAGGAAGCAATTAGAAAACATTTATGTATTTTTTTTAAAGAAAAAGTATGTGCTATAACAAAAAAATAACAAAAAGACTGGTGGACAAGACATGGCACAGTGTGATACCCTTTCTCTTCCCTAACTCTCTTAAGATTTGGCAACGTTAGAATGCCAGCGTATTTCATGACTTGAAAAATAAAAACCAAATGATTTTGTCATCGCTATTCCTCCCAAGAGACACATACCGCTTG